>NW_024531043.1:6204980-6722972 GCF_017590135.1 Pyrgilauda ruficollis
GGTTGCCAGCAAGTGCTTGTTCTTCAGAACGGGTGGGGTGTGAAACCCATGTGCTGCCCCTCCTGAAGCTGTGCTGAGGGCAATGTTCTGTCCTGTAAAAAACCCTGATAGGCCAGGGGAAAATTTTCAGCAACTCCTCTTGCTTGGCTGACCCTGCCACAAGAGGCTTGTACACTTTAGCAAAGAGCTCCTCTTCCTCTCTCCTTCAGCCCCTTGATCAGCCTTGGGAGGGAAGCTGTTCTGCCAGTCACAGCAGCAGTCCCCAGGCAGCTCCGGCCTCTTCACCCACCCTGCAGTCAAATTCCAAGCCCACAGACAGCTGGGCATGTGTGACAAGGCAGCCATGGGGTCCCTGCAGACCTGAACCTCCCAAATTCTCAGCCTGCTGATTGGCCTATGGGAGATCTTTGCCAGGGTTCTTCTTCTCTTCCTAATTCATCACCAGCTGACATGAGCAGGAAATAAAAAGACCAATTTACCCTCCATTTCTTCTGTGCAATGAGCCCTTTTCTTTAAGCCATCAGCCCTTTTATCTTTTGCCATCAGAGTGGTTGCAGTACAGCTTGTTTTCAGCTGTCTCTGGACATCGCTTGAATCTTCAGGACACTTGTCTAGCCCCACTCAGATAATCCCTTCTTTCACTCAGAACAAACAAAGTGCTGCTGGGCCACACTGCCTTCCCCTGCCCCATTGTGGTGCAGGACTGCAGGGGCTGATGCACTTCAGTGTGTGCTGAGGGGGCTGTTCACTGTTTGACAACAAACCCGCAGATGGTGGTGATTTTTTTAAATACCTTTGCTGGTTGGAGGGCTGAGGTTCAGAAGGAACCTCAGTCATCTCATGCACGTGATTTTACAGTGACCATGTCGTCCCTTGGCAGACGTGTTGCTGCGTGGGGTACCCAGTCAGACTGGGGAGAGGGGAGGAGCTTCTTACGCCAGAGTATGGTCTGTGGGTTGTGTTTGAGGCCTTTCTACGCAGACTGGCAAAGGCCTGGGATCTCTTTCCCCTCGCTATCTCATCAGGCTCTTCCTCCTCCCGCTGGTCGGCAGAGGGCACCAGTAACCTGGAGACGGTCCTTGGGATGCGCTTGCTCTGCCAAGCACAGGCCAGCGGACGAGAAAAAGGGACGTCCTGCTCTGGGGCAGATTCTGCGACATTTGGGTAGAAATGTCCCCAGCCGGAACATCCACTCGGTTGCTCATTCCAGCCAGCCAGACTGGGGGAATGGGTCAAGGGGCTGCTTCACTAAAGGATTCTCTGAATCCTATTTCCTGCCCACAGGGCTCATACACACAGACCTGTGCCCACTCATCTCTGCTGCTGCAGCTGAAACAAATGTTGTTGGCAGGGTCAGTGGCTGGATTAGATATTTCTGCCTTTCCTTTGCTTCATGTTACCGGTGATCTTAGAGATGTTTCACAGAGAACACATATCTGGATCAGGGTACAGCATTTTCCAGTGTGAATTTCTATTAGGTCAAGAGACAAGCTATTTAGGAGTTAGTACTGGCTCTGTGAGCACTCCCTACTTAGCCTGCACTTGGCTTTTTCTAACTCTATCCCAAATCTGACCAAAACACAGCTCTGCTAGAACTGTTTGCTGTTTTTTCAAAACACATATAGTGTCACGAGGGCAGCTTTGAAGCCAGACGTGTTGCAGTGGCTGGCACTAATGGCATTCATTATAGGTTTGTGTCGTGGTTTTGAAAGCATGGGATATCTAAAAAGACATTCCTTTTTCCTTGTTTTTATTAGAACTCAAATTCTTATTTCCCTCATGGCCTGCTTGTAGTATGGCCTTTTTAATGTAGGATCTGACTCCACATTGCACAGAGTTAAGTTGCTTCTCCAAAGACAGCCCTATTTCCCTGTTCCCTGGTCCGTCCTTTGCACTAGATTTGAGCCATGTGTAATTGCAGGGGAAGCTGACAGAAAGTGAAGAAAAATTTTTTTTCTTTTTTTCTTTTTCCTGGAAATTCTATTCCCAACAGATGAACAGTGGAGAGTGAAGCCAGATTCCTGTTCATTTCAGACTGCTTAGCAGGCAGTGTGTAGACAAGCCTGCCGTCCCTCACTGTGCAACCTATAAGAAGCAGTTCAATCTTTGGAGTCCAAACAGTTCTGACTGTTAGGCTTCAACTGTTTATAGCATTCCCCTGCCAGAGGCATGCATTGCAGTACACCAGCTGCAGTGAAACTAGTGATGCTACTGCACATCTTCTGATTTATTGTCAGAACTGCCTCCTAATCTCTGTATGTAAGTCTGGAAGAATAGCTCTAATTTTAGCAGACTTATTCCAAGTTCACATGCTGTAACTGAGGTTGGGGTTAGGCTGACTGATGACTCAGCTTTTGTTCCTTCATGGTTTTCTGTCCCATTTTAATTCACCCTGTTGTTTTCCTAATTGTAGTTGACCAAGGATGAGCAATGAGTCATACAGGAAAGTCTCACACATCTGCTTATACACATCACTTAAATCCTAAACCAAGGACGTCAGGTGCTTGATTTCTTTTTCATGCATTTCTGTGGACTGTGGAAATTTTTTAACTTGAACTAGAAAAGCAACAGAAGCTGGAAGGCTGCAGTAGAGACATACTTTGGGGTTTCTTTTTCCATCTGGAAATCTGGGAAAGGATCTCTAGTAGAAGCTTTTTCTTTCCACTCTTCTGGAGTGTTTTTCCTCAAACAGTACAAGCATAATGTTACTGACTTTGAGTTATGTTGCCTGTCTAAAACAAGGAAGATTTGGTTCATTGGTGGAAGTGATGATTTTGTTACTGTACTTAATTGCTATTAATACTGGCACACTGTTTAGTTTGTATAAGTAAGGAATCTTTGTACCAGCCAGTACAGAAATGTTTGTCTCAAATTTATTGATTGCATATAAATTCTAGGCAAGCTCTAGATGTGTGTTTCCAGAATTGAATTCAAGATGCTTTGTAAACTCCAGAAGACAACAGTGCTTCTGGAAATATATAGAGCCAGTGGGTTGGGAGAAGTGAGCTTTGTAATGTGTAGATCTACTGGAAATGATCAAACCTCATTTGCAGATGGAGGGATGGGGCACAGAGAACCAATTACAGAAGATTTAGGTTTAAGATAAGTTTATCTGGCCATGATTTAATGTTATATAAGTTCCTCAGAACAGCTTTATTTGATCAACAGAGGAGGTCTTAGATGTTCATATCTCCAGTACATCACCAGCAAAGTCTCTCTACATATCTCTTCATCTTCAAAAGCCCGGTGCTATTGTTTCTGGAGTTGATTGTCCAAGAACAGTGTAGTTCTTCATTAGTGCCCTGATTTCTCTCATCTCCACACCATTGTTACTGACTAGATCACTTTTACTCTGGGAAGTGAAATAATAACCTTGCTGCATGCTTTGGACTTGGCTGGTGAAGAGCATGTGAGCTCAGAGCTGATGTTTTCTGTTGGCACCTGCTGTTCATCAACATCTGGCTATTGCTAAAACTCTGACGCAGGAAAATGGTTTCAGTCTTCTGAGCTGCAGTCAATGTTTAGATTGCACTGTTTGTTCTTCATGGAAAATCTTGGTGCAGGAAAATATTTCTAGGAAACTGTATTATTTCTAGTGCAACCTAGCAAGAAACACAAATAAATCACCTTTGAAAAAGTGAAAAGAAAATGCTCTTTTGATGTTTTTATGCCATCGTATTTGCACAAATGGCTGTGCCAGGGGTTGGATTTGTTAACCAAGAATGAGAGCAAGAGCTAAGATATTACAAGTTCTGCAGAAAGAAGAAAGTGAATAGGATGAATTCCCATCTCCCTTGCATTTGATAGTGTTTCATTGAAGTAATCCCTATTTTTATATGTAGTCCATTCTTAGAGTAGTTATTGCAAAACAGGAGTCAAAACCATGTAAAGATTATGCTTTTTCTCCTGGCTCCATGGCTCCCTGGAGCTGTCATGTGCCATGTTTCACAGACCTTGGGTTTCAGAGAGGTTTTGAATAAAATGCTATGAACTCTGTGGCTTTTGGAGAAATGTCTTCTCTGGTGTCCTGGGGTTGATGGGTTTGGGGATTGTTTAATGTCCAAGACAATTCCATGTTCAGCTTTGCCCAGCTTAAAATAAGCCATGTTTTTGTAAAATGGTGTGCTGATCTAAGAGACAGTAGGGAATACAGAATTCTGGTACAAAGAGAAACCCTGCAATGAGGGCACTGCCCCAGAGGGACTTTGGGGAGAGAGAGCAGGAGAGGGAAGGGGCCCACACAGCGCTAATTGAAAGCGCATCTTCCCGTCAGTCATGGTGCTTGCCCATCAATCATTCTGGCACCAACAGGATCTGACATCAGTAGGGAATTAAATAAACTCCTCTCTCTTTAGGGATCTGCTGATGGAAACCCGTAGGGGGGAAGTGAGCAGAGAAGAGCAGGAAGTGTGTTCGTGGGGGAGAAGCAGTCTCAGTGGTCCCCTGGGATGGTGCAAGGCTGTGTCCTCCCTTTTTCTCACACCAGCATGTACAGCTGAAGGGATTTTTCAATGAATCCCCAAAAAGGTGCATTTAAAGCTGGTAATAGGCCAAGCTCACCTCAGTTTAAATAAACAAACTGCAATAACAGTATCCTATGGTGAGTGCCCTGAAAGCTGAGTGATGCACTGTGCAGCTGAAAAGTAGTTTTCACCCTTGGGTGAACTTTGTGTTATTGGACTGCAGTAACTGAGGTGAATCTTGACCAAAGTGTCAGAGCAAAATACTGGGAAGGGAAAGTGGATTAGAGCAGAGGGTTAGAAAATAAGCCCCTGTTTCCTATCCTGCTGTGAAACTGTCTCCACGGTGAATTAGCATGTGATGTGAATTAAGGTGTGATGTGGATTAGGATATTACAGATTAGACCTGCCTGAAATCAGGGGTTCAGTGCAGATAAAGGGACTGGTATCTCCTTTGTCAGGGCTATCAGCAGTCCCTCGGGGTAAGTGGCAGTGTGTGTGCACCGTGCTCCTGAGGAGAGCCCCAGAGCAGCTGGAAACCATTCGGTCACTGACAAGTCCCCTGATGGACCTCTACTGACATGGAGCGGCTTTGGTTTCAGGAAAGCCAAAGGGAACCTGTCACTAATTAGACACACAGCTAATTAACGAGAAGCAAACAAAGAGCAGCAGCTTGTGTTTTGGGAAAGCTCAGCTTTGGTAGCCAAGGACGTCTGCTCCTCCCTTTCAAGCCATTTCAAAAACAAACAAAGCAGGGAGACTTGCATTTCAAAGCAGTGCAAACACTACCAACCTCAGAAAGCCTTCCAGAAGGGATGTCCAAGAATGGGATTTAGCAGTGAAAGGAAAAAGGGCTCTCCAGGTATAACGAGACCTTCCCTGTTCCTAGATCAGGGCACTCTGAATCCCCAGTGTGCATTTCTTACCTATTAACTTTTAATTTTCCTTTCTCCAAATAAACACCTCTGTTAAAATTTTGGGTGAATGGATGGGAAAGAAAGGCAGGTGTGGAAACAAGAGCTGCCATTTTGTGCTTTTTTACTTCCCAGATCTTACAGAGGTGTGTGGTATTTCAACTTAAAAACCTCTTTTGTGATTTGTTTTTATTGATGTTGTATACTGCTTTATTATTGTGGGGTTGGCTAGAGCTGTATGTCAGTAAAAAACTAAGCAAAAATTACCTAGACTGTATAAAGAGATGCTCAGGAGTGGATGAGGCTCTGTTTGAGTGCTAAAATCTTAAATAAGAGAAGTGTGCTTTCAGGACAGGAGGAATCCAAAACTGTAATCCCAGTTATGAGTTCTCCAGTGACCCTGAGAAATCTTGCTTAGGGCCTGATCCTCCAAAGAGCCTTGTCAGGGTCCCAAGTCCTGCTCAGAGCAATCGTTTTGCACTAACTCCAAATACAGCAGTGCTAGCAGGACCCATTAACTGAATTTTGCTAAGTGCTTTGAACATGAAACATGGTAAGAATGCCAAGTTATGTGATATTTGGTGTATTTCCTAGAGCCATGCATTTAATTAATGGGGAATCTCAGCTTTCAAAAACCAAGGCAGTTTCTAACCTCCTTGTCATAGGAAAAAAGTAATAGCTGGAAAACAAGACTGAAGGCTCAGAAATAGGAGGCAAATTTAAAAGAAACAACAACCCAACAAGTTATGATATATTAATATTAATGTCATGGGTTTGGAGACAAAATCATAAAATTGAGTGCTCAGGTATGACACTATGTGACTGTGCTTTAAATATTTACTAAAATAAATGCATTATTAATCTTTTTGTGCATTCAATAGAGAATTATTATTGTTATCACTGTCTAATGTGGAAATTCAGCACAGCATCTGTCATCAGATTAGCCTATCAACCTAACTTTGTCTATTTTCTTCCTTCGTCTTGGAGGAAGGACTGTATTTCTGGTTAGGGAAAAGGCTGGGATTTGCAGGCTTAGTCCCAGTGCTGTCAGAGGCTTCCTGGATGAGCACTGTCTGGTCCTTCTGGGATCAGAGTCCCCAGCCCCACAGGGGAGGGAGCAGACATCAGCTCTCTACCAGATTACAGAGTGAAGGATACCTCCCTGTTTCCATGGGATGTTGCAGTGGTTAGCTCATGAAAGTTTTTAAAGCACTGCAGCCTCCTTGACAAGGAGTTCCAGAGCACCTGGGGTTACACTGCAGTAGTAGACTGCCACGTGCCCTTACATTAGGATTTTCTTTTTCAGCAGTCACCTGTTTTTCCTGCTTTATGGCCTGATTTGAAATGATCTTATACTCTGCTATCAGCACGGGTGTTTATTGCCATCAAAGGACCCGTTCAAGTAATCACCAAAGCCACAGCAGGATTCCTTCTTATATCATTTTGGCTTAGGTCTCAAATATGTACCAGTAATTAAAAAGAAAAAAAAAAATAAAACAAAAAGGGGAAAAAAAGAAGGCAGTGGCTTCAGGTTACAACAAGTAAGGAGCATATCAACTTTTCCAGACACAGATTGGTTTCGCTACGCCTCTCCCCATGAATATCCTTAGCTTCTATGAAAAAGCTACTGGAGGCAAATACATGAAGCATTTCATAAAGAAAACATGGGGTGGCACTTTAGTTTTTCTGTCTGGGATGTTACTTTGCTGTTTTATTATTGAGACCACAAAAACCTAGCAAGGACAAAGCAGGATACGAAGATAATAAGAATTTTCTATCCAGCCAGCACACACTGGCTGAGGGGTGTTTCAGATGGCATCGAGTTTCTTTAGCCTACTCAGTGCTTGAAAATGTGCCCTTGATTTCAGCCCACAGGAACGTGGGCTTGTGCTGCTTTATTGTCTAATGGATCTTTCACTTGATCTCCTCATACAAACACGTTGAGCATGTGCTTGGGTCACTTAGAGAAAACTGAACCCCACTCATGTTCTTAGAGTGTAATCCCTTAATATTGATTACTGTGTTGCACAGGGGCAACAGGTAACAAAATCCATGTGGATTCAGACTGACAGCTGATCGTCCCACACACGCACGCTTCAGCTGGTGAGCACTTTGCAGCATCGGGACTGCCTTCCCTAATTGCTTCCCACTGGTGTATGAAACACATAAATATCTTGGAACAGAAATACCAGATTGCAGCAGTTGTTCATGTGAAGGGAACAGATGCAATGGAGGATTTTACTATGGAGTGTGTTCCTCTCTAGATTTATCTGGTAGGCAGCTCGTGTTTATCTTTTGCCAGCTCACATTGGGCCGGAGTAGGGTAACCTTGAAGGCAGTGTGTGAGAAAAGTATTTTGTTAAATAAAAACAAGCAACTAATTATAAAATATATGGAGTAGGGAAAAGACCAAAGTATTTGTGAGAACAACTTTCCAATGAACAGAACAACTCAGATTGGATTTTTTGTATGGTTAGGGCCATGTTTTCCTGACATTTGTGAGGTTTTTGGCTCAGTGGAAGCCTCATTCTTCTCTGTGGCTTTTGGGGACTATACAGTGCTAATTTGAAATTAAAGTGATTCATAGGGTGTACATTGTAAACTTGGGTCTAAAGGGAGGTAGGAATCTCAGGAACTGTTGTAGCCTGAGGCTGATTTCTAAATATAAAGTATCCTGAGATGATCTGTCATGTTTGAATGTCTCCTTGGTTCAGTTTAATGGGAGCTCAAATACTGGTGGTGTGAAACAGAGGAAAATGGGCTAATGGGAAACTTTACAAACATTTGAATCAAGATGAGTGACTGGTTAAAGATAAAGCCTAGTGGGTAGTGATTGCTGGGCTATAAAGGGGCATCCTGTGAGGGCAAGGAGGGGAGATGGCCAACTGGCTTTCTACTCAGCTTCCAAATATAGCAAGTGCAGATTTTGCACCCAGATGGGAAGAAGTGCGCATACAATACTGCTCATCAATAACCATACACTGGAGTATAAAGGTGCAACCAGGACACTCATGGGAAATGTGTCCATTAATATCACTGTATCGTATTACTCCCAACAGCAACAAAAAGTGGAGATAACCTTAAGTTCATCCTACTTGAAACATTTATTAGTTCTTTACTGTTTGGTAGTAAGAGTGTTTCTGTACAGTGTCCCACATACACCCTTAAAATAGGCCTGCAATTTCTAAAAGCTGTGTTTCCAGACAAGATAAGTGGTTTTGGCACTCTTGTTTCCCAACCAGACACCTTGACACTGGATTTTTTTCACAGCATTTTTATTTGTGGCTGTTTTGGCATGAATCTCAAACCTGAACGCATCAGTATCCCCAGGCTATCTTGAGGATCTGATCTAAGAGGCATCTTCACACTTACCCTAAAAGGTTGGAGACGGTATGTGCTGTTAGCTCATTTAAGACCTACAGGTTTGTAATAGACTTGCACTTGTAGGTCACTAATGATCCCTTACTAGCTGGTGAATAAATGACCTTGGCTCTAATGCCAAATGCTGCTGAGAATCATTGTAGCCATGGGGATATTCATAGCTTGCACTTTAAAGTTGTGGTTTCCTTTGGGATGAGGTAGTTTCAGGGGACACTGTATTTGAATGTGACTAAGAGAAAAAATCAAAATCTGACATGCAGAAGGGGCTTGTACATATGGCATTTTAAACTGAGGCTGCAGGCAGATGATATGTTATTGCTTAGGGTACGACAGATTTGTTATTAATGTTTACTTCATTATTAGCTTTGTCTAGTTCTCACTCTGTTGTATTACATTCCATGTAATAATATCTGGATCTTATCCAAGACTTAAACTTCCTCTCTATTCTCACTCCCCTCCCGTTTGGAGAGGTATCAATTGAGACAAGGTTTTCTGATTTATTATCACAGTGTCATGGAAGGTTTGGGTTGGACTGGGCCTGAAAGACCATCTGGTTCTAACCCCCCTGCCATGGGCAGGGACACCTTTCACTAGACCAGGTTGCTCCAAGCCCCATCCTACCTAACTTTGACCACTTCCAGGAATGAGACAGCCACAACCTCCTGGGCAGCCTGTGCCAGGGCCTCATCATGCTCCTGGGGAAGAATTTCTTTCTAGTATCTCATGTACACATGCCCTCTCAGTTTAGAGCCATTCCCTCTTCTTCTATCACTGTGTACTCTTGTAGAAAATCCCCCTCCAGAGGGACTAGAGCTGTTTAAAAACCCATTTGTCAAGATGCTTAGGTAGGGGAGAGTTAAGGTACTAGCCAGCTGGCCCTCGGCTGCACCTGAGAAGGCAGAAAAGAAGGCATCAGATTTCACCAAATAATTCTTCTATCAGTCCCCCATCTTTTAGCTGACCAATTGCTATCAGAAACAAGCATTTACATAGCAGGGAATCCTCCATTTTCTTGGGACAAAAAACCCTAGTAGTCTATATTGATAGAGAGAAATTTTGCCACTTTTTATTATGTCCTAGACCAAGCAGACACAGGAGGTTTTTGTTTTTTTTTTTTTTATTTTCTCCTGTTGGAGACATATTCAAGATAAATGTATGCTGGCAGTTGTTGCAAATGGAGGCTTTATGTAGCTCCACATATTCCCCTTCTCCCTGCTTCTTACAAGCTCCAACACATGTGATCAGATCAGGAGATCTGATGTCTAAGTGACCTGGTTTACATGAGAGCAGCCCAATCTCTGGGCATTTGCAAACTCTTTCTGAAGCTGCAGCCATATTTAGAGACTGCACTTTCACAGTTTGGCTCTCCTATTCCCAAATATTGTTTTTCATACTGTATGCTAATAGCCGTAGTTGGGCCACGAATTACAGGAATTTAAGCTGACACCTTATAAAATGTTAGAAGAATCCAGTGGGACATTTAGAACATGAGTGAATTGGAGCCAGCTGGAAACAGAATACAGGAGGTGGATTTTCTCCTGGAGGGGTGCTAATAATTCCTGGTAAAGATCAAAATGAAGGACAGTTGGGTTGGTTTTGGATATCACATGGCCTTGCATAAAGAGAATTTCACTTCAGTCACAGCTTATTATCAGGAGGTTTTTTGTTTTCTAGTGGAGATCTACTTTCCTGTTCTGTTTGCCTCCTGGAGGAGTGTATTTGCAGGTGTGTGCTCTCCTAGGGCACACCACGCCAAAGCACGGAGAGAATTGTGTGCGGTGCCCAGAGACGTCAGCTTCTTAGTTCCACAGGGCAAGCAGAGCTCTGGAGGGGATCCCAGGAGTGGTTGGCAGCACAGCACAAGTGATCATCTTCTGCCCCCAGGAGTCCAACACTGCCTCCAAATTGTGCTCCTTTGTGCCACATCAGCTTGTCTGTGTGGCAGCAGGACAGCTGGACGTGAGGGGTTAGAAGCAGTCTGGGCTGGTTGTTCCCTGCTCCACTCGAGTTTTCCTTCTGAGCTCAGGGATCACAGACCTGAGAGAAGGAGAGCAAGCCACCAGCACTTTCTTTTCTCACTTTCTCAGAATCACAGAATTATTTGGGTTGGAAGGGACCATAGTGGATCCTCTGGTCCAATTATCTTGATACTGAGGAGGCTTTAAAACATTTCCTGTTAGCTGTGATGTCTCTTGCTACCTACATTTCATCCTGGGATTTGAATCTTTAAGTGTTTCCTTCCTGGCTTTAATGCTATTCTGTTATGCTCACCAGCACTACTTTGCCCTAGTGTTGCTTGCTGTTTGCTGCCCATGCCCTGAGACCAGGGTACACCAGCAAGATGCTCATTCAAAGCCTGACAGCTAAAAATCTTGATTCACTGGTACAGCCAGGCCAGCAGTGTCCTTGGGCACTTGCTTACCTTTGGTGTTGTACTCAGAGGACCTTAATCGTATGCTGAAACACTTTTCTGAATTGATGCTGCAGGGCAGTGCAAATGGTTATGCCACACCCACCAGTGAAATAGACAAATGGTTTTAGTAGATGGGGAGGGTGGGAGGTCTGTGAAGTTCATTACAACTTTTAATCAGTAGCAGAATGGGGAAAGGAAGAACACTTGACTAATTTTTACATTAGAATTTATTGTATTCCTTAGAACGATAGCTGAGTTTGCTGCTGTATCTCTGATGTTTGCCAAGCAATCTTTATGGCAGGAAACACAGCAGAACTGCTGTCAGGTGTGAGCATGCACACGGCCTGGGTAAGGAAATTCAGGTATGCAGGATTTGTTACGCAAATATTCACCGTGAACAATGACAAGGAGATTGGAATGCTGAGGATTCCTCTGCTTTTCTTAGAAAATTGTAGAAACCCTTTTCTTACAGGGAGGAGAAATACCAAGTACTTAGGTGTCTGCTGCTGCCCACTGTGCTTTAAACATGGAAAACACCTCCAGTTGTAGCTCATTTATCTTCATGGCATAGATTGTGCTTTTTCTGATGAAATAAGTAACCCAGGCTCACTGGAGTACTTGTGAATAAAGGAAGGAAGAGACTTTGTTTATCCTCACATGAGGTGCAAGGACAAGGAAGCCATTCCTCAGTGACTTCATTGCTTTGCGTTCAGTAGGTTTTCTTCCTTGTTACCCCTATCCCTAGTGCACATTGTACCTGTCTATGGGATAGATGAACCCCCTCCTCTTGGCAGGCAGGGTGCCTCTGGGAGCCTGCAAACTATCGAGGCTTTGTCTGTGTTTCCTGTGTAGGCTTTGAGTACACGATGGAAAGGGAGTCAGTTCACTGTGCTGCTTTTTCTTTTCCTGCAGTGAGCCCGCTCTGTGTCAGGGATGCCTCAGGATGGTAATAACTGCAGGGTCTTTTGTTTGATACACTGCAATTAATTTTCTTCCTCCTCCTGCTGCTGGCTAGCTCTGAGCTACTGTGACAGGCACTGCCAAAGAGACCCGCAGCATGTCCTTGTACCCATTGCTATTCCATAGAGCCTCTGTATATTGCTCAACAGCCATTATGGTCTTCTCTACAGCAAAAGAGTGATTTTAAAAAGAACTTAATGTAACTCACATTTTTTCTTCTGAAGTCTGATGAATTTCAGGCTACCACCTAGTGTTTCCATCCAAAATATTGGCATGTGGGGTGCTAGGGATGTGTTTCTTCTTCCTCAGTATCTTCTGTGTGGCAGATACTGCTCTAAAGAGGTTCACAGAAGAAGTAAGCCTCTTTTCTTATACTTCAGCCAGTTTCCTTAGAAGAATTTAAAGCTCTAGCCAGACATGATACAAAGTAGCTCTTCATTTTGATCAGGTCCCCTGAGTTTTCTGTACATGCAGGTTTATTCAGATGACTTATTAAGTCAGATAATGTGAGGCAAATGCCAAACACTTGGGTGTTCATTGTGATCTCCTGGTTATTTCTAAACCTTCAAAATACCTGATGATCGTCTGGATTGTATTAGCACATAGAAGCTCCAGAATCTCGTTGTCCTGCAGCTAAGCAAAGATATCACAACCTACCTGTCAAATACAGCACATGCTTCATCAGTGTAAGTATTTACAGAAATCATATATTTGTGTACTATGCTGGGAAGTTTTGCTTGATGTTGTCCCTTTCTAAAATTAAAGGCTGAGTGGTCATTGAATTTACCAGAAAAAGACCTTGTTTTAAACATGAGGGTTTTTTAAGTTGCCAATATCTGTGTGCACATTTTGAGGGAGTGTGATGATTTTGCAATAAAGAGTATTTCCACTTTTCTTGCAGAAGGCTTTTTGCCAATTTTTTAAACCCCTAAGAGAAAATTTTTTGCAGGGGCTTGGTGAGAAAATGTTCTTTATTGTTTCAACATGTCTTGGAACAAATAGAAACTGATCCTGAGGCAAGACAGTATTCAGAATTAAAATAATTCTCTTAAATATATTATTCCAAGATACCGTTGATACTGATGTGTTTCCCAAAGTGTGCATGGCACAGTTGTCTGTGTCCCCCTTCATTTAAATGACATTGCCTTATTCACTTTATTTGAAATGAGAGTTGTTGAATTTTACCTTAATTTTACTCCCTTCAGACACTTAACTTGGAAGTGGTATATCCTATATGCTTGGTACTTATTCTACTGACTATGGCCCACACACCAATAACTATTATTTATAGAGTGAGGAGCCTTAGTGCAAAGTGACACAGCCTGGTGGGTGCCTGGTTTCACCAGCCTGTGACTAGAGGACATCTTGCTCACTGTAGCTTCTAGGATGGCAATGGGCATATTTGAAAAAATTTTGGTGTTGTCTCCCTTCTGTGCCCCCTGTGGTGTCAACACTCCATGTTTTTCCTTGCTGAAGGAGAAGCCCTCCATCCAGGCTGGGATGCAGTTTCACAAATACTCTGACTTGGCCATAATATCAAAGGAAACATGAAAAGCTGAGCAGAGGCATAAAGCTTGGAGCTTGTGCCTTTAAGGTGCTGTTTCAGACAGTTCAGTAGCTGAGGTGCAGGACAGGACCCTGAGAGATGAGTGACTTGCCAAGAGGTCAGCAGGAAGTGGTTACAGGGCTCCCCAGTTGATTCAGTGTCCTGCTCTTCATGCTGCTAATCCTCCTGGGACACAGCACTTGTGGAACAGAAAAGCACCATGTGCCAGTTTATCTCTGCCCTGTGAGTGTGCAGCCAGGATTCCTCAAAAGCACAAAGCACTGAAGAACCTAGGGCTCTGCCAGTGTATGGGAGAGAAAAACGCAGGTACCTGGAATGGGAGAAGAGGTGTCTGTCTGGAGAAGCAAACAGAGAGACTGGGAAGTTTCCAGGAGGCAGTTCCAGGCTTGCTAACATATTCTCCAGGGTGCCAAATAGTTCTGCAGAAGTCTGGTTGCAGCAGGAGCTGCTAACAGATATAGCTCATGGCTCTATTCACCTGTGACACACAAATGTGGTACGAGGAGCTGCTTGTAAATTGGATTACAGCTTTGTGAAGATTTTTTTGTTGTCTATTGCCAAGTCCTGGCTGTTTCTTCTTGTCACCTACAGCAGGGAAACTGCTCTGTGGGGACATTGCAAGTCAACTACCAGGGGTCCCCACCACCATGAAGAACCAAAGCCCAACCCAAGTGCAGGTGACAGTCTGAAAGCATGAAGTGGTGAGGAAGAGAAGTTAGCTGCATAAGTTTGTTAGCCTGTCCAGAGGGACTCAGCTCCCTGGATGGCCTTTTGCAAATTTATGGAGGCAGATAAGCATCGGTGAAGATGAATAATGATGCCACACAAGCTGAAGGAAAACAGCTTCCAGGAAAACGAGGTGTAAGAAGAACACTGAACATAATGTCAGAAATAGTGTCTATTCCAGCCCTGTAGGTATCTGGCAATAAAAATGTATTGATTAGCTGACATTCTTGCTAACAGATGCTAACAAAGAGAGCCTGTACTAGGCTGATTTTTTACTGAATCATGGCTTGTGCATTGGAAACTACTGAAAAGAAATTCCAGAAGTCTTTTGTGCTCCTATTTGTGCAACTTAGCCTCTCAGTAGCAAACAGGGGGGCTACTTCCCACTTCTGCCACTTATAAACACCAATATACTTCCTTCTTGGCAATCTCCAGCTTTGCTCTTCATATTCTTGTGCATCTCTCTTTTGTAGCCTTTGGGGGTTAGATGTGTCTTGCCTCCTAAAACCTGTGTGTTAAAGGAGTGTCCTTTCCTGGCCCTTCCTGTGTTTGACCTCTTAGTGCACACTTGCACTCAGGGATAATAATTCAGAGTGACCTAAAGTGTGGTTGAACCATGCAGCAGAATGGAGAGCAAACAGCGCAGGCAGAGTGAGCACTTCACTTCAGGGGGCTGATGGAGCAGCTGTAGGATCTGTGCCATCATAGTAGGTGTGGTGGCTGCCTGACTGCTGCAGTCTTTTCCTATCTGTATCCAGTAGCTTAAGCAGAGTGAACTTTTGGTTCATTATTTTTTATCAAAGTGTGTATCTCAGAACAACCAACATGGTTCCCTGTCCAAGTTCTGAACTTTGCAACCAAATTTTGTAGTGTTTCTTCAAATTAAATTCCCACTGAAATAATTTTTTATGCAGTGAAGTGGTGGAGAAATAGTTCACTCTGATTCATGGCAGCAGAAGTCCTTAATCCCAGCTGCTCAGGTGCTATTAATACCAGTCTTTCAGTTGCATTCACTAACATTTTTACTTTAATTCCTCCAGAGGAATCTGTCTCTTAGATGCCTGAATTATAAACCTGATCCCTATATAAGGTGGTCTTCTGCTGTTTTGTAGGTTTGATGAGAAAAGCAGTTCTTAATGGAGTGGTAAATTAAAGCTGCCTTTTTCCAAGTATAGATGAATTGGATGGGTAGAGAAAAGTGGCTTTTTAATGCGGAGGCGTGTGTTAGCTTAAACAAACAAACAAGAAAAAGAACAACTAAATCTGGGCATGAATTATAGCCTGCTTCAGATTTCAGCGTGTCACATTTTGAATTGAGCTGGAGTACCTATGGCTTTTTAAAATTGCGTTTGAACAAAAGTAAATACAGAGAGAAAGAAACCAGGACAGCAAAAGCCTGCAGGAAATTCCTCTACTGTAAACAAAGTCACCTTATGATTGATGTGAATGTACAGCCCCTTGTAAACATGTCTGTTTACTTGCAGGAAACCAGAAAGAACCCACATTGGGCGCTGCTGATTTTATCTAGCTTTGCTTAAATGCTTTTGGCTTCCAGTAGTCACTCTAGAGGGAGCACAGGAATGATGGCTGCTCCCTGGAAAACTCGAGTCTACTGTACTTTAAAATCTGTGCCAAATGCTGCAGATGGGCAGAGCTTCACAGGAAAGATTGATATTAACTTTTTGTGGCTGTCCTGAACCTCAGCAGTGAAAGCTTATTAATAGTGGATGTGAAGCATTCTTTCTTTGTGAGGGAGCTCTGGTTTTCAGTGCACCTAGTGAGGGAACTTTATGCCTCTAAAAAAGTAATAATAACCCTGGTCCTATGTCATGAGATTTCTGTAGGCTCCCGCTAAAAATTCATTGTTCTAGCAAATATTTTCTGTGCTGCTGAGGTTGATGAGTTTTGTGTTGATGAAAAATGCTGTAATTGTTTGTGGGACATGTTTTTCTTTAAGGTTTAGTCATACCTGAGAATGAAATCCTGGCCATGGCCAAGTCCATGGGAAGCTGGTCATAGCCTTCAGGGGGCTGCAAGTCATGGCAAGCAAATCTGGATTTTTTTTCTAATAGATATATCAGAGAAATGATGGGATTATCAATTGTCTCCTTCTCACACCATAATTAAACTTTTGTAAGGGACCTTCATAAAAAGGTGGTTTTTTTTTTAAAGAAAGAATATATTTATACAGTATCAGCTGGCTCATTCTTACCCATACACACAGTGAATCCTTCAGAGAGCTCTAAGGGAGTGGTGCTATCATTATCACATATTTACAATTAATTCTGTTCCTTAGCATAGTTTCTACTAACTTCTTCAGTACAAAGCCTACATACTCAAATTCCAGGATCATCCATAATTATGAGTTTTAGTGAGCAGACATTTATGATGCCTAAAAATTTAGTTCAACATCTTTATTAAATATGACATTTACTCACTCTTTGTGAAGACAATCAGTCTCCCCCTACAATTATGTTTTCTACTTCTGCACTTTTTGGAAGTCTCTGAGCATGTTATAATCAGGGTCATCATCCTGATGGGACAGTTGAGAGAACAGTCCTAATGGTTCCTATGTAGAAGTACTAATGTTTCTTGGACTGAGTTTAGAGAAGAATAAAATTGGCTTTGAAGTTGCAGCTTTATGAGGAAAGTCCAAAGCCTGAATATTGGCTGGGACACCTACCAGGCAAAAGAGTGACAATAGCCATTTCTGGCTCTCTTCAGGGTAATGCCAAGTGTGAAATCTTTGCACTGCTGAAGTGAGTGATGCCAGTAAGAGTAATAAGCTGAAAATAAAAGGGGAAATTGGGCTAAATACAGGGAAAATTATGCATGCAACAATTAATGTAAACAGACAGACATACTAGCTGAATAAATAGTTGTCTAGAGGCTGGTACAGATTTCTGTACTTAGAAGGGAACTGAAGATCTGTAGGTGCGGGTTTGGTGTGATCTGTGGTTTGGTGCTGAGGCAGAGCCAGCCCCCGAGCAGCAGCGCTGTTACAGTGGCAGTGCTGTTCCAGGGGCAGGATGCTCTCCTGCTCTGAACTGGGCCATTTTCTCACTACTGGTGCTGCTGATCAGCCTTGTACCTCTTGAATCATGTGCTCTTCTGGTTTGCTAAGGTGGGGAGGACAGACAAGAGGAGAATTTATGCCAGACTGAGAACAAACATTGCCTCATGTGGGTGGTTTATACCTTGGAGGCCAATCCCTCAACTTGCTGACTTGTTTCGCCCCTTCTTTATTTCTGATGGGAAAACAACCCAGAAGGGTGTAAATCATGATGCAAGTCTCTCCACCCATGTAAAAATGAGAAACTGGAGCAAAAGGGGCTGGCCACATGCATGCAAAGAGAGAGACACCAGAATTAATTTCTTCCTAATAAATTTGACACAGAGACTGGGACCATGTTTATAAAACCCTATTGGAGAGTAGAGGAAGGTTTGTATCTTTGTTTTTTTTAAAGTGCAAAATCAGGGCCGGTTTATTGGACCCATGGGGTTGGACAGTGTGTAGAAGGCCACCCATCTGGAAACCAGCTGATCACTGCTGAAACTTTCTTCCCAGGCTCTGTCCCTTCTCTGACAGGGTGCTGGGGTGTTATGAGAGGCTGACAGCAAGACTTTTACAGGCCATAACTCTTTGTCTCAACAAAAATTGCTATAAATTAGCTGGAAAAAGGACCTGAGGGGTTTGTCCCAATCTGGCTCAGGGTGCCAAGTACACAGTCAGCAATTTTAACACTATAATCTGAGTTTTCAAATCAATTGTGTTTGGAAACGACCTTATGGGAAATGGGCAAGTGGAAGGTAGGAGACAGGGAGAAAGAGGAGGTTATTTCTAGATGTCAAAAGTGTAGTCCAAGTCTCTTCTCCCCAAAGACTTTTCAGGGTTTATAAAGGAAGTCAGCTAGTCTTTCATTCCCTGGGAGTTTTTATTTTCTTCAACCTGAAGGCAGCTTCTATATAAAACTTGGACGTGTGCTTTCAACCTGGGTATCCAAAATTTTATAGTCATTCAGAAACTAAGCTTGCATGTGACCTTCACAGTGGATCCCATTTTCACAATAAGCTAAACCTAATGCATCTTGGAACACTTAATTTCCATCTGATAGGTGTGGCAAAAAAAACCCTTCTTATCCAAATAACTAATCTGATACTAGGTTTGTATCCCAGAGTGGTTCCACAGTAAACAGATCAGTTTAGGATGGAAAGAGATGACATTGAATTATACACTGAACAGAGTTGAGCAGTGAGTCTGGTCCTGTCAGCTCTTCATGAGGTGTCTAGTCAATGGGGTGATGCTACATCAGAGAAAGAAACTGAGAAAGCTTTTCAAAAAAAGGAAGTCAAATACAAGTTAAAATTTTAGTAAGTATTAAAAAGCTTTGTTCAGGAAATTAAGTATTTTGATGCACTATAGACAAGCAGTTACCTTATTAAATCCCCAAGCAGTGTTTCTAGATTAGTAGACTGAATACTTTCTGATGAAAGCTATTTATGCCTATGTTCGTTTTGGAGCTTTTGGAAATATCAGTAAAATAGAAGAAAAAAATTGCCATTAAAAAGGATCAGAGAGGAATTTGTTTGAGCTGAATGTAAGAATTATGAGAGAAAACTTTCACATCTTATGGCAAACAAGTTGTCTGTTCTATTGCACACAAGTCTCATGATCTTGATTTTTGCTTTCCATAGTGGCTGAGTGACTGAGCAAAGCAGTAGAGGAAAAGGATGGAAACCCCTTGGATTTCTCATCTTGGAGGGAGGAGGAGATCTCTGAGTAAATCAGGAAAGTACTGGTTGTAAGCAGGGATAACTGCAAGAAGTGCTAGAGGACAGAAGAAGAAGAACACCTGGCATCTTGTCTGGATGTTCACAGCAGTTCCTGGCCATGCCCTGTTTGGAAGGGAGAACAGGTCAGCAAAATGCTGCAAGCAGGAAAGCCCTTTCAGATCCCTCTCTACCACAAGACAGCACCAGGTAGGCTGGAGGGGGCTTTGGGTGTGGATACTGCTGGCTTCTGAGTTTGAAGATGCTCTGTAAACTGTGACGTTTTCTCAGTCATTTCACATTGTCTTTGTCTGAACTCAGCGCGGGTTATGGAGTGGTGGGGTCAGGCTGTTGTGAGCTGTGGCATTTGGCATTTGGCTGTGCTGGTGCTGAGCTTTGGCATCATGTGAATCAGTAGTCACTAGGACGTGGTGGGTGTGGGTTTAGGATGCTTTTTTTCCTCAGTCTTTTCCCAGTAATGTCCCTACTGCCTTTAGCTGCAATTTGTTTCACTTGTGGTTTGAAATGCTGCTTAAACTGCAAGAATTAATTATGACAACATTTAAAATCCTGTCTGGTTTACACAGGAATTTTGACAAGGATCCATGCCCCAGCTGGAGCACAAGCCAGGAGGGCAACATCTCCAGTTGGTGCTATCCTTGTACAGCTTTTTGGGTGTAAATAGGTGTATGTGCCTTTTGTGTGTGTTAGTGCACAGGGCTGTGTGACTGCATTCTCTTCCACAGGGTACAGCTGGAGAAAAGGAACGGATAACAACTCAGTCCAACGGTTTGGATAAGCAGAAATTGCCCTAATTTGAATTTGAAATAAATTTGTGGGGTTATTTGCAGGAACACTTGGAGACTCTCAGTAATGTCAGAGAAAATACACACTTCCAATGTGTGAAATGTCCTGGCAGAAAGCTCAGCACAAAATAAACCAAAACTTTCACCAACTTCCACCAGCTGGAGCTGTTACTGCAGCTGCCAGCCTGCCTTGGTTCAGAAATTGCCTGCTTCTGCTTGATCTGTAGCACTGCTAGGGTTGAAAGACAGAGTGAAAAGGGAGCTCTTTAAGTTCTCAAAATGTATTATGTGTGAAAACATTCAAATATACACCTAATTTCAAACAAAACTGTTGAGAATCAGGTTTTTTGCTGTTTGCAGACATGCCAAGAACTCTGCTCTCTCCTGCAATAGCTAATTCTATAACTTAGTCTGACTGGGGCTGTTCCAGCTCATATTAAAAGCAGTGGAAAATTGCTGGTGGAAGGTGGATTGGGCTCACTTGGTACCCTGTTGAAATTTTGGTGATATACCAAAACACAACAAAGATAACACCTCAGACTGTAAATTTGTTGGAGCAGGGACTCCTGTTTGTGTGCATTGTGTAGTGTTGAAGAAATTTGTCGACACTTCAGAAATAATGAATAATGCCAGTGTGAGGAGGAAATCTCTCCACTCAACCCTAGGTGTTTCTGCTGCTAAGTGTTGAAAGAGAAACACAGAGCCCTGAACTTTGAAGACTTGGCAGGTGAGGAGAAGGAAAAATCTTTTCACTTTCCATTTAAATTTCAGCTTAATCTGTATTTGTTTGGTCTGGTAGAAATATTTGAGCTTTTAATTTAATGTTGTTGGTTTTGGGAAAATTACTTGGGATGTGTGGCATGAAAACACCTTAGATATGAGGCAAGGTTTTGATTCAATTTCTCCTTTCATCTGTTTTCCATTACAAACCAGACTAATTGCAGTAAGATTCTCTGTGGTAAAAAATACTTGGGGCAGTGTGAATTTGGAAGTTCTCTCACTTTTACAGTAACTATAAAAACAGTCAGCAAACAGATTTCAAAATGATTTAGTACGGAAGGGAGCAAAGTCTGGTTGTCTTCATAGTAGCAGGATTTCACTGGCACTATCAAATTTTCAAAGCTCTCAAATTCAGTTTATTCATATTTATATAAAAGCTTCCTTGCACACTTGAGTTGCATTTATTCCTATTTTAGAGACTTGTAAAATTGATGCAGGAGCTGATGTGGCCCTGGTATTTGAAGTGCCCATGCTAACTGTCCACCAGTCGCTGCTGATGGCTGCTAGATAGATGTGTTAGTGACAGAAAACTCTTGTTAAAAAAAAAAGAAAAGTTAAAAAATAAAGAAGGGGCGGCCTTTAAGCAGTGCTTATGGAGCAGGACTGAACCCTTGGCATGATTTTTCCACTTGTGCTATAAATCCGGTCATTGAATGATTCTGATTTTAAAACAATACTCTATAAAAGCACTCTGGGACTAGGCTGAAGCAGTGAAAGGCGAGGACATCTCCACTGCCAAAGATAGTATGTCAGGAGTTTATTGCCTTGGTGATACTTTTCTTTGGCTACAGACTTGCCACAATTTTTATTTTATTTCAGATAGTGTCTTAGGTGGCAGTCACAGGACTTTAAGTTGCCATAATATGAAACTGACATTAAATGCCTGCACCACAAAAAAAAAAATTGGGTTTCTATTTGTGCCTTTTTTTTCCTTTTTTTTCCTTTTCTTTTTCTTTTCTTTTTTTTTTTTTGGGTTAGAGAAATATTTGAATCAACCTGTGCACTGAAAAAGATGAAGTAACTACAAAACAAGAAACCTCTGAAGAACACCATATATTGTGTTTTATCTTAGGTTAGATTTGCAGGGAAAGTATATGACTGTGATAAGCTATCATTATGCATTAATTTGGTAGTGTATGCCTTTGAGAAACTCTGGCTTGTAGTGTAAATGTCACATAATGTGTATTTGGTGTAGGGAACTGAGCTGTGTAAATGTATGTAAATGTCACATACTGTGTATTTGGTGTGGGGAGCTGGGCTGTGTAAATGTATGTACATGTCACATAATGTGTGTTTGGTGTGGGGGGCTGGGCTGTGTAAATGTATGTACATGTCACATAATGTGTGTTTGGTGTGGGGAGCTGGGCTGTGGTCCTGCTCCTTCCTTCAGGCGTAGCAGCAGGTAACAGCCCCGGTGACTGTGACAACTGAGACACACATGTGGGACAGTTCAGTTTTGTCCTTGAGACAGTTTGGGTCTACCTAGCTTAGCTTTCTGTTTTGCAAGATCCATCTGCATCAGTGCTTAACAACACCTGGGACCTTCAACATGAACAGAGCAATAAATTCTGGTTCCCTTATTTCCATGAGAAATGGTGATTCTATACATTTTTTAATGTGTGCATTAAAATGTTTTTGGGGATCACCCTGTGGAAACAGACTCCTGTGCACTTTGTGCTTATCAGCTCATGATTCACTGTTGTTCTGTATGTGTTGACATCATTTGTGTAGCTGTTGAGAGAAGCAGGAAGGGAGCTGAAACGCCAAGTGAATTTCAAAGTCGTTATCATCATGTAGAAGAGGGACAGCTGTCACATGAAATGTGACAGAATTGACAGGACAGGATCTTGTGGCTTAGTACTTCTGAAACACCAAGTAAACAGCAAGCAGATAGTTACTAAGGTGAGGAAAAAAGGGGAGTCACGTTTGCTGTCTTCAGGAATCCGGGCTCCTAGGATCCCAATGAGTGCTGCTGATTCTTTTAAAAACTCTTTCCTGCACTGTTTGTATAGAAACATGGTGTTCCTTCTGCAGTCTCTGTTTGTGTTGCTGGTTGGTTTTAATATTTACATGTTAAAAAAACCCCAATTACTGGTCCTTATGTAGTGGAAAATTGGGTCTGAACTTGGATGTCTGAATACATGTGTGGGCATTTCCAAGATCTGGGATTCTGTAATTAGGAGGTTTTGGTCTGGGCCTGTCTCTAGCTGTAGCTGAGCAAAAACCTCCCCACTGCAAACTTCCTTTTGCAATAGAATACAAAAACCCTAAAGCATATAAACCATAAAAAACCCCTCCAGGTGACCTAATGAGTTGTCATTAGGAGGTGATTCCCCACCCTTGGAGAATCTTGTATGGATCTTCAGCTCTGCCAGAAAAAAAAAATTTTTCTGATAGTATTTCCTGTATCCTAAGGGTGGAGCTTCTCCTTTTGCTAGATGTTGCACCCTGCCTTTCCCCAAAGAACCAGTCCTCATACACATAGGATAATGTTGGTCTGGCAGTGAGCTGCATCAGCTGAGGGAGTGAGTCCTTCCTGTAGTGAGTCTGTGATGCTGCTGTACTGGAATGTGTAGAAGGAGCCAAGAAACAGTTATGGGAGAGTAAAATTGCAGTGTTTGTTCTGGAGACGGGAAAGAAGGAAAAAAACATACAAAGTGATCTGTGTATGCATGTATATGACATAGCAGAATACTTTTTAGGCATATGACACATTTGAATATATTAAAAATCCTTTTGTTACCTTGTCTTCCCTTGCTTTTTATGTTGAGTAGTATTCTTGCTCTAGGGGTTGGGCACCCAGAGAGACGGAGACAAGGGGTGAAGGATGGAAATGGGATGTTGGATCTTCAAGCCTTCTCCAGACCTGATCAAGCTGATCAGCTGCTTTTTTATTTGTTTCTTGGACAGCAAAATTAAAATTTAAAGAAATATACTGTATGAGGTATAGGATTGGTTTTGGGATAAGGAGTTCCTGTGACCTGACTGAGCCAGGCACTCTGAGAAAGAGATAAGGACTACTACTGTGTAGGAGATAAATGGGGAAGGAAAGTGATATTGCCACCTTGACTGTTTTGTTCTCCAAGGTCCTCTTGCCTTGATTGTAAGCGATAAGTTATGCATTTCATTGGCAGATCTTCATCCTCTCCCCTTCAGGGCCCATCCAGAACAAAGAAGTGCCTGGTCCCATCCCAATGTTCTTTGGGCCTCCCTGATAGCTACTTGTTACTAGTTTTGAATTCCCCTGCTAATTGCAGGACCAGCAGAGATTGGTGCTTCATTCCCTAATGCTCTCCCTGTTCTGTGTCCTTCTGGGGCTCCACCTGTCGGCACAGGATGTGACAAATGTGCTTGTTTCCACCCTCACGGGAAGAACTGCTTGTACTGATGATAATTTGCAAGTGTGATGTTTTGTGGTTAAATTATTGCTTCCACCTGTAATTTCTCATGCTGTGCCCAACAGGGTGTTTAATAGCATCCTTGGGTTAACTCCATGATGATGAATTTGCTGAGACTGCACAGACCGCTCACGTCCTCTGGCTGAGTGGTAAGGATTGATTATAGACCTTAGTGCAGGGTCAGCCTTAGGTTTGGGTTGTCCCTCGCTTTGCCATGGAGTCAGTGTGTGAGACCAGGCATCCTTCAAGGGAAGGCAGTAGCAGAGTCTGTGCATGCCAAGCAGAGGCGTTCATAGACAGGACCTGCCCCGTGAAGCGAGTGGCTGGGATTGCCCAGGCTGAGAGAGGAACGCAGCCAGGTTCATCCCACTCTGCCTTCACTCTTACAGTCCATGCTGGCAACGTGCAATGCAAGGGCTGCTTCTGTCTGTGGAGTTTTCCGAGCAGCTGTGAGCACATCACCCTTCAGCAGCCCAGCCAGAGTCCTTCCTCTCCCGCTGGCAGATTGATAAGGAGAGACTTTCGTCTTCCACAGCTGAGTGCTGCTCTGATTTACTGCAGCTCTTCCTCAAGCACTTCCGGAGGTCAGAGGGCTGCAGACATTAGCCCATAATGGAAGACCCGAGGTCATGTGTAACCAATACCAATGGACCTGGGTGCTGTGCAGTGCAGCTGGGAGTAAATAAAGCTGTCCCCTGACTTGCTTTGTAAAACTGCTCACTAATGTGACACAGAGAGGAGGATGGAAGAATAATGGATGGTTCTCATCAGAAGAAATATAGTGCCCAGTGGCTTGTGAAGTGAGTGTGTTTATCTGTTATTCTTGTGGGATGCTACCCTGCAGTGCAGCTGTGCTCCCTGAGCAGGCTCTGGGGGCCATGGAGGCTGAGGGCTACACTGCTCCTGCCCAGACAGCCTTTCCTCAGCCCACCTTGCTCCAACCTTGTTATTTACCATTTGTAATGGAAACTTAGAACATTTGTAATGAAATTACTACATTTTAGTTCCAAGAGCACTGTAAAACTCCTATACTGCAGTATCACTAATCTGTATTTGATGACCTGGGATCATTCATAATGAGTATAAATTAACCTAAGTTAGGTTGACTGAGATAAAATTCCTGATGGTCCTTGCTCCAGTAACAGTTGGAAGCTGCCCAGCTGCAATGACTGCTGATAGATGGAATTAAAATTGTGGGTGTCCTGTGAGTAGTTCCTTTGGTGGTAACTGAAGGACTGAGCACCATGTGCAAGGAAGTGGATGCAAACAGCATGCACTACTGTATGTGCAAATGAAGGGGCTAATCCTAAAGGCAACAAGATTTTCTGCATTTCAGTGCAGTAAATCCCACTAAAATCCATGTCAGGACTCTTGGAGGCTGGCTCTGAGGCTCAGCAGCTGCACACCACTATCCCTGAGTGGTTGAGCAGCTGTGGACTAGGCTGCTGTAGGATTCTGAGCATGAGGCCTGAGAACCAGCCACCCTTGTGCTGTGTGAGCAGAATAGGGAAGGTACTTGGGACAGGGGGGAGAAGAGCTCAAATGGTGATGGAGGTGCCATTAAAGATACTGGTTATGGCTGCAGTGCTGAATGCCTGTGCTTGGTGGGTGGTGCACTGTCTCCATGTCAACACCATCTAGGAGAGCTGGGAAATCCCATCTTTAATTCTGTGTTCCATATTGGTTGACCCATAATCAGAAGTAGATTGATACAGGAGGAAGTACAGAGAAGATGTCCTAAAATGATCGAGAAACTGTACTGTTTGTGGATTTTATACACAGAATTTTGCTTATTTTGTCTAGCAGAATAAATAATGGGGGAATGTGGCTGTGCTCTGCCAATACAATGGGAGTAAATTCAAGGGAAGCAGGTGATTCATTAACACTGAAAGCTGGTGGGCTGTATTTTAGTGAAAGCCTTCTTAAGGACACATAAGTGAATTGGAGACAGACCTCTGAATGGGGTTTTTTTAATCTATTGGGCACTTTTGTATCAAAGGCACATCCACTGGTTCTTCCCAATTACACACCCACCCACACCCAATCTGCAGAAAGTTTACAAAATTGAGTTAGGCAGGATGCCTTTCCCTCGGCCTGTGTTGTGTAATTGGGACAGTGAGCCAAAAATCCCATGCAAATATCTTGGACTTTATTGGGCAGGATTTTTACATCTGAAAATGGGAGCTCAAAAGATGGGAAGCAGTCTTTTTGAATCTTACTTGAAAACAATAACCATGCTTAGCACCTCCATTCATGCAATAATCCCACAACAGAATCTGTCATCAAGTGGTACTCAGACCTGCTCGTGTCTGCGCCAGCTTCATTACTGGACATTAGGTGTATTTATACTGCTTTGAATGCTCCACGCAATTCAAGTCCCGAGGAGAAAGACAAGCTCAATAGTCCACACAACGTTTGTTTGCCTGATGTTATCACCATCAGCAAAGGAAGCAATTTTCACAACCAGCAGGATCCTGTGGTGGCTGCACCTCAAGCGCTCGTGGACCGCTCGCACCTGAGGCCCGCGCTGGCAGCGCGGAGGTGATGACAATAGGCCTGTAAGGTAAACAAAACAACGGAATAAAAAGTGCTGAAAGCCAGCAGCAGGTGAACTGCTAAGAACAAATCCACGTGCCCATCACCCCACCTTCAAGACAGGCTGAGCTGTGGCTGGGCAAAGCTTATCAGTTAGGTTAACACATGGTCCTTTCCCGCCCCCCCTTCCCCCAACATCTCCCTTCCCAACTGTCAACAGTTGTTTGATTACTTGTGTGGTACAGCTACAGAGAAGAAATTATTAGCTGCCCCCACTTCCTCCTTCACACAAAACAGAGGAAGTAGCTCCACTGGGGCTTTGTACAGTAGCCAGGTGCTGTTGGGTGGTTGGTCACTGCTCTCTTCAGGAAGGTAAATATTGGGGTAGAAGCAATTACAGGTGTGTTCAGAGGAGCAGCACATGGGTCTGCAGCTTTCACACCCTCACGGGAACCCCAGCATGCATTTGCATGTCTCCCACTGAACTAGCTCTTGTTGGTGTGTCTTCAGCAGTAATTGGCTGGAGCCTCAAGTAAACATTTGGCTCTGACAGTTGGAGAGATGGTGCACAGATGAAAGTGCTCTTTGCAGGGGCTGAAGTTGTGTCTATTTTCTGCTCCTTAATGGCAGCTGTGTTAGGAAGAAAACAAACAATCCAGCTGAAGGACCACTGGTGTCACCAGGACCATGTGCACTCCAGCAGTCTCTGGAGCATATTCCTCTCCTGTTACATGCTGCCAAGGGCTTGCTTTATTTCAGTTAGATTTTCAAGGAAGATGAATGGAATGAAACTCTGTTTTCCCTGTGGCAACATGCTTCCTCAAGCACCTCTCATCCAAAAGGCCAACAGCACCTGGCTGCGAGGCAGTGGGTTTCAGAAGGCCTTCCCTAAAGTGGAAGCAGTGATTTTTAGAGATAGATGATAACAATTGTCAGGATTTGTGTGTCAGTCAGTCTGTGTTTATGGGTGATGGCAGAGTCTACACTAGCTCTTACCATATTTCACTGCTGTGGAAAGAAGTCCCTTGCTCCGGGATGAAGAGTTGTGCAGAACCTGGCTACCAAGTGTTAATATTACGGTATCAGCCGCTGCCTGTGTCATGTGTATGAGCTGCAGCAGACAAACCCAGCACAGAGAACTGACAGGGTAAACAGGCAGGCCAGATAAAGTACTGCAAAGGGAGCAGAGGCACAAAGAAGTGCAGTAACAGGGTCAAGGTCACACAGCAGGTCAGAGTTGGGCCGGGTCCCGCGGGTCCCAGGCCGATTCACTGCCCAGTGCGGCCGGCAGCCTCACACACTCCCTTCTGCAGCAAAGACAGACACGCTCTGGGAAACTGTTTGCTGTTTTAACAGCTGCAAGCTTTGCACAGAATAGATTCAGGTTATGCGATGCATTCTTCCAGCTTCTTAGTAGGAAAATCCAGGCAGCACAATGGAAACTCAGGATCTTTTTGGACTAGCGTAGCATGGTGTTAAATCAGCTTGTACTTGAGCAGCACTGTTCATGCAGTCCACAGTTTTATGATTTGGAAAAAGCAGGGCCACTTCATTGTTGCTTCTGTAGCAGCAGGGAGAGGAGGTTAAATCTGGGATAGACAGATTATTGGAGCTTCTGTGAATCCAGATCGTTCTTGGGGATGGCAAGGCAAAAAAACCTTTTCATATTTTGTCCCTGCCAGACATCTGGGTGGTATTGCCCAGTGATGAAGGGAATAGAAAGGGCTCCATTTATCATCTCTTCTATTTTTTCTTTTTATTTACTTTCCTTTTAAAAACACATTAAAAAAATTAATTCAGTGCTGGGGAAAGGTGACAGATTAACAACCCCAGAGATTTCAACCCTCTGTTTATCCTCTGAGCAGAGAGCTCTGAGCATTCTCAGTGCTGCTCTGGCACTGTGCCCCAGCCCTGACCTCAGGGAGCAGCTCCCAAGGGAGCAGCTACCCCATCCCTTCAGCCCCTCTGGCCTACTGGAGCCACATCCCCTCCGATGGAGCAAGAGGTGCTGCTGGCAGTATCAGTCTGTTCCAGGGACTCCTGCAAGTGAGGAGTTAGATGGTGTTCCACAGCTAGACTGCTCAGCAACAAGTTGTGTTTGTGCAGAGCAGCTCTGCAGGGGTCTTACTTCAGGTAAGTAGATGTGGCAATCCATGCCACATTTTAACATCTCAGTCCACTTCCCAACCTGTGGTCTTCTCCCTCTGAGTAGGGAAAGAAAGCAAATCCTGTGAGGTCACAATAAAAAAGGCCTTTGGGATGCTCAGGTATCTGTGGATGGTGCTTTTGATCTCACTGAAGTGTGGCTGAAGTGTGGTTTTGACAGTTTGGGCATTTGCAGCTCCTGCCAACTTCTGGAGAATTTTTAGATGCACTATAATCATATAGTTTTATTTAGGAAATAAACATGTTACATGGATCCTAGCACTAGGTCTCCAACTTTGAGAAGGTAAAATTCATTTCCCATCCCTCCAGCCTTTCTCACTGTCATACTTGGTTAGATTTTGTTTGATAATTCTCACTATGGGTCATTTCAATTTCCCACCATAAAGGCCTTGTGTAGTTACCTTTTCATCAGCTCTGGTGTTTGGGATAACCCTTTGCAAACCAGGTATTTCCCTCTGCCATAAAGCTGGAGTGTCTGGGAAAGGAAAGCATCCTTCACAAACCAGTCACCATGGGTCAGGATGGGGGTGGCACTGGGGGGGTAGTCCTTCCCAGTGCACACAGGCAATACCTCCTTGCAATTAGTAATGCTGCCACTGCCCCCTCCCCTCACTCAAGAAGTGACATTCCAAGACATGCATTTGGTGTCTGAACTACCCTGTCTCCTGGACTCAAGGGACAGGGGCTGGGACAGCTCTGTGGGAGGCCCTGGTGTTGAATCCATTTGGCTGGTGTGCCCAAGGGGCCTTCCATCATCACCTGCCTCCGTCCAAGTGAAGGCCTCTGCTGCACCAGGTGGTACTCAGGAATTTTACCCAGTGTGAGTTACTCTGGGAAGAAACTCCTCCCTTGCTTTTCTGCCAGTGGTATCAGACGATTGACCCCATTCCCCCTTTTTGCTGAAGGGGCAGAAATTTGATAATGGCCTTAATTATGTCTGAACGTTTAACAAATGCTCTGGATCATCACTGCTGTATCCACTTGTCCATAATTACCAGGACTGGACATGGTGGCTTCAAAGGCCACCCAGTTATCATTTATGTTTACTATAAACACAGCAGCTGTTTTGGGTTACGAGGGTGGTCATTCTCCTGGAATTTGATGAGCCAGACCCTGAAATCCTCACCTGACACCAGCTCTCTCCCTTCTCTCCTTTCCTTCATGAGGAAAATTCAGTATGGGAATGTTCTATCCTGCCTAAAGAGGGAGGAATGAATGGGCTGGGCCTCGTACCTTTGGGTTTTGCAGTTTCTCCAAGCTCCCTCTGAATTCCAGTGAGCTGCTTTGTGTTTGCTCATTCGGCAAGTCACCAGCTACTCAAAAAAAAAAAAAAAAAATTGGGATTGGATCAAACTTAAATAAAGTGTTAAAAACTTCTGCTTTTTTGATTCACTTTGCAAAATAGGTGAAAATCCACTTTGCAGTCATGTGAATTGATGTGTCTTATGATGTGTGAGCTCATAAACCTCACACTGCTCTGTGCACAGGGGAGCTCTGGGTTTCAGAGTGTGGCTGGACTGTGCTTTATTAAGAGGGGATATGCACTATAGCTTTACCTGTGCCACTGGGAGTGACATGGTCCTGTGTTAATGAGTTTGGGAGCTCAGAACAGGTTGATGTTGCCCATGGCTTTGGTGTAATCTCTACAAAATTACAAATTGGTAACTCATGATGGCAGCAGCAGAGTGTAATTTATGAACTGCCTCTTACTGCCTTTCATGTCGGTGCAATGGAACTTAGTTTCTCATAGTTCAGCCAGAAGACATGGGACTTTTCCAAGTTTTTCTCTTAGTTGAAAGTCTTCCATCTGGCACAGATTTTAAGAAATGCCACCAGAGTGGGTTTTTAGACTAGTTTTTTGCTGTGTAATCCTTCCTAATTTTCTTACTGATTTTTTACCAGAGGAAACTCAAGTTCAGTGGTTACAGAATGGACTGTAAACACAGATGGATTGATAGGAATGAAAGGACAGCAGTATATTTTGTTGCTCTGATAGTACCACTTCATGAGAATTGAATTATAACATGGGGAAATTTCACACCACTTCTGGGGAATAAAGCTCTGTCCATGCTCAGTTCTAGAGGCCAAACACAGAATCCTCCTTCAGGTAGAGAGGCACAAAGAAGCCACTGCTGTGCAAGGTTTATGCTTTCTATGAGTAGAAACAGTGCATTCAACCTCCCCCTCCCTGCTTTCTGTGCTGTCCCTGGGAGCAGGTCACAGAAAGGCAAACCACAGCAGCAGGGGAAGGGGGCTGGAGATGTGCAGCTGGTTGGCACCTGCAACCTGACTGCAGGCAATGTGGTCTGACTCAGTTATTCATCACTGGAAAAAGATGCTTCATCTTATCTGTAAAGGAAAGAGCAAATTGGCTGGGTTTTGCAGCAGGTAACACATATCAGGATGATGTATTTATAAGGGGAGGAAAGAACAACACAGCCAGTGCCTGTTTATTTATTTTTTAATGAATTATTAAGGCTAAACAGACTAAACACACTTTCACTCCAGAAAGAAAAGCAGTGCCAGTACATGGAATTGAGAAATTCTGTGAGGTTCAGACCATTGCATTGTTCTCCTCTCAGTCAATAACTGAGATAAATCATAGTCTCAAACAGTAATGTTCACGGAAAAGCTCTGGAGACAAAGCTACAAAGCCAGCCTTGTGAGAGAAATATCTTCCCTAGGACTCTCTAAAAGCTATGTTAGCTGATGTTGTCATGCTATGGCAAGTGTGTCTGTGATGTGTGGCATGTAGATTATCAGGAGTTTGTGTGTTGTCAGTATTTGCAAGTGAATATGTTTCATGTAAATTGAGAAAGATGTGTTGCACATCTGGAACGTTACCTCAGGTCTCTTGCAACCTCCAAGGCTTTTTGGCTGTGCACTCAAGCCAGGGGCAGTTAATGTTTTCATGTTCTCAAGGTGAGGATTTCAGTGAAGTCCCCAGAGGACTAGAGAAGGATAAATGATGCAGTGCCCTCCTGCACAGATAAAATTTCGAGGAGAATAAGGAATAGGGACCTGAAAGGATTGATTTATAAGGTAAAATGTTAAAAAGGCAAAATAAAAAACTCTCTAACAATACTGTACTGTGAAATGAACTTCAAGTAGGAGACGAACATCAGAGAATAGGTTGCATAGCCTTGGCAACATAACAGAATGGGTACCCAAATATTTGATTTTTTTCATTTTCAACCTTCGCAAAAGCCAAGAGCCAGATCAGACACATGAAATGTTGTGCTTGTTCTCAAGACCTGGCCCACCTCCTCTTTAGCCCTCAGCCCTCCAGCCCTGTCAAATTGCGAAGGATCAGCTGGAGCAGGTGTCAGAGGAGATGTATCAGTGCAAAGTTTTGCTGGGGTTTCTCAGAGCAAGTGGCAGGATCTCTTTTATCACGCTGAGCCTTCTCCTGTCAGCAAAGCAGACGGATGAAATTTCCTTCTCTGGAGACCCCCTCTCTTTTGCTGTGTAGCCAAAGGATTTTGTAGGCTCCTTTACTGTCTTAATTCTCATCAGATTTGCATCATTATTCAGGCCTAGGAAAAAAAAACATACAGCTGACTTTAAAATAAAAATCTCTCCACAAAGCATATGAAGAACTTCTGATTTTGACATGTTTGGAAATATTTTGGGATATTTTGCTTCTGAGCATTTAGAAAGTACAGACTGAGCTGTTTTGTACTAACTTCTACAAATGCTAACCATCTGGCTCTGCTCACATTACTTCAGGTATTCATTCTGAGTCATTTAGTGTTTGAACTCATAAAGAGCAAAGGTGTTTTCTATATTTCAGTAAATGTGCTTAAAATGCAGTAATGGTGCCATGGGTCCAGATTTGGAATGCTCCGGGGAAAACCTGGAAACAGAATTTCATTTCAGTCCTCTATAAAAAGCAGTCTACTGGGCACTTTTGAATCATGTTCAAGTTTTATTTTTTTCAGTGCTTTAATTTTGGGGCATTTTAGTCTGGGTTATCTTTATTTTCTACCTACTGAGATAGTTGAAAGATTGCTCAAGTGTCAAAATGCATTGAACATGAGAATTAAACCTTCCCCCATAACCTTTGTTCTTTCAGGTGGTTTGTAGTTTCAGAATTAACAAGGTAAGAAGGTCCACATGGGGAGGAATAACAAAGTACAAACAGAATCTAGCAATCAGCTTTAGAGGGTGAATGAAGAAGGCACAAAAGGTGCAGCAATGGTAGTTCTCAGGTGCTGCTGTTTCCTTGGGATGTTATTCTGTGATTCTTGTCATCATAAAGCAAAGTAGAGGGGTTTTGCTTATGCTTCTTTATAGACATAGTTAAACCCTAACAAAAGGCAAGAGAAAAACCACTAAATCAGAAAGCAGAGCATCCTTGGTGCCCTGTGGTGATTAGCCAGCAGGACCTCTCTGTTTCAAGGTTATAAAAATTATGAGAGCAGGAGGACTGAGCTGGTGCTCTGCCATACTTTGTTTTGGATGCTGATTTGCACACTCGTGTTTCAGTCACTGCTGAAATGTGCAATAAAACACATCAGCTACTTGATGGGTCCTTAGGCCGGGATGAAGAGAGTCTTGAAATCAGGAGCTCCTCTTGCGGGCTGGTCAGGCCTGGCATCACAGAGGAATGTGCCCAGTGTGAATCCAGCTGCAGATTGCTCGTTGCTGCCCTCAGCTAGAGGGCTCTAGCACCACCAGCTCGCAGTGTTTGTCTTTCTTGTAGAGCCATTGCAGAGCAGGAATCCCACAGCTAAAGTATTGTATCCATTATTTATCCAGGATGCAGCCCTTCTATAGCCTTTTGGTTCAGGGAGGCTCAGTGGCTCTTGCAAGAAGGACTAGGAGGAGGGCTGGGAGCTCAAGTTGACAGCTCCTACCAGAGGCAAGAATTGGCTTGTATTAATTTGATTTATTGTGTTCTCTTCCCTAAATATAAGTTCGGAAATTCTTGCACTGATTTAAAACAAACAAACTTTCCCTACTGAGTGGGAAATTCAGGATAGCAGAATCTCTGTCCCGAGCTGTTATTCCAGGCAAAGGAATAGGCATTTGTTATGTGGAGGTGTTTATTAAACACTTCTGATATTGAAAAGGAAAATTTCAACAGTTTTTATCTGTAAAAATGAGTTGTTGCACCATGGAGTTGTCAAACATCACAGAAAGGAACAGTCCCACAGCCCAGCTACAAACACATTTACAACTAAATGCCAGGACGGTCCCTTGAAATGCCAGGGTTAATGATATATGGATTTCATTTAACTTTTTTCATTACAGCTTTTAAAAAGACCTCTTAGGTTACAACAGAGACAATAACGTTTGAGGGAAGAAAGCAGTCAAAAAGAATAAAAGAAAAGGTTTAACAGAAACACAGGACTGAGGTATGTTTATTGGGCTGTATGAGACCTGTCCAGCTGGAATCAGCATCAGCAGTCACCCTGACGGGTGCTGTTCCAGTGATGTCTCTATTCAGATGGGATTAGACGCCTGTCTGGCTGCTGGCTGAAAAATCATTATTTTTAGTGCCGTGTCCCTCTAGTCGGTTTTCGTTCCCCTCCTGATAATGTGCAGTTGGGATACATTTTATCTTCCCCCTCCCCTTATACCAGGTTTTGAACAAATAGAATTCTCTCTGGTTGTTAAGCGGCTCTCCCTGGCCCTTTTTTCTCGTTTCCTACCAGAGGGTGATGGATTTGGTAATTTCTAAGGACCTTCCCAGCTGTTTTGGACATGAAGACAAAAACAAGCTTGAAGAGATTCATCGATATTATGGAAGATTAGCCTGAGAGTTTAAGGATTTCTTTCAAAAAGAATGGTTTTTTTTCCAGTTTGACTCTTTCCTGGTGTGCATGACTAAATCACCCATGATATGGGATCAGTGCAAAGACAAGAGGGATCTAACCCTCAGCTGCTGTAAACCAGCATTGCCCAGTAAAGTTCACTGCAAGCTCCCCATGTTTACACCTGCTGGCAAACCACCCATGACAGAGGCTGTGTGTCTGTCTGGGGCCAGGGAACACACACAGTATGGCATTCCCTTGCTGGTTTTTCATTCAGAGCCAACAACAGAGAAGGTGGCAGTCTCTTCTCTTTGGGCCACAGGTCCAAGTGTGGCAGCTAACTGGGGGCATTTGGCTTTCCTGTGTCCTCCCCCTCCCCTGCTCCTCGTGGAGCTGGGCAAGCTCTCCCAGCAGCACTCGGTTCTATGGTTGGAGGGCATAGCTGTCATTCCATTAGGCTTGGCTAGGCCTGCGTTAAAGCATGTCATACAAATTGAGGGGATCCAGCACATTGACAGACAGATATTTAGCATGTAATTGCACTGAAAGTGCAGCACAAAAGCTCTGGGAGGTGGGAGAGTGGAGGATTTGGATTGCATGAGATCTCGTTGAAGTGAGGTTTGGACTTTTTTTCCAAAGTGCATTTGAGCTCTTAACAGGTGTGATGGTAAGGCATGAATACATCATCTCACAGCCACTGAGGCACTGTGTTAGTCCTCTTTCAGCCTGCTTTGTCCCCTTGAAGAAATCCTTTTTGAGGCAGTATCTGTTACAGACCAAGCAAAACCATCCCTTGGGCTGGTGCACAGCTCCCACACGCTCATACTCGGATCCTTTTCTCAAAGGAAGCTGACCTGCACATCTCTGGCCCTGCCCCTGCCTGACACAGCCTCCTGTCTCTCAGCCATGCAGCAATGAATTCCAAACACCTCATGTGCTACAGCTTTCTTATCATAAAGGTACAACATACATTTAACATTTATGTATTTGGCAGCATAGGAAAAACACCATTTTAATTTCTGGCTTTAGTATTGGTCATTAAGGACCAGTTCCAGTTCTGCTGAAACTCTTGTTTGCAAATGCAATCAGGTTGTTTGTTTCTTGATACTCCTGGTGCCAGTCTGCACCCATCTGCCCTACTAGGGCTTTTAGGAGCCAAGGCTTTTAGGAAATGCATTGGGTCTTAGGAGTTCAAAATTCATCAGTGACTTTTACAAAGACAGCTCATGCTCCCAAATCATGTTATTTTAAAAAAAATTGGCACTGAGTGGCTCTCAGCTGGTGGCATACCTGGGACATGGGCCCCAGGTCTGTGGGCCCAGGTGCTTCTCTCACCTGCACCTGCCATTCCCCTTCTACAGGTGTTCCTAAGGACTGAGCCTCAGTGTCTGCAGACTCTCTGACTTATCTCAGGTTGTAGCAGAACTACTAAAGTGAAAATCACAGAGTGACTTCAGAAAAAGCATCTGAACTGGAACATGCCCAAATAATCCCTCAAAGTGGCCTGAGGTGGGAGAGCTGTTCAAACATTTTTGGCCACAGTCGTATGATGTGACTGAAAAGGGAAGGAATCACAGCTTTTAAGTCTGTGTGGTAGGGCAGGTTGCAGATTAAACTTCTTATGTCAACTAATGAGGAAATAGCTGTAAACCAGTCACTGGTTCTGTGCTGGAGTCAGGACCAGTGGTGAGAAAATGAAATAGTGCTTTTGCACTGCTTCTTTGCACCATACCTCTGCTTATATTGATTTGGTGAGCTGTAGCAAACCACTCCTTGGCTGGAAGTTGTTAAAGCTAAACTTTTAAGAAGAAGCTGCTAAAAGAGGCTACTGAGATCTGATTCTGAGTTTACTTTGAGCTTTACTGATGTTTTGAATTTTTAAATCTACGATTTTGAACCTAGTTAGAAAGAAGAAACAGAGGGGTGCAAAAGGGTGGGAGCACTTTAGTTCAGAGATTTCAGGGACAATGACCAGGCCATAGAAATCTTAATTGAATTCATTAATTTACACAAAGAGGCCCTCTCTTAACTCCTACCAGCAGCTGAGCAGACCCAGCATTCCTCGGTGGTCAAAGCCCAGGACTGGGTCTGGAGGTGTGTGTTAGGTGCTGTGCACCCGAGTAAGAGGGGAATGTTTCTGTCATGGCACAGCCTATGTGGATGATATAATATTATAAGGAGCTGGGTGGAATGTAGCAACAAGCAGTGTGATTGATCATTGCTGATAAGCTCTTGTCATGTTCACTTGATTTAGATTGTTTTAAGTGTATCATTTACCAGTGTACCATTTACTGTCTCTGTGAGAGAGAGAGGAGATTCCACAATCAAGGAGTTTTTGTTTGTTTTTTTTTTTTTTGCAAAAAATGGTGTTGTTTAGTGCATTCATTTTTAATGCTCAAACTGAGAATTTAAAGGGGTCTAAATTCTACATGTGCTATGTTGTCTAAAATAGGTGGACATGCTTGAGGATCTGGATCCACAGATCTCTTCCTTGTTAAAGCATAGCTTTTCTAAAAATTGTGGAAGAGCTGTAAGTGAGTGTGCAGTGCAGATAGCACTTGTCCCAGTGGGCACATCCTGGGGATGTAAGCAATGATGGGACATACTTCGGTCCCAGCTTATACCAGATGAGTTTGCCGTGGCTACATTGACTGGGATGTTGGGACTCAGTTTATTCCAGTTAAACTGAGGTCAGAGGGGATGGAAGGATTTGTCTGGTGCTTCAAGATCACCCAGAAGGAGCAGTGCCAAGCTTTTATGACATGGACATTACTAGTCTTGGTCTGTTTCTCTGCTGTTCACAGCCACACCTTCTGTATGCTTCCTCTTTGTACAGCCTGGGCCCAGGTTGCTGTCAGGGAACATGATAAAGGAATAAAGCTGCAAGTGGGATCACGTTTCCCTTCACTTCTTGTGTGTATGTGTGTGTGTCTTTGTTTTTTCTGTGCTGTAGCTCAGGGGGGCTCGTAAATCTTGGAGATGACTGTGGATTTTTTTTTTCTCCCCCTTGTATGACTGATTGCACAAATTTATGTGTGGTATTTCTCTCCCCCAGCCTCACTCTGTTAAAACGAGACAGGAGGCCAGTAAATTTGCAGTGGGAGCTGTGCAGGGTTATGGGTCCCTCACCCCCTCCTCTTTGCAGCCTGAGGGCTGGCTGTTCCTTAAAAGATAATGATTTTGGAGTTTCTGCTGGGGGTGGGATGCTGTTTGCAGCGTTCTGGTTTGCTGAATGAGCATGCTTTGACACCCAGCTTCAGCACAGGCTGGTGTTTAAGAGAAGGGTGCTCTTGGGAGAAAGTTACAGTCTTCCAGGTTAGTATCCAGTGTGGGGAAGGGGAAAATCTTCAGGTGTGGGTTAGAACAACAGATTCCAAAGAACACCCTTCATTCAGTGCTGAGACATGTTCAAGAACACAGTCTATTATCTCTTGCCCAAACTGCAGTGACTGAGCTAAGAAGAGTGCCAGTGTTTCAGAAGCCTGTTGTGTTACAGGAGGAAGCAGGGGGTTTAAAAACTCTTCTGGAATCATGTCATAAAACTATTTGTGTCCACGTCTAATTCCTGAAATATTCCTGAAAGAGGCCTGCCTGTGTCCCTTTTCCTGAGGTTGAAGGATACCCTGCACCCAAGCAGTGGTTTTTGCCTTTCCTCTGACTGACTTCAGCTCTATCAATATCATGTAGCTCATGCTGTGACTGGGAAATCCAGCTTCAAGTCTGAATGTCACCTTCAATTTGAACTCCAATAGGCGTATTTCCCTTGAAGAATAAATTGATATTTTTAAAGCATGTCCAGGTGTATTTATTCTAGTAATAATTGCTTTAGTATCAGCAGCAAAAACTGAAAATTTTGGTTCCTTGTTAGAGTTAAGAGGCAAAATAATAATTTAAGGTCTTGTCTCCACCTATAACCATGTCACATGGCCCAGCTTAATCAGTTTAAAATGTCCTAAAACCAGTCTGGTTTTAGCTAAGCTTATTAAATGCATTCAGTGAAGTACATCTGTATCCCTGGGTGATAGCACATCTCATGAACTTTAGAGTTAGAGCTGTTCCAATAATCTGAGCCAGTTCCAGCCTGTGCAGGAGCACAACCAGACTTTTGTGCTGCTGTCCAAAGCTCCAAGGAGACTGTCAGGACTGGGCTCCACCTGGGACAGTGAGGAGCTGGGTACACTGGGTAGGACAGGGGAGCAACTGAGTGCCTGTGGAGGCTGGGCTGGGACACTGGTACCTGTCAGGATTTATAAGGAGGTCAGATAGCACTGAGCTGCTAAACTGAAACTTGTCCGTTTCAGTTTTATCCTTATGGTTTGGAAATAACAAGGGTTCAGGGCCAAAATCTAGGACTTCTATAGTGCAGGTTGGTGCCTTGTTCCTTCCATTAAGACACACATTAAAACTGATTGATCAAAAATGATGTTTTATATTAAAACCCCAGTGTGAATCAAAGTGTGGGCAGTAGCCTCTCACAGCTGTGTCTGTGTGAGCCCAATATGCTGAGTCTGTACAGTCCTTAGGTCAGATTCTTTTCTTGGCTCTGCCCTGGGTCTGTTATCAGACCGCGGTCTGTCTCTTAACCCTCTGGGTGGTATTTTAAAAGGCAATTAATGGCCAGCTGCAGCTAAATGTCCAGGGAGAAGTGACTCCCCAGGACACCTTGGAGCTCCAAGGCCATAGCTGCTGCCTTAGAAGTGTGCAGGTAACAGTGCTCTCCAGGCAGGCCAGACTCAGTGAACACATCTGAGCTCTGCTATCCTTCCAGAGCGTGAAGCTCACGTACCCTGAGCAGGATTTGGTTGCTAGAAGGACCATGCAGACACTCATAAATCTTCGGTGTAACTCTGAAGCAGCTTTGTTGACAAATTGGCACCCACCTCTCCCCCCACCTCGCAACATGACTCTTGCACTCAGGGCTGCTAAGAGCTATTTCAGGCCCCGTAACAAATGAAATATTCATCTCCCCTTTGCCCTGGCGGTTGCCTCCACACCACCCTTTCCCCTTCCTGCTGAGCTGAGTTCTTTAACACAAAACCCCTAAGCCAGCAGTGGCAGTTGCAGAGGACAGGAGCAGGCTGGTGACTGCCACCCTCCAGCCCCTCAGTGCCACTGAGCCCTGGCCAGGCACCCAGTCTCTTCATGTCCCCCTGTGACTTCGCAGCCCACCCACTGCTACTTCAACCTGGCCAAGAACCTGGCTGCAGATTTTCATCTTGTCATCCCTCCCCATCAACAAAGCATTCCTTTTGTATGGCACATGATCCAGAAGTCTCAGCTGCTCTTTGCCTCTCTTCCCATCCCCATTTACCAAGAGTTGGGGCACCCAGGGTCTCTCCTGTGACTTAGGGCTAAGGGCACCTAAAGAGCTGTCGAGTGTGAAGTGTGTGTTTAGCAGATGTACAGAGAAAGAAAAGATTATATATGGTCATTGTACTCCATGCCATTGCAAAACACCAACTGCTGTATAGCATGCAAAATAAAGACAGCAGACTTTCTTTGAAGCCTTTGCTTTGATTGTATTTTTTTTCCTCCTACAGTGCCAAAATGCTCTTAGACACACATCTGCCTTAAAAACAACAATCTCCCCTTCCATTAGCTCAGTTAAAGCTTTTTTTCAAGCTTTTCATTTTGAAAAGACAAGGAAAACCAGAAAAGGAGAATGAGCCCAGGACAATCAGGCATGTGGTTCTTGTGACAAAAAAAGTGAATTGAATTTTAGTCAAGAAATGTGAGAGATTTAGAACAATACAATTAGTACTTAGTGGAATAGCTGCCTGACAAGCAAGTAAAACCAGGGTAATCCTCCATCAGTATGTAAAGCAGACACAGAAAAAGAGCAAAGAAAATAGAGAGCAGGCTCTTTGCTTGACAATTTAAATCCTCAGGGTACAATAGCTGTGCAGAGCAGCTACACAGCAATAGCCATGAGTGAGTGTATAATAACTTTCACTGTGGGACATGGGTATAACCTATCTAACACCAGTCAGTGCCACTGTAGATGTGGCCATAAAACAGACTCCTCTTGCCAGTGCAGCTGTGCATGGATTGTCACCATGAGGCATCAGCTAAAGCTCAGCAGACCTGGGACAAATAAAACTTTGCTGAGAGAAGCAGAGGCAGGCAGACTTGGAATAATCTAGGAATGTTATGATATTCACAATTTCTTCCTTTTTTATGGAAGCAAGTGATGACTGGAAAAACTAAGCAGGCCACAGCCCCCCCTTACTGCTACCTGTGCGGGTGGAAGACTCCTCTCAAGTTTCATTTTCAGAAGCTACCAGGGAGGAACATAATGTTCTTGCAGGAAGCTGTGTGTCAGATGAGACAGCAGTATCACTACAGCCCTATGCAAAAAAAATTAGCCCTGTAAAGCCAAAGAGTATTCAGACATTTCCATCTCAAAGAATTATGATACAGCCAGCACCAATTTATTTAGCAAAATATGTTTGTTTTGCAAAAGAAATGCTGCATGTCTGCAATGCTTCTGAAGGCCAGGTTCTCAGAAGGGGAACCACAAGCTCACTCACAGAATGGCACATAATTGTCTCAGGTAGGACAATTTTCTGCACTTGCCAGTCATTTTAAGCCTCACATATGGGTGGCTGCCTTTGTCTTCCAAGTGCCTGCTTGTACAATGAGATTTACCTGTTGTGTTATGACAGACAAGTGATTAACATCAGAAAGACAAGTTGGATCTGGTGTTGAGCTTCCTGCATATCTCCCTTGCGTACCCTCACAGACGTTTCCTCAGAAGCAAAAGGAACTGTCTGTGCTCCTGGTGGCTCAGAGAAAAACATTTGTGATGAAGCTTGACTCTTCTTGTGGAGCTACATCTCTCTTGCTAAAGGAGTGAGACGTCCATGATGGTCACTGTAACACAAGCACTGACAGGGCATTGATTGACTGCTGCCTCCACTCTGTGGCATGTTTGTAACTAGAAAAAAGAGCTTGGATTTGTGTCTCATGCAAAGGATGTGCTTTACTGTTCCTTCTTCGATGGAGTTCCCATTCCTGAAGGCCTTGCAGTATCCCATTGAGCAGTAGTTATCAGTTCAGACCCAAAAGAAAACACAAGGTGACAACAAACCTATGAGCAAAGGCACTCATTGTCCCCAGCCCTGCAGTGAAATGTAAGTGGAAATACTTTTATCTTAGGAATGAAGTATAATTTGCAAGTCATAAAATCAGGTACAAAGCAAAAGAGTCTTGAGGTAAGTCTCATGAGGCTGATGTCTCATCCCTCCCCGGCACTCAGTGCCTGTTGCAGCATTGTCTGAACCCCTGCAGAGTCCCAGCTGTGGTGGCACCTGTGCAGCTTGTGAGCCCACCATCCCTGTGCAGCCCACAGCCCTCCCTGGGACCTGTGGGATGCAGTGATGGAGCTGCCATTTACCATTAAAAACAAACAACAGGCTGTGGGAATAGAAGCAGCTTCCTTTTCCCTCCAGCCCTGTCAGGCCATTTTGGTGCCGGCCTGCACTGCGAGGAAGCTCGGAGCGGCCCAGGGCTCCCAGGCACGGCGCTGGCAGCCGGGGAGGATCAGGAAGTTGGGCAGGGGCAAGGTCACCTCTTGACCTCCCATTCAGCAAAGAATGCAACTTGCTGTCAGGCACTAGGGAAGGCTTCTTTTTCTTTCTGCAGTTAAAGATCCCTGAGGTTTCTGATGGGAAGAAGCTTACAGCATGATTTTTATTTTATTTTCTCAAGTGTTTTTAAAAAGAGGAGATGCCAATGACGTGGTGTAATCACCAGAGAGCTTTGGAGAATGGCTGTTCACTCAGTGGGTATACAAGGGCAAAATTCTGGGATTAATATTTCATTATGACTTTGGAAACATCAAGTTTCATAACTAATCTTGGCATAACATGACCATAATCTTGTAACAAAGAGGGAAATGCAATCTCTCAAAAAATAAAATTTGTGCTCCATTTTTTCCTTAAAATGGTGTGATTTCATTGCCATGTGGGTTTTATAGCCATGTTGGTGAGAGCAAAGTCAGGTCCCAGTGGGACCTTGATTCAGCTCCTGTGGTTTGTTTGTGCCATCTTGTCTCTTGTCCTTTGAGTTGTCAAACCTGGATCCAGTTTCGCTGCCATTGTAGGATGAAAACAGGGCTGTGTGCTTTGGAAACTTTGCTTTTCCTTAGTGAATCCACTGCCAGTCTTGGCTGGGGAAAAGCTTTGTGGTGAAGTCATTCTTCCTCAGTGTCCTTCTATAGCCCATTTCTTCATCTTCACTGTAAAGAAGCTGTGACAGAGGCAAAAGGATCTATTTCTATCTCAGTTTTCAGCCAAAAAACCTTCCCTCTGGGTCAGTATCTGATAATGTATCACAGCCACAGAACAGCATGGTCAGACTTGTCCCTCTGAGCACTTTAGAAATGTCATCCCATCTGAAAGTCATTCTTTGCAGAAATATCCATGGCCAAGAGGCAAACAACCTGATTTGAATGGAAACCTGCTGAAGAGTAAAGAGAAAGACAGAGCGAGACTCCCAGCATGGAAAGTATCTTACTAATACTTAGCAGGCAGCTCCCTGAAAAGAAAGCTCCTGACTGTTTTAGGCAAGGTCTGTTTTCCTGTGAGAAAGTAAAAATCTAAATATGAGGGTTCATAAGTATATTGTTCCTTATGCTGGTGTAAGGTTCATGGACTTGCTCTGGATTAAATTCAGTGTAACTCTGAAGAAGATTTGGCCCTGGTCTAATGTAACTGGAGAGACTTTAAGAGCAGAAGAGACCTTCTGTGTAACTACAGACCAAAGATCTTCAGCACTGGCAAGACATCCAGCAATATCTATGGACAGGTAACAGCTCCCCTGCTCTACTGCAGAAAGATCTCTTCTATATTTTAACAGTGTGACTGATGAAGAAGCCCCCCTCAGTTCCAGTTGTGAATACCACTCACATTTAGAAGCTAAAGTTTTATTTCTCATATTAACTGAACTACTCAGAGGCTTAAAGAACCTGAACTTCAGGGTACCTTCTCTTGCAAGAATGAAAAGCTAATCCAACTCTCTGCCAGTGTTTTCTGGAATTTTTTTTCCAATGCTGGTATTATATTTTCTTCCAGATATTGAAAAAGAATAGTGAAAAGGTTGTTGAACTAAAAGCACAAGAATACATCTATACAGAATACTTCCAAAAACTCCCCAAATTCCTCCCTCTTAAAAATTCTTTCCATATTCTGTCTTTGAAGTGGTATTTAATGCATCCTGCACATATTTTTGTTAGTATTTTCTCTCACAATATCATGAAGGACTCACTGTAATACCTCACAAAAATAGAGGTGCTGATAAGGGGGACATTGCTAGAGCAGTTTGTTGCTCTGTGTCTGCTCTGTGACAGAAAGTGCTGCGTGACATCTGCTAAGGGGTTTGAGTCTCCCTTTACCTGGCGCTGCCTGACACCAGTGCTCACATCATTCCTAGCTCAGCTGCAGAAGGGGCATGTCAACAATTCTGATTTATTTAGGTTTTCTACCTCCACAAAAGAGGAAGAGTTCCACATTAAACACTGAGCTAGCCTAAAATTATAATATATTTAATTTGCATCAAAAGGAGTTCAGTTGCCTGATTACAAAATTGGAAGCAAGTTAGTTACAAAAGAAAAGCTTAATAAGAAAATGAGCTCTTAAAGCATACCTGAACCTTAGCCAAGGCACAGTGAGCTCTTGTGTAGCTATCACAGGTGAAGAGCCCAAATCAGCTGAGTTCCACCTCCAGAGTTCTGCACTAGAGCAGACCAAGGCTCTTGACTCTGTTTTTTCATACCAAGGGATTGATACTAGTGTTGTGTCTAATTGACCCTTCATAGCAGCCATCCCCACTCAGTCATTCCTCTTACTGCTCAGTTTAATGACAAATGGCTGAAGCAGCAGCTTTGGTGAGCGCTGCCTGTCTGGGAGGATGCACAAGAAACTTTGTTCATGTTAGTTTGTCAGTCAGATGTAACTTAGCTCACCCTGAGCTTGCTTTTGGTATCTAGGACATTAATTTTAGATTCTTCCCAGACAGCATGATGAAATAGGAACCACCTCACAAGGTTTTCCACTTCAGTTTTATTAACTTTAAAGTAGATGGGAGCAGCTGCAGACAACTCTTTGGTAAAGTTTTGGGAGAAGGCTGAGGCATGGTTTTCCAGGATGAGCAGGGCTGGTGAGAGGCCTACTGGCTGTAAAGATGTTTGTAATGCTGTGGGGGCTGTGCTGTGCAAGATAATTTAGAACACTTAGACACAAATCTTCAAACTCATGTAGGAATGCACATCTCCATTCAGCTGATACATGAACATCTACATCGGCTCTGAAGTATCTTGTACAAAGCAGAGCAGCTCCCACAAGAAATACACCTACATGTCTGGTCAGAATTGTGGGTCTTTTAAGACATGGGATGAGGGGAAAGAGGTGTGACACTCACAGCAGGCATTACCCTTTGCACTGCTAACTGCTGCGGAGAGCTCAGGGTCCCAGGCAGGAGGAGACACCTGCATCTTCCTCTTTTTTGACTAAGCCCTGTCTGTTACCTCTTCATTTCATGAGTGTTTGCCCAGGCTGTAAATGCACTGGGGCTTTACAGCTGGTGCAAGTGGCTGGGGGCCAGTTCAAGGTCCCAGTGTTGCTATAGTGTGTCCCCTCTGGCTTCTCACATGTCCAGGCTCTGTTCTGTCTTCCACCTGCAGCAGTCATGACTATATTTTTGTGCTAATTTTTAATGCTATACATGCCAAATTGCTTTTAATACAGATAGCTCTGAAACCAAACAGCCTCACAGTGCCCTGCACCTTGCTCTGGGCAGTCACTAAGAACAGGATATTCCTTGCCTCCAGGGAGGGAGGCTTTGAAGATCTGCCCCATCTTTATACAGAAAACAGAAATAGCTGAGTCAGGTACTCTGTTCCTCATAAAAAGAGAGAGCTCCCTTAGATGTAATCTCCTGAAGTCCTCTATTACCCTTTGAATGTCTCAATTTCCCTCTCTGGACTAGTAAGAATGATGGGAATGGTTGGGCTGGGTGTATCTGTAGCTTTGATCCTCAGCTGGAGATCAGGAAATGTTGTCCCTCCGCTGGGCTGGGTGAGACACACAGGTAGGCACAGCCCTGAACTTTGGGAAAGTTCATACCTGAACTTTGCATCCATAACCAACCTGTCCTGTCCAGACAGGAGAGAGTTTGGTCAGTGCCTGTAGGGCTTGGGTGGGGGTAGGGGTGAGGAGCTCTTGAATAAAATGATGATGATTAATTATTATTTCATAATGAGGGATTATCAGAGGCTTTACAGCTAAATAACCCAGTACTTAGCATTTCTGTGTTGTGGCACCACGCACGTTCAAAGCATTGTACAAACAGCAACTAAATTACTAAAATGAAGAGATTATTTAACAGCCTGTGTCTTTGCATTTCTCAGGGAAGGGTGGAGAGTGTTTAGAAATTTGCCCTTGACATTACCATGCAGTCACATTCCAAGATTGTGGCTCATGTTGCCAGGCCTGTGATGTGCTTGTTTGGCATTTACATTTGGGAGACTGTAGTTATAAAAATAAAACCAAAAGGCTAACCAGGTACAAGTGCCTTAGTCTTCCCCTAACATCCTGCCAGACATGGCTGGGTGGACACCACAGAGGATGAGCTCTTTGGCCCAACTGATATAAGATGTCAGCCTGGTCGTAAAATCTCTGACCCTCAAACATATTTTCACCTAGCACACTCTGTCTTGCAGCAACACCCCACTCTGCCAAGTGGTGTCAGTTGATCTCCAGTGATAACATTTGGATCTCAGCTCATTGTCCCTCTGCCTATTCTCCACAACTCGCAGCATGTTCATTTTTACAGACTACCTCTATTAGATGTAGACCCTGTGCATGATCAGCCATCATGGATGCTCTCAGAGGGCTTGGTTTTCTCCTCAGTGCTTTGCCTCAGTGAACACTGATTATAACTAAGGTTGTAGTGTCTGCCAGAGGGATGGGACTCTGATAGCTGCAGACTGGATGAGTAGGTGAAGATACTGTGGGGTTGAGAAAGTTGTTGCATGTAAACCAGCTTGGATTCAGATGCAATCTGCTTGCATTAGTCTGATAAATTTCAGCCTTTACTAGATTGTATACAGTGCTTAGCTCACCCAAGCAACATATCAAGGCATTAGAGGTGGTGGTCTTTTCTGAACCTCAGCTTACAGTTTGTGTCTCTGTGCTCTCCATATGTGTACCACGCTCCATTTCACAGGGCAAACTCACCAGAGGATTGCAACCACAGCTTAGATCCATGCTGTTTCTCTCTGTAAGTGTGCAGTGCCTTGAATCTTTTGTTAACTGTATTGCTACACGTGAATTCCTTTGACTTGTGTGGGGTGTGAGCTTCATCCTTAGGCAGCCCCTGTGGTAGCTGCTCACACCATGCTGTGTCTGGCTGGGCTTGCACCTTCGCACATTGCATCGCTTTGCAGTCAGGACTTTGACACTAGAATAGCTAAAGTATTGACACAGAAGTTCAGGTATTAAGATAAAAGCATTGCCATAATGTCCTCCTTAATCCTAACAGTAGGAGCTCATGAAAAATAATTATTTCAATGTCCCTTCTCAGTGGATTTGGTTAGAAATTGCCTGTGGTTTTTTATTTATGGTTTTTCCTTTTTACACAGGAAAAGATACAGTTAAGGTCTAGGAATGCTGAAATCCAGCAAATGGTATTTTTTCCTGTGGGCAAATGTATTTATAAACTAATTTTAAAATACTTCTGAACTTTGCTGATAAGTAATAGTGTTAATTGCTCTCTAATGAGCCTAATTGCTGTTGTAAGAGCACACAGAGGCACAAGTCCTGATGCCTGCTGGAGTGGGAATAAGCTGACAGGTGCTGACACAAAGGCTGGATAACTGTCTGAGCTCCTGTGAGGTGCTAGAAAAAGTCCCGTGGACGTTTATTTTGGTGGGGCTTCATGCGTTAATTCCATCTGCTCTTGGGCTTTTGGAAGGATTTGGCGCTGTTCGAGCTCCAAGGCTCCTGGGGAAGGAAAGGTGAGGTTACACCTTAGCTTTGGGTGCTGATTGCCACAGCTCCACATTGTTTCAGGGACTGGAGCCTTTAGTACTTTGCCAAGCCGGGGAAAACAGTGGAGTGTTGCTTTTCCTTCTCTTTTCTAGACTGAACCATGCTGACTCTTTCAACATTTCTTTAGAGAACATTTCTTTCTAGGCCTTTCCACTCTGTCCTTTGGTCCATGTCACACTAAAGCCCAGCATCCAAAAACTGGGCAGCACTTGGTCAGCAAGGAGGAGAGTTGGTCTCGCTGGCCCTTCCCATTTTCATACAGAACCCTTTCTGCAGGAGTGGGAAACTCCTGTCTCAGCCCCACTTGCATTCCTCAACCCCAGCATGGCTGGAGAGCACCTTTGAGCTGGGTGCTGTTGCTGCATGGGGTGGATGTTCCCAGAGGGAAATAAATGCCCCTGAGCCTGATCCAGACATGCTGTGCCAATGAAAGCTGGACATCTGCTGGGTGAGATCAGGCAGCTGCCTCCACCCAGCCATTCTGGCAATTTGGGCAAGTCCCTTGTGCCTCAGTTTGCCCATCTACAGAGTATGTGTCCATGTCAATGCCTTTGAGAGCCTTAGGAAAAAAAATCACTTTGTTACTACTCATTATTTATTAAATGCAAGTCAGGAGTAGCACAGGGACCGGGGAAGATTTATGTAGCCATAGGAAAAAACAAGGCATCTTGTTTCCAGGACAGAAATGTACCATTTATAATTCTAAGAGAAAATTTTAAACCTTTTTGTAAACAGCATAGAGAATTCTCTTGTAGACAAGGTGAGCTTCAGTTTTGGAGTTGGAGATTACTGGTGTATCAGTATCTTTAAGAAAATCTGGCTCTTGCTCTTGTGTGGACTTGATAATCTACGAAAAGTAAGAGGAAAATATGAGAAACATAAATGTGGTCCTGTGGCTGGTGATAATTATTATTTTGTTTTGATTTATCGTTCACAGGAATTTTTTTATGAGAGCCTCACAGGCATAATTCTTTCTCGTGCATAGTTTATTTTTTGCCAAAACGACAAGAGGACAGGATATTTAGCAGAATATGTATGATGGGTGGGTGGAAAACAGAGAGGATTTGGACTTGTGCCAAACATCGGGAAGGCGAAAGAATGAGAAGAACCCAGCGTATTGCAATAGTGTGTTGCTCTTTATCTTGGAAAGGGGTATTTGCCTGAAGTGGCACTCCTAAGTCATCATGGGATTTTATTACAGGTATGCCTCTGAACTCCAGCTCAGCCCCAGCTTCAGAGGGTTCTTCAGCCATTTGCATAATTGCAAAACCCTCAGTGATCAAAACGTATGCAGCAAGCCAAAAAATCAAGAATTTAAAAATATAATCTTCCTTTTAGCATCTGAGCCTTTAGGATATATTTGTTTTGCATTTTTAGGTGTTTCCCAGTAACCATGAAGAACAGCTAAGTACTTTGCTCTTCAGGGTCTTCAACCCAGCAATGAGCTTTGGGATTGACATGTGTTAATAATGTAATAGCTGCCAAAAAGTCACCAAGGTTGTTACCCAGCAGTGGGGCATGGCAGAAAGTTGCCAGTTGTTATAAAATAAGCACAGACATGACTGGTGCTTTTCAGATGGGCAGTGTCAAGTGTTTTGGAAGGGCTGTTTTTTATTTTGAATATTAAAATGGAAGATTTAACTTTCGGGAGTGCTTTTGAAAATATTCCACTTGCATTTTAGCAGAGTGCCAACTGTCAAGAGCAGGAACTGGTGAATAAGTTGTCTCAATGCCAGGTGAAGACTCAGCTTTCCAACCATATCATTGTGGCTACAACTTCTCACCTTGAAAAGGTCTTAATCCCATGTACAAGGTGCACAGGCATTTATAGGAATTGTGTATGCAAGAGAATTGTGAGTCCTGCCCTTACTTGCAGAACAAGATAGAAAAACTTGTGTTCAGCTCATCTGCTCCCCGATCCCATTGTGACCTCAAATCACTGGAAAATTGGCATGTTTGTTAGAGTTACTGATCCATCCTTTCTCCTAAAGTTTGTGAGTAGGTTTAGGGAAAAATCAGGTAGATTAGAAAAAACAAGGAAAAAAAGTGTTGTCTGAGTGGTTTTATCTTTCTATATTTTATTTTTCTGGTTATTTTATTATCCTTATACTTTTGGTATAAAGAATTTTTGCACTTGATTTTTTTTCAGGACTACTTCATGTAATTCTGAAAACAAAGTTGAAGGAGAGCAAAGAAATAATCTCTCTTATTCTGTGAAGTTTTAGCAGTAATTAATAATAAATTCCTGTCATTGGTATGCCAGCAAACCCTTTCCAGGGTTCCCATCTCAAAGCCTGAAATTGGTGCATTTAGGGAGGCTTCATGGAGAGCGTGCAGTGCTCAGGAATGTGAAGGTGTTCAGCACCCTCCAGACTGAGCACTGGGGCTGGCTTTCAGAGGTCTCCAGTGCTGAGCACCTGTGGGCACTGCACCCTTCTGAGAACATGGCTGTTCAAGGGATATTAATAAAATGCTCTGCAGGAAATTAGTTACATTCTGAGACTGTTATTAGCTTCTGTAGAATTTCATCTATTGCTCCTGTTGGAGACCAAGCCTGAGTCTTCACAGCTCTTGTATACCTGACCTCAGAGAGTTTTTGCCTTCACAAGAATAGTTTTGGCGTGGGAACTGTGTCCTTGGATAGTCTTAGGGTTCCTCCCAGGCTCTTAAAAGGGATCAGGATGGAACAGTAAGTAAGGGAATCTGACACTGGGCTACGCTGGTGGGACTGATGCTAGGACTTCCCCTATAGCCTGTATTAGGAGTTAGCTCCACACTATTAAAAATGGAGGTGTGGGAAGAGCAGGGGACAAGGAGCATCACAAACAATTTCAAGCTAAACAGTGTGAAATATTTAAACAGCTCAACTCATCTGACTTTCAAAAATGGAGTCTGAGAGGTGACTTGGCTACAGTGGATGAGCAACTTTTCAAAAGGAAAATACCAAGAACTAAATGCTGTTTAATCTGAGTGGAAAGGCAGAACAAGAAATTAGGTGAAAGGTGAAGCCAAGTAATTATAAAATCAGGCACTTCCCCCCCTTTTCACAGTGAGAATAATTAATCATTAGAACAAGGTTATATGTACATTTCTGTATTTCTTGCTTCTTCAAATCAAGAGGAGGTGCTTTTGTGGAAGACAAGTGGTGAGTGGCCAAACACACACTTTTGAACACTGTATAGAAATACCATGGTGAAATGCTGGAAGAGGCAAGGGTTCTTGTAAGAGTCTTTCATTTCTTTCAATTGATCCTCTCTCACTTGTTGCCATCTTCTGAAACATCTCAGTGCTGCACAGCTGTATTTCAAATACAGTGAATGGATTTAAGAAGGAAAGAAATGCTGCTCAGCACCATATGAGACCCTGGAGCACTGAAATGAAACTGGGCATGATCTACCTCACGGAGATGGGAAGGCACTTGCACAGCTGTACTGCCTCAGAAATTCCTGGTGATACTGCAGAGGTCAGTCCTTCACTCAAAAATGTGTTTCTGATTAGATTCTGCCCCCTTGCAGATAACAATGCAGTCAGTGACAAATCTAGGGGCAGAGAGGCTTTTGGAGCAGCTACCATGCATTTGCTTTCCACTGGGCTGACACAGCTCATCTGGTTTAACTTCTGCATGGCAGCTGGGCACCAATCAAGCCTGTTGTGGCTTTCCTTGGAGACTGCAGTTTTCCTCAAAAGCAGTATGGCTGCTCCACCAGTGAAATTATCTGCTCTTCTCTCTGTGATACGACAATTACTTATAATGACTGATGTCTAGGTCAGGCAAAGAGGAGAGCTCTTTTCCAAACAGCAACGCTTTTCCTCTGCAGCCAAATCACGCACTGTATTGAGCATTATGAAAAGAAAGGGCTTTATCTCAGAGCTCTCCATCTGATATTTTATAAACCATGCCTGAGCCCTCTTAAATGGGGCAGAAAAGCTTGGCAAAGATACTTATGAAAGGCAGCTGGGCCCAAAGAGTCTTTTGCCTACTTTTCTGGGAAAAAAGTCTTGTTTTGGACAGCTGTGGATGGAGGAATTGATGATCTTGCAATTAAGACCCTGGTTGAAGAACTGCGTGACCTGGATTCAATAGGTCAGATCTGTCTGGCCCTGGGCCAACTACTGTGATTTGTTATGCCCCTGTTTTCCTGTTGAAAAATGGGAATGGCAGGATTAATTTGTCTGGCAGGGATACAGGGGGATAGGTGATGCAGAGTGCTGGGTTATAAAGTAGAAAAACTGAAGAATTCTTAGAAAAGCAAAGCTGCAGCCTCTGCTCCAGAAGCTTTTGAGAGTCCAAAATCTAGCTGATGCTGTGAAGCAGCTCCACGACAAGGGAGGCTGGAAGGCCCCAGGCAGGCATCTCTGCAGAGCCCTGACAGAGCCCACTTGTTCCTTGCTAGCACACCGGGGGGACAGTACCAAGCCGAGGGGTGGGCACAGCTCTGGTGCCAGGTCTGTACCTTGTGCTCAGTAGGTCTGGGACAGGCTCAGAGCCCGAGGGAGTCCCCATGACTTGTGGCTGTGGGACAGTTTGGCAAGCAGATGGCTGCCAAGATCCAGAGCCGCACTCACTTCCTGCCTGCATTTCAAAATATTTTGGTTTTGCATTCAGTCCAAAACATAATCTCGAAATCCTCCATGGAGGAGCATTAGCATTCCTGCATCACTCTTCTAGATCCTGATCAGCTCTCAGACATATCATTTCCACTTTATAACACTCGCTCTTTTTTATTTTTTCATTCACAACCAATTTTATCTGACGTTCAACATCAGAAATTTGCCAGTTTTGTTCTAATTACAGGTGACTCTGAGCCAAAACCTCAGATATTATCATGTGTGAGCTGGTGGGAAAGGCGGCAGGGAAGCAGCACACAGGTTCCTGGCCTCAGCATGTCAGCCTGGGCAGGCATGGGGCTGGGAGGCAGGGATTGGTCTGACCCTTGGTCTCCACTGCCCTAAGCACAGTGCTGCACAGCCAAGCTATCTGCCTGCTTTTGGGCTATGGTATGACCACTGTATTTTTATGCCTGTTTCTTGCACCACAGAAACAAAGTTCTTTGAATGCAAGCCCTGAGGTAACCCAGGATCAGGTGCAGAGAGAAATTAAAGGCAGAGTGGTAGGGGAGAGACTGCTGAGGAAGAGAGACAGGAAGAGTAAACTGGGCTTCAGGTCACATGGAATGAGGTCATACAAACGTTCCATATTGATCAGCCTGAATTCCCTATGGGTATTCCCTGTCCCTTCTCAGCTGTCTCATTTCCTGGTGGATTTTAGTTGACTTTTTAATTTTTATTTTTTTTTTATTTGCTGTATCTCTGTGCTTGAAGATCCTTCCCTGTATGTGGCTGGGGATGCTGACAAAGCTCTCTGAGCCATCAGTTCCCTAGTCTTTCCCTGCAAGGTGACAAAAGTTTGTTGAAAGCATCAGGGTGGTTGATGCTGTTTTACTTTCAGCCTTCATCATGGAAAAAAAAGAGTATGGAGAAGTGCATGGAGCGTGTCTGCAGTGGTGACTAATGACTATTAGGCCCTTATTGCTGTCAGGTGAACTAGTAGCCGAGCCTCAGACATGTGGTCATTGTCAAGAGGAATTTTTGACTCCCCTCTTAGGAGCACCTCCTCCTCCACTCCCCAGCCATTAATTACTTCCACCATCCTTCCAAACTGCCAAGGAGTGAGGAGCAGCAGAGCTGGAGATGAAAGGAAGCAGCGGCTGCCCCGGTTTCCAGGTCTTTCAAATAACCAGTCTGTAATAACTTCCACAGCTAAGGGAAATGGGCGAGCTGTGGGAGGAAGGTCAGCGCTGAGGGGAGGAAGGCTCTTGCGTAGCAATGATGTAGTGGCTCCTAATGGAAGAAACCTGTGGAATTAATCAAGTGCTGTGCCTCATTTGTTAATGACAGCATGCCTAAAACGTGCACCAGCCTTTCTTGTTGGTGGGTAGCTGAGACCCTGGAAGTTCAGGCTGTCAGCATGGGGACTGTGGTTTCAGAGAATGGCCAAGCTCTGTGGCAGTGCATGCTGAGGGTGACGGGGCACTGGGATGTGCCTGTCCGTGTGCCTCGGCTCTCCAAGCCGACTGCGAGGGAGCTCTGAGCGAGGCTGGTGCTGACCTCCCATGCTTGGCTTCCAGGCTGTCATGCGTGAAGTTGGTCACGCTCAGTTTCCCCCAGATTAGCACGGGGTATTGAGATGACATTGTTCTGGCTTGCTCGCTGCGGAAAGCAGCGGCTCTGTGGAACCAGTTAAGGCAGTTTGGGCCCAGCTTCCATCTCCACACCCCCCATACACACTCCAAAGTTTGGCCTTGATTTCATGGGCCAGAGATGAGCAAGAATCAAAGTAGAATAATTACTGGTAGTGCATGGGGCAAGTCCCCAGCCCCTCACCCCCAAGCTGCCTCCACAGGCTGAGCACGCAGACTCAGCAAGCAAGGGTGTGCTAGGAGAGTGGTTCTCCTCACATCCTGGGGAGGATTGCAAGCAGGCGGAACCCAGCACATCTTCTTGATTTATGGGAGAAATGGCTAACGTGGTTTAGGGAGTATTTTACATTTGCACCCCCCTAACACTGTCTCTACTTTGCACATGGATATGCACATCCTGGGGGTAGCAAAGTCATCCAGAGCTCCTGAAAGTTCCTGTATGTTGGCGTCCCTGTAGCAAATCAGCCCAGTGGATGTGTCTGGGCTACATTCACCCTCACACCCTGTGCCATTGCTCCCAGCTGTGCTCCCAGCTCTGGTAGTAAATGACTGCCCTTAGTGTTGCTGAGGTTCCTGGGGGACTGCTCTGCTCCTAATGAAGGCTGGTAGAGAAACAGAGAGGGGTCTCTGCATCCTGACCTGCCAGTCCTGCTGCGCTGTGCACTGTGCTTCTTGGACAGAGATGAAGCTTTGGCCCTCCATGTGTCTGATGCAGTTAATGTATTAGGCCTATGTGACTCCACAGAGAATTGCAGATATGAATGGTTAGCACGTAATGAGTCTTCTCAGATATTATAGCCTTCCTATGCATATAAAAAATAACATACAGTCTTGTTATAGGAAACATATGTGTCCTTTCTCCAGAGGCTGGGCAGATTTCTGTTTGAAGAAATGACAGTCTGACCAAAATGCCAAGCCCCACATAGTATCACATTACACCCAGGAGAAGGGCTGAGTTTTCTCAACCTAAGGTTCTATTTAAGCTCCAATTCCCTTCAAAGGAGTGCAGCTGCACACTGCCTGATGGGGAAGTGTCTTCAAAATATCTGTGAGGTCACTGTCTGATCTTGGATTAGTCATTTACTGCCCCATCCATACCTCAACTTCTCTGCTGGTAAAATCACAGTGATACCTACTGACCTTTTAAAAGATTTTCAACATCAGTGGCAGAAAATGTTACAGGGCAAAACCATAATGTAAAGAAATGTAAAAGGGCAGATTTTCTGTGCTTGTCATTAGTCCTGATTCCTCTCTAGGTAACTGTATTAATTGGTGTACTGGATTATGAACTTGAAAAGTCACATGGTTGGAAATGATTCCTTTGAAAGACCAGTGCATGTAGGGAATCTTTCAGAAGCTGTAATCAGAAGCTCCTTAAAACCCACTTATTTGTGAGGTACAGGTGTTACAGTGTAAGGACATCACACTTGAAAAGCTGAAAGTGAGATGCAGTAGCTTGGATTCGTACTTTGCAGGCACAAGAAATATTGACAAACATCCCATCTGAGGAGGATGGGAGGTGCTGAGCTCTGAGCTCTATGAAAACTTGGCCTTTAAAAGCCAGCCAAATGCCTTGCAGCAATCCTGTCACCCCAGTAATGTTGGGCAGGACTGTCCAGTCCTGAGAGCTGTGGGCCATGTGCCAGTGATGGGGCATCTTCAAATCACACACCACCCCAAAGAAGCAGCTGATGGGCTCAGAGCTGGGCATTTGCAGGTGCACCAGGACCCCTCCAGCCTCATCCCTGAGCTGCTGCAGCAGCATGACATTAGGCAGCCCAGAGGAAGGGCTTCATCAACTCAGAAAAGAGTCTTTAGAAAAAGAAAAGGGTACCATGTACCTTTTAATACAATGATCTCAAGTTATGCTTATGCTTTAGGCAGGTAACCTGGAAATGTGAACAACCACAGATTCGCCCTTGTGCACAGTATGCTCTGATGGATGAACCTGACACCCCAGGATTCTTTCATAATTGGCTGGTGTGTGTATGTGCGTCTCAGAGTCCTAATTCTTTTTTCTTTTTCAGCTCAGTGATAAATTAAAGTCTTTAGTCCCATTAAAGTATTAAATTTTAGCTAAGTCCTTAATTAAGCCCTCCTTGCTTTAATTAAGGCATTAAGATTTAATTAAAAGTTAACACATTGGCAAAATCTCCTTTCTCTTCTGCCTTAACTCCACTGGAACAGGTTGTGGCCCCAAATGTGATCTGATGCTATAAAATCAGGAGACGCTCCTGATGCTTCCCCCCACATGAGCAGGCTGAAGTGCATGCCAGCACTTGCCAGCAGAGCCCTGAGACCAGCTGGTGCATCCGGCGTAGCTTTTACGGCACATCAGAGGGGTGAGGTGCACTCAGTCTCTCCTCCCAGCTCCTCTCCCTGGTCTGGGAGGCAGAGCCTGCCTGAGCCCCCAGCATAGGCTGCATTCCCCAAAGCACTACAGGGAAAATCTACACATGCAGCTTTGGCCTTTCAGCTGGCCCTGGGCAGCTTTGGGCAGCTCCCAAGGATGTGTGTGTGGCAGTCACCCTTGGAGGATAATCCCACCCTCAGCGTAAAATTAAAATAAAATCAGAAGAATTTTTATCAGGAAAAAAAAGAATTCTAGAAAGTGGCAAGTAGGTGTGAAAATACGCCTTGTGCTAAGTTCACTACCTGAGAGCTACAATGAGTTACAAGAGCAGAGATTATCAGCCAGGACATGGCTGGCTCAGTTCCAGGCTGTCCAGCAAGAAGCCCAGTGGGAGAATATGCCGAAGAACTTGTCTGGACAATCATGCTTTTCTGGACTTGCTGCTACCCTGCTGAAATCAAGTATGGATTCTTGACACTTGAGTGCTCACTGCCTTGATTGTTTCTAGGAAAGGTGAAGCACTTAGGCATGGAAGGCAAAAGCAGTGTACACTGTGTAGTCTTTTAGTCATGTTTCACTTAAAACTTCCATCAATACCTGCATACTCTGACTTGTCAAAACCAGCTCATCCCAGCTGTCATTGCAAAAGCCCCTTTCCTTGAAGCAGAATAGAATTGGCAAAGAGAAAACTGCATTTTTAATAGGTTGCATTTCTCCAGCACTTCTCTTCCAAGGACCTCCAAGATCTCTGCTATGATAATGACACCCTTGCAGGTCATATATTACTACTTTGTTTTCAAGTCAAGGAAACCAAAGCCCCCAAGTACAGCAAGCTTCCAACAGTGCCTCAGCATCAGAAGTGTAGGCTGCCAGCCTCTCATTTTCACAGGAAAACTCTGCTCTGCCGCAGACATGCACACATGGTCAGTAGGCAGCAAGTAGGCTCTGTCTCTGGCTGCATAGTGGGTGATCACCTCAGCCCTTTTGGGAAAAAAAATTGCAGGTCCCAGGGCTTTGGCCAGATGCCTTCTGATGGGAGTAAAAATCTGTGTGGCCTGTTCTCCACAGGAGAACTCCTCAGCTCTGATGCAGTGTCCTGAATCATCTCCTTTTGTCAGCGTTAAGAAGGAAAACTACCTTTACACCCTATCTGTGCAGAACAGAAGGCTGTCCCGGGGTTGTCTGTGTTCTGCTCTCCGGCCATGGCCTGGGGCTCTTGGGTCAGCGGGGCTGGAGGGGTGGGGGACTCTGGCACCCTGTGTAGTCACAGGGCTCGCCGCGTGGTGTCTCCGTGCGCTGCGCTGCGGCCGCCGCGCCGCCCGGGCACCGACGGAGGGGACAGCCCTGGAGCGGGGACAGCCCTGGAGCGGGGACAGCGCTGGAGCAGGGAAAGGGCTGGAGCGGGGACAGCCCTGGAGCGGGGACAGCGCTGGAGCGGGGACAGCCCTGGAGCGGGGACAGGGCTGGAGCGCGTCTGTGCCGCGGACTGCTGGGCTGTACCTGCGGCTCCGCTGTTTGAACACGCACAGGCACTTCGTGTGGAACGGGCAAAAGTGTTTTTTGGTAGAGGAAGGTTGGTAGAACAGGAGTTAAGCAGAGCCTCCATCACATTAAACCGGGCCTCTCAGTAATGGGAAGGAATTTATTTCTTTCCTCAATAACTAGAATTCATACCGAAATATATTTAAATGCTGGGAGCCCTGGGAGCCCAGTGATGTACAGCAAATGAGAAAAGAAGTAGCTAACAGTATTTGGAGGCAGAAATTAAACTAGGCAGCCTGTCAGCTGAACATAATCAGCCCAATAACTTGTGTTGAACTTGTATGCACCTCTGTGCATCTGTGTTGGAAAACAGGCCTGAAAAATATCCTGTTCCTTGCAGGTTCCTTTGGCTCATGAAGAGAGTAGTGGCTAGAGCCCCAATGAGAGGGTATTTCATAGGTCTCAGCTCACTGGGGAGAGGAGAAGAGAGGAGAGGAAAAGGGCTGTGTGAGTGAGCAGATGAGCAGCACAGTTCTGGGCAGCCAGGGAGAGGCCTGGGGAGATGATGAAATGCAAAGTGCTGCTATGCTGGACTGCACATGCAGGCATCAAGGTAGAAGGCAACACAACACAGATTGGTGAATTCAGCCCAGATATCCTTTGGTGATTCTTCCTGGAGAAAATCTTAATGTTCAGACACTCTCACCTGAGCTTGAGGTAGAAAGTTGCTTAGAAACTGTGATATCTTCACGTAACAGCAGAGCTCTCATGCATCAGCTTTGTCAGTGCTGGTAACTGCTGGGAGCTGGTCTCTGCCACAAACCTGGGAGCACCTCTCAGCAGGCCCCTGAGTTTAATGTGTCACATCTGAAAGGCTCTTCCCTGTGCTTTGTCACAGCTCAGGCAAGAGTTTTCCCCAGGACCCCTAGCAACCCTCCAGCAGTGTCCCAGCTTGGAGCAAGGGACCACACACTCTGCAAGCACCTGCTTGTCATCCTGAGGTGTCTGGGCACTCAAAACAACCGAGAAGAAACCTGCACTTCTCTGCTCCCTCTTTGCACAGGATATGTGTGATGATAGGAAGTGGGAAGCTTGCCAGGGTATGAAAACCTCTCATCCTTAAGGAAATAAGTCCCTGCAGGGAGCCATTCCTGAAGAGTGGGCAAGACAGCTTGGGAATCGAGTCCAGGAATGTGGGATGCCTGCTTGCCAAGGAAGTGCCTCGGCTGCCTGCTCAAAAGGGAGGAATTACTGGAATGTTTGGGGGATCCAAGCTATGTCATTGTGAGATAGGAACCAACAGGATTAGGAATAAACCCTGAATGCAGAAAGGTTCCAAGCTACCCCTGTTCCTTCAGTGATCATGGGAACTTAGCAGGCTCTGGAGGAGAAGAGACAAGATTTACAAGAGATCTGGGGTGGTTCAGTACGTCAGGCACTCACGGCAAGGCTGTTTTAAAGGCCTGAGTCATGTGATGCATGGCACTCATTAAATCACCCATTTTTATAGTGTCTGATGTCAGACCCTCTGCCCTGGCTCACTGGAGCAGCTCTCCCAGGTAGAGGGGCTGTCATGCCTGGGCCAAGGCACTGAATGATAGACAGCACAGAGGCCAAAGAACCTGATTTTTGTTGGTTTAGTTACATTGAAAAGTCTTTTGCCAGCATGTCTATGTAACTTGATTTTTTTTTCACATCCAAATCCAGTTCCTTGGAGGTAGTGCAATGTCCATGGTAGGCAAAGCCTGGGACACTACATCACAGCAGCTTTTGGGAAACATTTCTAGCTCCATAGCCAAAAGAAAGACACAGTGTCTATGTTACTATCCCTCCTGCCTGACACAGGTTCAGCACTGGCTGTTAAGCAGTTCCTGGGCTTGAGACTCACCCCACAGGATTCAGAAAAGAATCAGAGATACGTGTGATTCCCTAAAATACTCAGAATCCTAGTATTAACTTTTAAAAATGGTTTCAAAGCCCTCCTGCTCCAAATCCTATATACAGCTTTCAGGGAACAGGGAAAAAGATATTCTATTCCCCAGCTGTCTGCTGAGAATGTGTGGGTAGGGTGTTGGGCTGTAACAAGTGAATTTCCACAGGTCATTTCTTGATTCCAGAACTTCAAGTCCTGCAAGGTGCCCTGTAGCTGGACACTGAACCTGAGATCCAGTCAGCTTTGCAGCCTTGTCCTACCAGCCCCTATGACCACCAGGAAGATATGATGTAAAAGCACATTGGCAGCATTATGCCAGTTTTGGGGAGATCTGACTCCTAAAGATTCCCATGAGCTCTGCAAATATCTTTGTCTGTCTGGGAGAGGCACAAACATGCATGGCTGCAAATATCTATGGGGAAAGCAATCATAGGAAATTAAGTTCCAATGGCCAGCTTTGTATATAAGCAAATTTATATAATTATAAATTCTTTGCTACAAGGTCTGTAATTGCCTCGGCTCCATAACACACCTAACTTCTCCACTACTTGACATCATCTAGAGCACTTTACAAAGAGACAGCAAAATTCCCAGACCTAAAGCAAACAGAGAAATAAAGTGACTCATGAATGTTTCGTCAATGATTCTCTGGCATCACTGAATTCACATTCACAAATACACAATTATATTACTTACTTATATTAATTCTGTATTAGTATTACCATAATTCTACATAGTGATTTGATGCTCTGATGACTGTGAAGATATACACAAAATTATTTATTTTCTTGAGGTTTTCAAAGAAGACTGTCTAACCAAGCTAAAGTCTAAGCAGAAGGATGTGACCTCTACTTAGGAAAGGTTCACTCAAAGACTAAAATTCTTCAAGTCATGGCCATCTTGAAGCTTGTAGGGAAGGGATAAGAGAATGGAGTTTGAAAGAAAAAAAAAAGTTCCTGTTTGTTAGTTTTATTAGGAAGGCATTTTAATGATAATTTTCCCCTCTGTTCTTTCACAGAGTGATAAGAATCTCTTTTCTTCTTGTTTCTTGGAGGGCACTGGAAGGCATCATGGGTCAGCTAGACTGCCCTTTATCCTCTCCCATCCATCACGGTTCTGGCTGGTGATGGGTTCAAGGTGTTGCAGGTTTGAGATCCTAAGCAGTTCCTAATGCCTCCTCCACACTCTGAAGCCTGCCTTGTTTTTTCAGTAATCCAACCTTTCCCCTTCACCCACGAGAGAGTTTAAGGCATCTGCTACCACAGATTTCTGAAGAGAATGGGGAAACTGATAAAGAGTTTTCGTTGTGCTTTGATTTCCAGAGGAAAATTGCATCCTAGTAGTAGTGACACACTGATACATTTTTCTTAAAAAGGAGAAAGGAAGCATGAAAAATTTCAAGAAAATAGCCTATATCTGGCTTAGTGCTGTTATGCTGTTATAAAGGACAAAAGGGGCACAATCATTAATGTGCCCAAAGATTTGATTTTTCAGGATCATAGATGAGACATAGAAATTAAATTCTACCTTGTGCAGCCCAACAACGGTAATGACTTGTGAATTGTGATGTCTTGATGTAAACCAGGACTGCCTATATATTTAGCTCAAGGTATTTAGCTCAGTCTAAAGGGACTGAGAAGCAACTGAGAATGACATTGTCAGCATGTAGCAATGAGTTTGTGAAGCAAACCCCAAGGCTTTCAAATCTTCATCAAGACAATTTTTTACTTCGCAATCCAGCATTGCTGTAACAGCACACACAATCTGATGTAGTACAAGGTGAGGGAGAGCTACCACAGGGGCACTTGGGATCCTTAAGCAGAAAATATCATCCCTAATTTGTTCAATGTTAAGCATCACACCCTTGCCATTATTTAACTTTACTTGATCTTTAGTGGGATAATTGGTGTTTAACATCTGTATTATACATCCTTCTTGAGGATGGTGTTGACAGTGCAGCCTCAACACAGCCTGAATGGCAAATACTCTGTGGGGTGCCCTGCCCAAGATAGAAATCTCTGATCTTTCCTCCAGCCAGACTTGCCTGTTTCCTCTCTGACTGAGGTGTAACTACTGAGTGAGTTGTGAAACTATGGGGTTGCTGTCATAAATGTGATCAGACAAAAACATGTAGATGTTAAGCAGGGAGGGCTTGCCAAATACATCCTTATACCACTGCCTTGAACTTAATGACAGTGAGATTAGAAACCCAAGTACTCCAGACTGCAGGTGATTGTTTTGGGACCAAGCATGCTACATTGGGATCAACATGGTCCCAGGTCTCAGTGGATTTTTGTGCAAGCATGGTTGAAGATTTTAAATAAAAACCTTCATAGGGACAGTCAAAACACAGGGATGTCAAAACTCCTCCCTGTTCCTTGAAACAATCCCTAGATACCAGGCTGATGACAGTCAGATCTGACAGGGTCTGAGCCATGTGCTTGGAAAGATTCCATAAATCTTGCTCGCACCTTTGGAGCATTCTTGGTCTCAGGCTGCAAAGGGAGCTTTCTGCAGGATCCCTTTGTACAGTGTGTGCAGACAATGACATTTTTGTCTTGGTTTTCATTTCATATTATTGCACCAGTTGTCCTGGATAAGATCATAAACTTGTCCTCACTGGTAATGTGCTTTCACAATGTCTGGAGGAGGAGGGAGGAGGTTAAAATTAATGCACCTCCTAGCGTGAAATTATTCATGGCTCAACACTTGTAATTACCAGGGCCAGTTTTAGGAAGCCCATAGTTATGAGGAATTTGATATTTTAAGACTTAAAACAAATGTTTTACAAGCTTTATCCTTTGCCCACTGCAGAACACATTATAGTCTGGTAAATCGCAGTGCATGTGTACCATCCCCAGCCATTCCCATCAGCTGATCACACCTGTCAGTCATTCATCACCAACCATTGCCCGTTAGATAATAAAATTCAATTGGGGTGGGGGGAGGTCAGCCCAGCCATTGTGCTAATTCCCCACCAGAGCAGGGCTCCTGCAGGCAGGCCCAAGGCATCCTGTGCAAAGTTCAAAGCTTTTGGAAAAAGTAATCAGATCAGACCAATTAGGGCCTGTCTGCCTACCCTGACAACTGTGTCAGGAGCTCTGTCCACCCCATCCCCTCCTGGGCATGCTCTGACTGCATTGCTGCCCTGGCTTCAGGCTCCTCTCGCCATCTCAGGCTTGTTCTGACATAACTCCATAGCAATTCCTCCTCATTCCTATTAAAGCAGAAGCAGAATTTGGCCCTCAGTGCCATTTTATAGCAAAGAGACTGGCTGTAGGCTGAATGGGGAGTAGGGCTTAATTCAATATTTAATCCATGTTCTTAAATCATGTATCATATTACTACCTTTTAATTCCCTTTGTTACTCCATGATTTGTTATGTGTTCTGGGGGACTCCTACACAACTCCTAAGTGCTTCTGCAGCTGAGTCAAAGAGATTCAGCTTTCACTAGAGACCAAAATACCATGGACTCACAGGGATTGTGTGGGTGTGTTTTCACACCAAGACCCTCAGCTCCTTTGCCCCACAGAGAAGGCAGCAGGCCTGGCAGGCCCCTGAGCACCCACTGCTGCTGGCTTCTTCTTCCACCAAGTAGTGCCACTCTGCTTCCCTCTCCTGCCATTTTGTTCAGTGAAAAGAGATCTGTAGTTCAGTTTGTATTAAGAAACTTTGATGTTGCATCACTATCAGGTAAATAAATAGTTTTGACAGTTAAACACTTGCACTGTGCTTCAGATGTCTTCTTCGGATGTCACTTCACAGTCTGCTTACACTTTCAGACCAGGAAATGTATGGTTGTCTCAGATCTGTGTGTTCCAGGTTATCTGGATTTCTGTCTGTATTTGAAAAGCCCCCAAATTGCTTGGTGTTTCAGACTTATTTTGCTGCAGGGTTGTGATTTGGGTTGTGAAAACAGAAACAGGTCAGAGTTGTTGTTCCTGTTTGTGTCTTGGGATCTTTGAGGGGATCCAGCAAGTTAGAAGAGATGATTGCTCAGTTGTATTTTGTATTTTCCACTTACACATGCAGTTCCACTTACTAAATGACAGATAGGGCAGTTGATGGTTAGTGATTGCAGTAGTGTTGAAGAGGCCCCCCAAAACATTATGTGACAACTTCCTCTCATCTGGTCATATCCATTCATAATATACCATATTTATAGGTATAAAATGCATTACTTTAAGCATTTACACTCTTTTTAGCAGTTTTTCATAAATAAGCCCTTCATACAAAACACAGACAAAATGATCCAGTATTACACCATCACAAACCAAGGCAGCATTTATGGAGAAACTACGTCCATTGACAAAGTCAAGCTTTTGAGGGCTGCATGATTTTTCTGGAATGAAAAGGAAACAGGCTGGATTGTAAAGTGTGTGGTGGGCACTGCAGCCAGTGCAACAGAATAGCCCAGCTCTGCTCTTGGGCAGGGCCTGGCCCTTTCTTGATTTATAAATGAAAAACTCAGTTGACATAGAAAAAGAATTGCAGCGCTGTGTTTTTCAGTTAATGTTAAGTTTGCCACGAGTATAGGATTCACACATGCTATTAAATGTATCTGGATATCACAGAAGGAAAGCATTGCAGCAGATACTGATGAAGATTCAGAAAACACAACAGTGTGCCAAGCTGTTGATCCCCTAAGGAGCACAAAAATGCAGCCTCTTGCCAGGCTCCAAGGCAGAGGCCCAATGCCAGAGCAGTGTACACAAGGCTTTATAACACCACAGAAAGGAAGGAATTAGAAATTATTTAAGACAACACGTGCTGCTCCACTGAGGTGCTCTTAGGCAGCCAAACAGCATCAGAGATTTATGTTATTCTAGGAAGGACAACTCCTGGAAACAATGCATGTGAGAACCACACGGGCAGACAAACGTTGTCCCATTCAGACAGTCTGAATTAATGCCTGGCCAAGTGTTTGGCTTTTAAAATGCCTGTCCCAGTTTCAGGCTACCAGATGCCAACTCCCATCTTTCCAGGAGCAGGACTTGACCCTTTGTAGGAGGACCTGTCAAGATCTCTGCTTTAATCATCACAAATGGCCAAAAGAAAAATCAATCTATCATACTGAGAAAAAACTTTTGAGATCACCCCTCAAGAAGGATTGCAAGTAATCCCTGTGCAAAGGCTCTGTAAAGTGATCTCTTTCAAAATCATATGTATGAAATTAGTTATAATCTGCATGGTAACGACCCAAATGTTCAGCTTGACTGTGCAGGACACAATAAGGATCATACAGATGGTTCTGAGGAGGGGGGTTCTACATACCATTTCATTGGCCATCTTGAGATCTTCGCTGCATCTCAAAGGCTGTCCCGTGAAAATGTGCACAATAAATCAGGGTGACTGTGTTTTTCTGGTAGAGCCTGACCCTGTGCTCTTTGAAACTTGTGACTAATGTCTCACTAATTTTAGAGGTGTAGGATCAGCACTTCATAATTTAGGGTCTAATTTTTGTCTGCATGAAGGTGCTTTTACATTCTCAAAGTTGTGAATCTTAATGTCCAAAAAATGAGCCTACAGCAGGGACTGTTCAAGGAGCTTGCCTTTACAAGCCAGTCACTAGAGAGCTCTTTGATGATCACTGATTCTTTTGATTTCATTAAATTTAATAAAATCAAACCCTTACATAACATTCAGGATACTACAGAGGGACAAAGTAATGGGGGATCCCATGGAAATGCACAGCTAAATAATGAAATTGCTCTTTCCCAAGTACACAAAAGGACTTTATCATCCATGATAAATAAATGCTCATCAGACAAAGAGTGGAGTTTTGGATGAAGTGCAAATCATCCCATTTACTGTTGTCAGTGTCAAAAACCTATCCCCAGAGCAGCATCTCAGTTGAAAGAGAGGCAACAGAAGACAAAGAAAGTAAAATAAGTGCAATTGAAACAATCTGAAACTGGGATAAAGTGGATCTAAAAGACACAAAACGGAGCAGCCAAACTCAGGACTTCAGAGGGAAAGTCCGCTTACTTGAGAAGGAAAAAAGACAACCTGTTAAGAAAAGGGCAAGTGAAAAGAACCTGTCCAGGAAAAATAAAATGTTATCAATTTTGTGTAGAATATTATCAGAAAATTATAATAACAGGGAGGGAGACTTCATAAAGGAGCTGATAAGTGGTCTATCTCCTCTGCTATCTGACTAGAGCACCAGTGCTATGTTTTTGCTAATAACCTTATCTCTTGTGGCCTAACGTCTCTGATAAGAGGCAAAGCAAATGCTGTGTTTTCTCCTGTTATGTTTGTAGTAGGCAAGCAGCTTGCTAAGCTTGTTCCCTTTTCTTCCATAGTTCTCAAAAGTGGGCATCTCCCCAGGTGGAATGAGGAGAGGCAAATGGCCAGCTCAGGATGATTAGGTCACAGGAATAAGTCTAGAGACAGCTGGGGCCTGTGCTGGCTCTGTCCCAGACTTGCTGGGAGACTTCAGCCAAGTCAGTCCATCTCCTTGCTCCTGTATTTCCCTTCAGTCCATAGCAAAGACAATTTCTTCAGTACCTCACAGCAGGACTGGGGTCTTGCAAATAGTACATGAGAATTGGGTATTGGAGGAGAGCTTATCCCACCAATCTGAGAGCCATGGGATAGTCAGACAAGACTACTACAGTCCTGGCTACCGTGCCCAGTTCAGCAGATGGAAAGAGGGCCCAGGAGTCCGGCTCTGGAATTCCTCACTCTTGCACCACTGAAAATATTTTGTGTACAACTGTGTTAATTAAAACTTTGCTAGTAGACACTTGAAGTAATGAAAACCAATACACACCTGCCAGGTCTAAAGACATTTTCTTCAGCGAAACTATTAGATCAACATACACTAAAACCGGGCCTGTAAATGTTTTGGCCCCAGGGCTTTTCTCATAGTACATTAAAAAAAATGTCAACCCAAGTTAATCCTCCTTCTAACAGTTGGTAGATATGGTTTATCTGATCAAAACAATGGGACAAAGGGATTTTACTGACTTTATTTTCATTATCATTAAAGTAAATGTTTTTGCATCACTGAAAAAAAAAGTTATTGCAGAGTTATCATGTGCTGTGGCATAGAAATTGTCCCATGCAAATCTAGATTCAATATTATTATACACTACTGTAAACACCACGGTGTTGATTCAGAGAGAGATCGGGGGAAGGTATATTTCAGTTAGTCTGTTCATTTGTTTTCAGTTCCTGCTGGGGCAGTTGAATTCCAGCTGCTGACTCTGCTGGTTATACTCCCCTATCCCTAAGCCTGCAGGTTCTAAGGTCAAGTGGCACTGCTAAGGGCACTCCATATTCCATGGCTGTTCTCTCCTGTTCCTTGGTTTGTCATCCCACCTCCTCTCAGGAAAATACAGGTAATGAGACAGTGAAACTTATGTACCTTATGTGTAGTGACTGATCTTTGAGCTGGTCCTGAGCATAAATTTAAACAGGTACATTCAGCCCTGTGCAGGAAAGAAAATATTGCAGGTATGTGAAGTAAACCACACAAATAAACCTGTCCTCAAGAGCTGTGTTAGGCAAAGAAAGTCCTGCACGGCACAGAGCTTCCTAAGAAGTTACCACTCCACACTTGCCCTCATTAGGATAAAAGTATTTTACTGATGAATGAGAGGCAAAATCCCACTCATTCCCAAAATAGGAAGGCAAGGCTATGGGCAGCTCTCTCAGGAGGAGCCTTTTCAAACCAATCTTGAATTTCATTCCACCTTGAGGTAGTTGCCCACTGCCTTGGCTTTGCTGGTGGCACAGCTACGCCAGGGATTAAGATGTTAATCCTCACTTCCCATTAGCACTGGCCAGTGCTGAACATACCTTCCAAGACCTGGCACATGTCTTGGCCATACATCCCAGGGCAAGACTCTAGCTGCTTTCTCAGCAAACACAGCACAGCTAGGTAAAGCACCAAAAAATGTTTGCATAAATCTCTGCAAAGCACAGGCACAGAGGGGAGAAATAGCCCCAGACCTCCTTTTCATAGCACTGCTTCTTGGCCCCATAAAAAGGGATCATAAACTAAAATCCCCTGGCCTCCCAGGCTTATCTCTCTCTATAGGGCTGTATTTAGGAACAGAAATGGGATCTGGCAATTTTAAAAGATTCAGATTCCTTAATCATTCATGGTGGGAGAATGTCACTGAATGGGGATCCACACATAAGCCCCCAAGATGGGAAAATACAGGGAGCTTTTGGTTGCTAAGGAATAAATGAGGTTAAACAGAGCACATATCCTTTCCTCATGCAGTGCCTGTCTGGTGGGAATGAGAAGCCCTGAGTTTGGTATGCAGTGGTTTGGTTTCTCTGGAAACATCTGGATGGCAAGACAGGACTGTGATTTTGAATATTGTTCTGCATGTTTCTGGTTGCAAAGCCCTATTTCCTCCCATCCTCTCACCATGAAAATACCTCTCCCCATGACACAATGGGGGAATCCACCTTCCAGTGGGTTAAGAGATTTATTTCTCAGCAGCTGTTGGCAGGGGTGTAGGTAGAACATACATGTGCCATTACAGGGCAACAGAGCCCAAAGAACAGCTGCTCTGTACACACCTGCCGTGGGGATATGAGAGGGCAGTGATTTATCTGCCAGCATCAGTGAAAAAAACATGGCACAGTCGGCCTCTCTTATTTTCCAGCTCTTCTGTGAAAGCTGTTCCCTTCTCCCAGGCTGTCCCTTGCTTTTAGCCCGTGGCAGTTGGGTTGTGCAGGATGCGAAGCCACAGACATTTCTCCGTGAAAGTGGACAAGATGTTTAAATTGACAAGAAGTGTTCAGATCCCCTGCTGTGGAAGGCAGCCTCCATCCCATGCCGATTTGGATACCAAACACAAGCAATGCTACAGCAGGAACTTGGCCCGTTTGGAACCCAAATGGGCAGATCAGATTTCTGCTTTAAAATACTTAGAGACAGAGAAGCAAGTGAAAAACGATGGTGTGGAAACAGGAGAAGCAATACTCCAACACAGTCATTGCTTGGGGACTTCTCTTCAGTTTTCTCTTGTAGGTTTGTCTGTCTTTTTGTTCTCAGTGTAATCTCCAGCTGTCTGAGTGCAATGAGCTGGCAGGGTGTGTGAGCCTTGCTTGGGTTGGTCACTGCTGCCCCGTTGGCTCAGCAGCCACAGCTGCACACAGGGAAGCAGCGACACATCCTGGGATGGCTGGGCCGAGTGGAAGGGGTGGCACCAGCTGCAGCTCTCCAACTGTGGGAAAGATGTGGGGAGGCTGAGGCTGCCCAGGCTTGTGGCAGTGGACTCCCAGCTATGTGTTGTTAGTCTTCTTGAGAGCTTTCATATCCCCCTATGCACAGTTAATTGGGGGTTAGACCTCCTTTGATATAGCATTAGCTGGTATCAAGCTGCTGAGGAATTTGAGCTTTGCCAGGCTGAGGAAGAGGCAGGGAGAACTGAATGCAAATGCAGGATGAAATGAAATGCAGTTTATGGGAAAAGCTTGATGTGATGGCAAATAACGTCTCTCACAAACTGGGATTTAGTTTTCAACAGAGAAATGTATTTTGCATTGTTGCATATATGTTTCTGAATACAGAACATTCTGTACACAGACTGATGATGAAGAAATCATCAAAAGTCATCACAACCTACTACACATAGGGGCCTTAAACAGTTGAAGGAGTCAGATGGGAAAATGGAAAATAAGTTTTGTTGCAGATTAAATTAAATGAGCTAGAACTAAGCTTTCCAGGGAGAGCAGGATCTGGCCTCCTGTCTTACCAGTCATAGATGTACCCAAGTAGAGCAGGAAAAAACAAATTGGCACATGCCTGTAGATGGATAGCAACATTAGATATAAAATATATGATCAGTGTTAAAAATATATTAAACAAAAAAATCAAATCACAACAGTCTCTTAGAGATTGTAGAAGGATTACATCAGGAACCCTGTCATTTAAAATGCTACAAAAAGTAATTAAAGAGGAGCAAAAAAAGGCTCATTAAAAACCTGATTCTGTTTCTACATGCTTTAAATGTCTGTTCTTATTGGCAAAACTGGAATAAGAGCATTTTCAAATGTTTATGAGAATGGGATTTATATAAAGACCAAAGGGATTTTTCCATGTGCCAACCATTCACAGAATCTTGAAAATAACCAGAAGTGAAGAGATCCTAATATTCCAGGTAAGTTTTCATATCAATGGTGCTTTGCCTTAGTGAGGCTACATTTATATGAATATGTAGGGTTATTTTGTAACCTAAGAATACAGTGTATATGGAAAAGTTACATTTGGAGGTTTTTTTATTCCTGCCTTCCTGCTGCTGCAGTTCAGCTGATAAATGCTCAGGCAGCTGATGAAGAAGACCAGTACTGGCTGCTCACAACATGTTCCAGAGTATGAACTGCAACACAAGAATGAAGGTTGGATGTTGCAGTGTTTACTTCAGTGATTTTAAGGCTTTAGGCATTATGTGTAACCATTGGTACACATGTAATGGTGCATGTGGAGGAGGATCCATGTCCTCTGATAAAGTTTATTCTGTGATTTTCCGATTGGGATCTTTCCCAGGATGCAGGAAGGGTAGCTAGGAAAACGTGATGACAAGCTCCCTGGCTTCAGTTCACTGTGCTATGAGGTGTTCAGTCCCACATAGGGAACTGGGGGTGCTGCCAAGCAAAAATGTACGAAAAGCACTGAATGGGATTGATAGGAATAAATACACAGCATCAGCTGCATCAATTGAAACTTGCCTCTTGTGGGGTAGTGTGTGTTCAGCAGCATCGGTAACAGCAATTTAAGAACAGATACAGGGAAACAAATTATCCACTGTAAACTCCAGTGGGAGGCAGAGTTACACTAGGTTTGAGCAGATGAGTGAAGCTGGTCTTTCACCAGGGTGGAAGGAACCATAGTGAGTGAACCAAATGGCAGTGCTCATCTAGAGTTAGAACAAGCAAGTGAATATCATTCCTAAGAAAAGTTATAAGCAGTAGAAAAGCCAGCTAATCTTCACAAAATCTTTACTGCTTAACTGTGTGTAAGTTTAAAATTAGCTACCTGACTGTTGAGAATGGGAGATGCTTTGATATGCTTAGTGAAGAGAAGTTTAGATGGGAGAGTGGCAGGAACTCTCCCATCTATTCTTGAACACAGGCTGAAGCCAATTCAGAGCTCCACCCAGAGATGGCTCTTCCATGAGCACATGCTCCAAAGAGGCCAGCTCCTGAGTTATTTCATGGGAAGCATTTTGGATGCTGAGTCAGCATTGCCACTTGTGATGGCTTTGAGTTTTCCATGTATGGTTCCTGTGGGCTGTACAGGACTTGTTTATCTGCTACAGCCTAGCCCAGTATGGCAGGATTGCAGGCAACATGAAAAATAAACAGGGGATTCTGGCAGCATTATGTCACTCAGGCCTGCCCAAATGCTGTAGAGTTGCTGCCAAGTTAGGTCACTTAAGCAAATAGTTTGAATGGGTTTAAGAGACAGCTAGACATTTTTATGAGGAGAAAGGAGATTTGCAGATGCAAAGACAAAGCAAGGAGGTGCGTTCGAGATAAACTTAAAGGCCCAGGCTCATTGGACCAAGTGGCCATTTCCTGCCTCACAATTCTTTGCTTCCTCACATCTCTTTACAGAGGAGAGCATGCAATGGTCCAGTGCACAGCCACTGCTTTGGGAGATGCCTGTGGCAGAGCACAGAGGGATCATGATCAAAAAAAACCCACTTTTCATGGAGGAGATGGCTGAAGATGGTTAGTAGGAATTCCAGACTGCATCAAGGTTGAAATTAGATTTGAGTCATTTAAAAATTCCTCACTTTCTGCCCTAGAGCAAAGAAGGACAAGATGGTGGGTAGGAACAGGTCATCAAACTAGTGAGCCCCTGGAGGAATCATTCCTCTTGGGATGTACCCAGCTTGCAGTAGAGACAACATTTCCTGGCATGATGGAGAAAGAAGTTATGGCACTACCTGCCTGGGACTATTTAACTCTATTAGGACCAGCATGGAGCATCTGGTAATGGTATTTTCTTTATTTGATGAAGTATTCTTAACTTTATGAAATGAAATATGCAACCAACCATCTTCCAAATACCTTCTCTATTAAATTTGGTAGAAAACTAAGTCACAGCAGGAAGGACATTGTTGCTGTATACAACTGATAAAAGAAAGGAAAAATTACCTGCAGAACTCAATGTCTTGGGTCAGGTTTGGATCTCCACTGCATTTAGCCTTGCTCATTTCACTAGAAGTCTGAAATAGAAGAGTGTTAGGGGTGTTAGGTCAGACAGATTGTCAAGACACAGGCACCAAGTCTCCCTTGCATGCTGAGCAGCATCTCTCACTGCTACAGAAGTGCAGTGCAGGTGTTTGGATTTAAAGTAGGAAGGATTTTGTACGTTATTACCATTAAAATAGGATTATGCTGTAAAGCTGGGATGTGGCTGCAGTCATCTTTCTCTTTTCCATAAAGAGAAAGGCACTTAAAAGAAGGGAAAAGCTTCATCTAGTCACAGTGGATATAAACTTTATGTACTGTAACTAGCTATTTAACCTCTGCAACCTCGTCTATCTGGAGACCAGTTCACATAGTACCCATGAAATGAAGGCCTCAGGCAGATGGTTTGTTGAGTGTCTGTGCAGACTCTCAGATGTATACAAAACATCATTAGGCATGCAGAGTCACAAAAAGCAGAAATTGATTTTTAGAGAAAGGAACAGATCTGCCAGCCCCCAGATCTGGGGACTGGGGACCTCAGTAAGCATCATTTTCTTTTGTAAGAATAGTGACCTTTTTCATTATGCTTACCCACAAATGATCCATAATGGCCAAGTACAGAAGAGTTTTATAGGAGGGTAAAGGCAGACATTTAAATTTTCATCATTTTTCATTCTTCCATATGTTCTTACTTGGGCTTTTCCAGCCATCACTAATCCTCCTTTGTAGATCTGATGAAGCTGCGGCACTCATTAGCTGAAATCCAGAGAGGATTTTTCATCATGGAGTCTGGGTTTTCTTCCTTGCAGAAGAAAAGCAATCTGCATTTTCTGTTCACATTTCAGAAATATGAGGGACTGAAACAATATCCCCTCTTTCACCTGATTTTGCAAGCCACTGTACGCTCATGGTGCTGATTTCATAGAGTAACAACAAGAAAGTTACTAGTATTATTGAGAAAGATGTCAAAAGGGGAATCTGCTGCAAACTGGGATGAAGTTTACAGAATCACTAGGTCAGAAGAGACCTTCAAGATCATGGAGTCCAACCCATGCCCTAACACCTCAACTAAACCATGGCACCGAGTGCCAGATCCAGTCTTTTTTTAAACACATCCAGGGATGGTGACTCCACCACCTGCCTGGAATGGTAGATCATTCCATTACTTTATCACATTATCACCCTTTCCATAAAAAACATTTTCCTAATATCCAACCTATATTTTAAGACTGTGTCCTCTCCTTCTGTCAGCTGCTGCCTGGAGAAAGAGACCAACCCCCACCTGACTACAGCCACCTTACAGGAACTTGCAGCAAGTGATGAGGTCACCCCTAAGTCTCCTTTTCTCCAGGCTAAACACCCCCAGCTCCCTCAGTGGTTCCTCACAGGGCTTGTGTTCCAAGCCCCTCTGCAGCCTTGTTGCCTCCTCTGGTTGTGCTCCAGCATCTCAATGTCCTTCCTAAACTGAGGGGCCAGAACTGTACACAGTGCTCAAGGTGCCTTAGTGGTAATGTGCAACTGCATCTGCTGCCAGGCTGGGTGCAGAGGCACACTTACAGAAGGAACTGCAGTATCAGAGCCTTTTGCTGCTGGTTGAACCCACATAGTCTTCATGGGAAGCTGCAGCCTGATGTATTTATGGGAATTGCATCCCTCAGTGGTCCCTGTTGTTTGTGCTCTCAGGTGTTGTTTGTTAGAGCAGTGAGCAGAGCTGCTGGCCTGGCCAGCCTGGCTGCCCTGTGGGCTGCAGAGGGGCATTTGCATAGAGAGGTCTCTTCATCTCTCCCACACGCACTGCCAGGCACATGCCAGCAGTCCGGACTTTTGACACATGCTGGCACTGTGCTTATTTCTGCTCTTTGCTTTCCTTCGGGCTGATTTTTGCTAAAAGATCTGTAATCAGCCCAGATTTGCCCTACAGACACTGAGTGAGCTGGAATGCAGGAGGGAGATTCCTTCCAGTCACCAGCAAGTCTCTCTTAGGGAAAAACATTTAATGGGCTGCCATCGTTGGTGGCCACTTGCCCCATCAGTGATGGGGAGCCACCAGCAGCAGCTTTTGCAGCAGTGAGAACATCAGCACTGTCCACAGAGGAGCATGGCAGGAGCCCCAGTCAGCTGAGTCTGACAAGCATTTAAACCAGATTCCTTTACAAATGGGAAGAAGTAATAAAATCTGCCATGAAACCTTAGTCCTAGCTTCAGCTGCTAGTGACTTCAGTGGAAAAAGTGCCCAGTCTTCATTATAGGAACCTTTTACTCCATTGTCTAATTCCCTAAGGGACTGGGGCAGATTGATCCCACAGTAGCACTTCAACTAGTAGAAGAGCAATAAAAAGGGGGAAAGGAAGAAGAAAAATATCCCATGTACTGAACAGCAGCCATTCTACTGCTGGCTTTCAGCACAAGCAGGTGCTTATGGGGTTTTCATATTCTCTTTATGGGAGCACTGCAGTAATGCTCTTCTTGGGATGTGTAGAGCCCTCAGCAAAAGGAGGATCTGCCTGTACCTGTAGAGAGGAAAATAATTCCTACCCCTCAGTGACAAGCCAAAATTCTTCACAAGTATGTGCTAGGAATTAAAGGCCCAGCCCAGCCCTATTAAGAGCAATAAATTTGTACCAGGGATGTTCTTTGCCCAACAGAGAGAGTAAATTGACACTTTCTGGTGCTGCAGCCTCCTGCCAAAGAGGGAGAAGAAGTAACCCAGGTATCAGTAAAATTATCTCAAAGGGGATTTTCTGTAGCCTGGCTTTTGGAATGCAAGCCAAATTGTAGCCTTGTGCGAGCCTCTCCAATGTTTCTTGAAGGTAAAACACTGTGCTTCCTTTACTACAAGCTGATCAGAAGTGTTTGTGTTTCTTGATCCAACCCTCTCAAAAAGGAAGACAGAAGGAGGAGTAAAGAGCTGGAAGGGGGGAGAAAGGGGCTGGCAAGCAGCACAAGGATCAGCATCCTCCTTTTGTGTAGGGGGTGGGGAAGAGACACTCCTCCAGCCTGTGCCTTCTTCAAATAAGCAGCTTTTAGACTCGTTTTTCCAGATGGCTGAAGACTCCTGGAGCCTCAGGAGCTGAAGACCAGGCCCAGGCTCTGGCCTCAAGAGCTTTGCATCTCAGGGTACTGCAACACAGCCTTTGGCTCTGCAGTGGGGATGGCTGAAAGGGTGGAGACAGGCTCTGAGTGTGGAGCAGCTCCCTCCCTTTGCCCCGGGTTGTGTCCAACACTGCCAGCCCCCAGCCCAAGGGGACACACAGGAGGCTTAGAGCCAGGTGCACCCCAAGGGGAAGATAGGCTGTCACCCTGCTGAGGCAGCTGCACTTGCTCCCTCCTTGGGGAGGGCTCACCCTAAAATGCTGGTAAAGGGCGAGGCAAGGGAGGGGCTTCTGTTGTGGGAAACAAGCTGCAGCTGCTCTCTGGACTGTGTCAGCCAGAGCTGGATAAGTGATGCCTGCCTGGTGATCACAAATCCTGCCACTGAAGTTGGTTTTTTTCAGCATCTCCCTTCAGGGTACCATGGAGTTGATGGCTTTGATTTTGCTCCCATTTTTCTGTTTGGGGCCAGGTGTAATGTCAACTTCTCCAAGCCATCCATCCTCAGTGTGTTCCTTTGCTCAGAGCTGAGAGCATTACAAACCTTTTCCATGCATGGAAAATCATTTCATGGCCCATGAAGAAACGATTTTAATGAGATAGAAGTGCTCTGTGAAAAATCCCCATGGACAGGAGCCAGCAGTTCCTGAGGGATAGAGATACCTCTTCTACATCTCTATCTGCCCATGTGCTTGCTTTTAAAATTGTTTATAAGAAAGTTCCTGAACTGATGGAACTGCTTCTGTCTGGGGTCAGTTACACATTGTGTATCTGCCATTTGCAACATCACAGCGCTTTCCCCTTACACCATTTTTCTCACCAACATTCACCCAACATGTAACCCACACTGGGGTTTATGGCACCTTGGAAATTTCTCTGTGGTGTCAAATATCTTCAATTTATCCAATACTGTCTGTGGAGCAGACAGGATTGAAGGGGAAATTCCACAACTCACTTCCCAGTGGCAGAAGAATCTCTGTAATGGGAGCAGCAGAAATGGAAAGCAGTCCTGATCTGCAGAGCCTTTGGTCAGCTCCCCCTTGCAGATGCTGCCACCTTTCCCAGGAGATCAGCACCATCCATCCCCCCTCTGAAAGCTGTTCAGGACATTGGAGGGGCTCCCCGCTCTGGTGTGCTGTGCATAGATTTGCACACCATAGCCTCTTCTGGACACATCCTAACCTCCTTGCTCCACAAGAGAATCCTGTGTGGCCAAGAGATCACATCACGGACTGCAGGCTGAGACCAGGCTTCCCTGGGAGGCTCTTTGTTAAAATGGTCTCTTTCCTCAGCCACAAATAATTTGATGCATGAAGAGAGGGAGTGAGGTGACATGACCATGTCCAATAGCCTCCATTTGCCAGTGCAGACTGGGACCTTAATCTTCACTGTGACTTCCTTCTCCTTTCTTGTTTGTTTCGCTGGTGTGACTTTACCTTTGGTCTGAGCAAATATCACAGAGAAATCTCTTGTAAACAGGGGGACATGACATTTTTACAAGATGCATGCTTAGCTATTTGCTTTGGAGTCTGTAGACAATCTAGACAAAGTTGAACAAATGGTCTGTTTGCTTTTGCCCCTGGAGGGAGCCATGTTCTGCACAGCTTGGCCAGGGTGTGTCACACTGGCCTAAACACTTCAGGTTTTCAGTAAGGGGAGTGCAGAGGGGATCACCCTGAGTTCTGAAAGCCACTCAGCTCTGTGCTTGTGTGCAGGCCCCCTTCTATGGTGTTTCCACCCAGTCAGATTTCTCATTCTGGTTGCAGACCCCCTGTGTGGATAAGCCTCTGATGCCACACAGCACTATATGGGCTTCTTGTTACTTGATCAGGGTAGGAAGGTAATTCAAGTAGAATGCATGCCAGGCAACCTGGAGTCCCAGCTCCTTTCCCTCCCCAGTGAATGGGTGACGAGTTACTGCTGTCACAGTGCTTCCTTCTTGGGAGTACTGTGGGGCTGTAGTGAAAAATTATGTTTGTTGGATGTGGTTGCTCAAAGTGTATTAGAAGTTCAGATGTTTCCCAGCCAGCACCAGGCTTGCACCTCCTCTGGGAACACATTTGCAAGAGGGGCTGCTTCTACCAGATGTACCTTTTCGAGACACAGGCCCTGGCTTTCCTGAGTCTCACTGATCCTGGCTTTGCTCCATCACGTGATTTAATGGTCAAATAGTATTTTAGAGGCTTCAAAGATACTTCTGTAGTGTGAATAATGATAGAGGCATTAGAGAGGAGCAGCAAATAACACACTGAACCAGGACTAGTGAACCACAAGCTGCTGTGTGACCTTGGACATCTTTGCACCATTCTCTGCCCTGGCTGCCTCCATTACTCTTCATTGATCTTCCCTGTTTAGGGGTGAACCAGTTCCTATTAGGAAGCTATATATTCCTAGTGTAGTGAAGCACAAACTTTCAGTGGGGCCTCAAAATGTTATCAAAGTAATAATTTTTCAGTGTTCCTGATGCTGTTTGTTAGACTTGTATGTAAACCATCCACAGCAGCACTGGTTGTTTCTAGACTGCATATAGGACAAATAAACACTGTCTGCTCCACTGTGGGGCCTGCCAGCCCAGCCCCTACAGTGACTTCAGAGACCAAGGACCTTCAGCAGGGCTTGCTGGAGGAGAAACCATTCTTTGTCACCGATGTCATAACTCAGCACGGTTGATTTATTGCTTCCTGAGTCCCTCTCTCCAGTTCCAGAGTTATCATGGGCCAGTTGTGGTGTGTGCTCTCTGGCTGGGTGACTTAAACCAGGACCAGTTTCTGTCATCTGCATCAAAAAGAAGGAGATCAGGTTTTATTAGAAACAGCATGTGGGCATTCTGAGCAAAACCAGTGTTGTGAGTTCCTCTGCCAGGGAGGACGAGGTGTGCAGCCATGTCAGGCTCCTTGTCACAGGCTCTGCAGAGCCAGGCCAGGTCAGGGCACACACTGGGCTTACATGGTGCTCAGCATCCTGAGCGAGTGGAGAGGGAGAGACAACCAAATAAGGAACAGATCAAACATTTTACCTTTTAGTGGAAAAAAGAAATTTTGCATCTTGCTGGAAATCTCCAGAGATAGCATCTTTATATTTTAACCTTTCCCTTAAAGAGTATCTGCTCCTCTCCCATCGCTAAAAAGATATTAATTTGATTTTTTAAGAAAGCTAAACCAGAAAAATATTTTTTCTTGGACAGCAAATCAAATTCCCAACAACTTCCAAACCAGATACTTTCAAAAGCCACGTTTTTCCTCAAAGTGTAGAATACATAATACGTACCTGTGCAACAGCACCAGTGTCTTTTTTTTGTGTGTGGGTGACATTCAGTGCAAATGCAAGTAGAAAGCTCATTTCCAGCAGGAGAGCTGTCAGCTCTGTTACTTATTGATCTCAGCCCCACTAGGGTTTGTCTTTATATTTATTTCTTTTCTTGGGGCAGATGGGCTTTCCCGATTGAGTGTGGAATGTGTATTTATTGGTTCCACTGCCCTAGGGACTTTTAGCAAGGAAAGCAAAGATGACGCCTGTAGACAAGCGAGGGTCTGAAAACACTCCTGGTAGGTTTGAAGGGATGAGCAGCATAGTTACAAAGTTAAATGGTTTTATATGACACGGTTGTCTGCGATTGCGGAGGGCTAGACTCAACATGCAGACGATCTTTCCAGGTCTGGTTGCCAACTTGGGCATGTCATTCGAGTTTGGCTCGAATGCAGCCTAGAGAGCCCCTCTCCACATTAGTGTCTGCCACCAACCTGCTTGGGCAAGTCATTTCCTTGCTCAGAGATGCTTCAAGAGGAAGTTGTATTGGCTTGAGTTGTACTTTATTTTTATAAGCCTGTGTGAGCTGCCGTGTTGACAGCCTATTTCAGTGTGACCTGTCTCCCTGGGACATCCACACAAGGGGTTGAGCCGCTTGGACCTCAAGTGTAAAGAAGTATTTTGGGTGAAAGTGGTGATGGTGGAGACAAACTCTTCAAAGACAAATCTTCCCCGCCTAGATGCCATCTGCTGAGCTTAGCAATTGTGTACGGGGCAACTCCCTGCGAGGCTTTGCCAGGCTTAGGCTTTCTCTTAACAACTATTTTTAGGGTTGATACTATAAATCCCAGTCTCTCCCTCTTGCTGCTGCTTCTTATCTCCTTAAATCATGCATAGTAGCAGCTGTTTGGCTCTACCTCTGACTTCTCCCTCCAAAGGGAAGGGAAACTATTTTGAAATGTAATCCCTTTCCTCTTTTTTTGGCTGGGAAAGACCTGACCTGCAAAATGTAGGCCACTGGGTAACACCACCTTTTTGGTACCTCCAAACTCCAGCCTGGCTGTGGGGTCAGGGGGAGGATGGTGCATTGTGCTACTCCTTGTAGGTCCTGCAAAGCACATTTGGTGCAGAGCTCATCTGGGCAGCTGCTCAAGCTGCCAGCCCTGAGCACGCTGTGCCAGGAACAGTGGCAGGAGGCAGCTGCCCACCAGCTCCTCATGTTTGCTGGAGGCAAGCAGTCTCCTTAGCTGGGATGTGCTGTCCTAACATCTTGCAGACTAACTAGCTGACTGCACCCCAAGGGAGCTCTATGCTCCTCAGCCTTGGTTTCCTCCCCTCTGCCCGGGGACCTTCCAAGAAGCCCAGGAGCAGAGCATGCTCTCAGCACTGGGACTCACACTGGGAAGGTCTGGTTTTGATTGTTGAGGTTTGGAGGAGTTCTGCGATTTGGGGCGTTCACAGCACACGTCAGAGCTTGGCCTGTTGCGTCAAGCCTGCTGTGTCACTCCGGATGTAGGGGCGGGTGCTCAGGTGTTGGGCCACCGTGGCTTATTCCTTTTGGTGTCAAACTGTGATTCATGTGTTGCCATAACTTCACATCCCGTTAAAAACATGGGATAGTGACCCAGCTCATCTTCCACAAAGCACCTGGCAAACGGCCCAGCTCCCACCTCCCCTTCATCAGCAACCTGCATGCTCACAGTGCAGGTGCCACCAGCCCCTTCCCCACAGCCTCAGGGCTAGTGGCTGGTTAAGGGTGGCTCATATGGCTCAAAGTGCCTGGTAGAGTGGGAGAAGAGACCAAGCCTGGGTGGCTCTCATGGCTTGTTTGGGAAGGGGTGTGTGTGCCTCATGTGTACGCATGGGCTGGTTGGCCTAGGGGCTCGCCAGGGTACAGCTGTGGGTGGGAGTGGAGTTGGGTTTTTGCAGCCTCCTCTGCTACTGTTTGTTCAGCTAACACAGTTGCTTTCATTCAAGAGCTAAATCACAAGGGCATAATTTGCAAATAGCAACTGTATGTTAAATACTAATTTGTATGTACATGTTTGGGTTGCTTTCCAAAGTCCATTTATCATCTCAGGTCCCCTGCATCTGCTGCCATGAGGCTTTCTGCCAACTCAGCAGAATGGGAGCTCCAGCTAACCCTGCTCGCACTTGTCTTGCTCCCAGCACCCGGATGAGAACTAAACATTGCTGGGACTGCCATGAGATGAGCCATACAGTGCTTGCAACATGTTGGGGTTTCTATCCAACAGAAAATGCTAAACATGTGAAGTTTATCTGGGCTTGCTGGAGTCTGTACCAATCTTGTGTTGTCACAATTCTAAACTTGGAAAAACAGTCTAGAAACAGTAGCTGGTTGAAACAATTAATTTCTCAGGACCTCTAAACTTGGTACAAATCCTAGATGTATAGAGAAGGTTGATATGAGACCCTCAGTCTGTGCATCAGCCTGTGGATTTACAGTTCTGCTTCTTTCTGCTGGACCTCTCAACAAAAAGCACAACTCCACGTGGTGCTCAGCACAAGCCCAGAGCAGGTGCTTGCCCACAGATCTTAGGTGATAAGTAATATCTGTACCAACATCTAATCTGGGCAGGTCCAAAACTAACTATGAGAAAAAACAGCCCTACTATAAAACAGATGGAGGCAAATTTACTATTATTTCCTAAACCCCATTTAGAATCAAATCAAAACAGCCCCTGATGTCTGTGAGTGTGCACGTGACATTAATTGCCAGCACCACCAGTTGCACAAAGCAGATCAATATGGCTGAGAACAGAGCCCATTTTCTGGGGAGACTGGCATTGTATGTGAGCTGGAATTTCCTGTGAACCAAGTGCCTCTGCAATAGAAAGAAATGTCCAGGAAACAGCTGCACACATGCAAAGCACTTTTACTACTTGCCTGATGTTTTCCTCAGCATCACTTTTTCATAAATTTTTTTTAAATGCTTAAACCCTGTGCAAACAACCTTTTTCTCACCAGCTTCCTGTATGACAGTAGCCAAGAGAAACAGCTTCATTTGGGGTGATCCATTTAAGCCACACACCATATTGTCTGGGAATTTGGGGACCAGGGATTATTCAGTGAAGGTTGAAAAATGTTAATATTTTATCAGCCACAGAGTAAACAGATAAAGCGGAAACCACTTTATATTTTTCTGAAATGTTAATAATGGGCTCATAATCTCCAAAGCCGACATACTTCCTGTGATTCAAAAGGGACTGCATGTACTCAACATTCATGGTGTGGACCTGGCAAAAGATACACACCCTCTTCAAGAAAGGATAGTGTTGGTCTGGATGGAAACATGGCAAAGCAACCAAAAAGCTGCCTTGTGCACTTTCTTCATGGAAATTGGAAAGCCACAGGGGAAAGCAGACAAGGGGACCAGCACCCGTACATACCTGTCTGGAGCCTGACCCATACATCACCTTAGACCTGGGACCCAGCAACACTAGTTTTAAATCTAGAAAGACCTGTAAGTTGCTTGGCACCTGTGTAAAGATGATCTTTAATTATTTGTAAGTGTTGAATTGTGGAAGGACACAGGTTTGGACCAACCCTGAGTTATCAGAATGAGATTCACAATGAGGTCCATGTAAAAGGCATCCCACCACACATCTGCTGCAGGGCACTTTTGTGTCTTTCTCTTTGGCACTAGGCCACTCCAGACCTGGCATCAAAGACCCCATGCACTGCAGGGCTGGAGCCAACAGCTGAGGGTCTCTTCCTCACTTGTCCCAAACAGGGACACCAGTCCCTGCCCACGTGAGAGGGCAGAAAGCACACAAATACCATTGTATGAATCTGGAGAGCCCTGGCATGGGGAGGACAAAACTGCAGGTCAACTTTTGCTTTGTACTTAATGATGCTTAATCTGCAATTCCAACATTCTAGCTCCTGAGAGGTCAAATTAGATTTTTGTTATAAGTTAATGTAGCTTTTAGATATATCTCCTAAGGAGGTGTATGTTGGTGCTTATATGCTACAGCCTGGTCTTACTGCAGAAATGGGAGATGTGACTTTCCACACCAAGAACTATTTCCATTTTAGGCTATATCAAGCCTCTACAAACCTATTCAGCTCTTATATCAGAGTGACTGTATTGAAATCAAAATAATTTTTTTGTATTTGGTATAGATATATCATTTCTTTGGCTTTGTATGTGGGAACCCTAATGCTTTTCTGGCAGAAGTTGAAAGTTCCTGCCATTTACAAACCTGTGCAAAAACTGACAGGTATAAAACTCCCTGCTGGTGCCAACTTAATGCCATTTTTCTTTTGCAATCAAGGATCTAAACACACACACAAATTTTCTATAACAATTGCCAAAGCCTGGGGGGTGTTCCAGTCTCCCCTTTCTCCAGGGTTTCACTGAGACTTGCCACTTTTTGACAACAGGCAATGTCATACTGAAAGACTAGAGCCTGAGCAGAACAAACCCTGCAGCCCTAACTGGCAGCACCAGATGACCTCCCTTTCAGGTTAGGCTTTTCCTCAGGTTTCTGCATGCACATCCCTGTGTCTTTATTCAGGATGTTCCCATTGCCAAGTGCAACATATAATAACTACTTTTCACTGTATTGATGGCACTTCCTCCAAATCACAACTAGATACCCTTCTTCCACTTCCAACAACAGAAAAAAAGAAGGCTTCCCTTAATTTGTGGGTAAATATGGGGAAAATAATATTCTCTGGAGATCACAGTCACCACATTTTCCTTTTTTTGCTTTCAAATTGAATATAACCTAAGGACTAAAATTCAGAATTTTCCTATGTCATTTTGGTTTTACTACACAGCAGATACATATTATCGGGAGCAATTTAAATGTAGTTTTTAAAATGCTGGGCAATTTGTCATATTACTTGGTAAAATTTTATTGTAATCAGTGTTTCATATGTCTTATCAACAAAAGTCCTTTGAGTATTATCCTTTTGTTGTTGCTGCTTTTTCAATGCAAGTTGCATGTGAAGAGGAAGGAAGGAGCCCCAGAGCTCCATTGCCCCTTGGCTGCTGGGGGATGGATGGCTGGATGATCTGTCTCTGGTCCTTCTTGCCCACCTTCAGCTCTGATCCAGCCTGCCCAATGCCCCAGAAACAAAGGATCAGAAACAAAACTCCACCAAGAGGAGCTCGGGGTACCCCCAAAGGTTTGATTAGAAAAGGAGGTGGTTGAAAACACAACAGCTCTGTTGCATCATTGGCCCCAGGCAGCAATTCCAGGGAGCTGTGCACGCAGAGAGGATGCCTGATGGGATTCCCAGATGTTCTGGCTCCCACTCTTGCCCACAGTTTCAAGTAAACAGTTTGATACACTTCCCTTTTCAATTCCTGTTTCCTTTTGCAGGCATATGGGCAACACAAACTCTTATTCTTGAGACAAGAGGGCAAAACCAGCCAAATTGGTTGTGCCTTAAAGCACTGTTTTCTATTCTTTCCTTCCTTTTTTCCCCTCTCCCTTTGCATGTGTGTTGCTGTTTCCACAGCAGTGACTAAATATTGACATGCAACATTCACCAGACAAGAAAAACGAGCACATGAATAAATATGAACTGAAACTGAGGGCTTTCCAATGGCAGGGTTCACTGGCCTCTTCCAAATCATGGAAGAAAGAAAATGCCTACAACCCACCACCTCTGCTTGAGGCAGTGGGGCTTTCCAGGCTGCCAATCCACAAAATTCAAAGCTGCCTGCTGGCAGCACTGCATGTGCTATTATTGTGAATTTAAGGCTGAAAATGCTACTCCTATAAACTGATCATCATGGAAAGGCCTCTTCCCATTTACTCCTAAGTATCCATGTGAATAGTGTGAATTTACAGTATTTGCAACAGTCTCCATTCATCCACTTGCCTACATTCCCCAGCAGGTCTTTTCACTGTGTTACTTTTTAGAGATAAATCTTAGCTGAGATGCAACATCTGGTTTTCAGCAAGATCTTTATTTTTTTCCCTGTTCTACAGCTGGACTGGAGGCTGAGGGGGTGAAATGCTTGCTCAGGTTCAAAATATCAGGCAGGGGCTTAGGTGGGATTAGAGCCCAAGATGCTTACAGTTCAGTCCTTGCCTTCAGTAACCATTTCTCAGCCATGTGGTCTCACTGGGTGCAAGAAAAACTTCTTCATGCCATTGGGGTGTGTAATTCTGGAGCTGCACACACTAGCAAATGATTTGTCTAGAAAGAAATGTAACCAATCTCCAGTTAAAACTGAGCTTTGTGTTACCCTTGGCATAAGATTTGTTAGAGTTTAGGATCACTGGGATGAGAACAGCCCTGAGACCAGGAGATCCATTTCATGAAAGAAGTCAGGTTTTAAAATTTGGTTTCCCTTCAAGCAAAAATGAACGCAGAAAAAGTTGCAGCTTTCTTCAGTTTCTTCTAGGTTTCTCCTCAATAAATTACAGATTATGTTCTACAAGCCCTTTGTTTTCTGGCATAGTTTCCAAACCTTGTGTCTCATTTAGACATAAATTTTTGAGTGTATCCCAGATTTTTCCACATCCTTTTGAAGAGTAGCTACAAGGCAGGACAGATATTCTAGAAGTGGTCTCACTAATTCCTCAGGCAAAGATAATACAATTTTAATCTCCCGTGATAGTCTGTTCTTTTGGAGTTTGAATACTCTTAGTCACAGTTTTGTACGGATTTTTTGTGCTCCCCCATGCCCTTCTGATGTTTTTAGAGCTTCACATCTTGGAAATGGGACCTCCAGTCTTCACATTTTTTGCTTGGTTTTTCATTTGGTCAACTTTGAGCTCATATTAATGAAACAAGCCAGAGCTTCATTCTTGGTACAGTATCACATTCCCTTATTGAGCCACTTCCAGTGTTACCCCTACTTAAATCTGCATTTCGTTCAATATCCTTAAAAAAGAAACTGGATGGTATTTGGTCAAGGGTAGGACGCTATCAGAAACAGCCCCATTTCATCACAGTTTCTAATTTACAAATATTTAGTATTTTGTCAGTTCCCTAATTATATTCAACTTAAGAAATGTTACACTGCTTTGTAGAGTGCTCAGTCTTTTTGTCAGTGTTGTGCAAATAAACCTTGTGCCTTATAGGAAAATCTCTATATTATATCAGAGGCATTTTTATTAATGAAGCTTGTAATCAAAAAAGTTCATTTGGCAAAACCTATTTTCCATACCATGATGCTGACTGGAACAAAATATGCTGCCTTTACATTCTTCAATGCTTGTATCCAGTATCAGTCTTCACAACTGAACCCAGAATCAACATCCATTTAACTGAGTTAATACCACCTGGGATTTTCCATCTAGCCCTGTTCAAATGTTGTCACTTTTTGCAATTCTCTTCAGTCTCGTGGAACTTCCCTCATATTCCAAAATTTCCTTAAATGTAACAGTAGCAGGTCATACAGCTCCACTTCCGCTGATTTTAAAGCAACTGACTGCTTCTTATTGAAAGTTTTCCCTGGTTTCTGATGGACCAGAGAGGATGCCATTATCACTGAAAGATAGAAATATGCCTTCTTTTTTAAAAAAAATCAGAACAGAAATCGGTATTTGTGAGTGCTTCCTGACTGAGGAGCTCATCCTTCTTGGCTATAAGGGGGTTCATTACTTCTGGATATGTTTCTTAGTTTTCTTGCTATTCTTACTTGAAAGGCCATTCTTAGTTTCCCTTTCACCCAGGTAACAGTGGTTATATTAATAATCCCAGTTAACTCCACTCCTAAGCACCATTATACTGGAGGGGCTTGGTTTCCATTACAGTTTGTCTGTGGATAGGTCTGATTAAGCATATGTTTAAGTGCTTAATTAAAATCTGAACAATCTCCTAACTCCAAAGTGGGACAAGTGGTGAATTTTCACAGCAGAACAAGTCCTTTCTGAAGAGCTTCATATTCAGTGTCTGTGGATGGCATGATATTGTATTACCTGATCTCCCCTGGACTGCATGCTTCAATTATCTTTATTGAAATAGATCTTTCTTTATAAATTAAGTACTTTATATATGCCACTTTGCACTCTTCATTTCAGGTATAGGTGCTTGTGCATAAACAACTTGTCCCACTGCCAGATTTGTGGGTTTAGACAAGTATGGGTAGGTGTGAGTAGGATCTGTCTGACTCACAGAAACATGTACTTTCATTAAATACCAACATGGAAGCCCAGCATTCAAAATTTGTTTCTGTTGAGTGCAGAGAGTAGTTTTTTGTAACAGGAAGTTTTAGTTTTGCCAAGCCAAGAAAGCTGTCTGAAGCTTATCTCATCTGTCTGATCATATCTTTCATTGAAAAAGGCACGGGTCTCCTTTATCAGCTCGTTATGGCATAGATATCCACAGAGACTCTGAGCAATGCCCATCAAATTTAATGGAGACAGGTATGGCTTCTTATGTCTTGTACAATGCTATAGGTGCTGCCTGTTGGAAATTTACCCAGGCTTTGCAGAAGCGGGTAAACTCTTCTTTCTTAATCTGTTCCTAAGCAGAGCCTTTGCCTCTTGCTGGTGTCACACAGACAAATCTCTGACTGTGGGTTATTTGCAGATGATGGTGTGTGATTTACCACCTTAGGCCCACATAGGTGTTTTGCTCTGCTTGGCCACTGGCATTGTTGCAAAAGGGGGGATATCCAGAATTGTTTGCTGATACAAGTCATCAATAATCATGTGTGTAAAGTTCATGAATTTCCTGACACTTGCCAGTGTTTTCACATTAAGCCAGGGGCTGTCCAAATTCTTGTAAGTAATAAATCACATGCCTCACCCACCACACAACAGCTGAGCCAAGTTTATTGAATAAAATATTCACACAGTGCCTATTCATCTCCATGTTGTTCAGACCCATTCAGGTGAGCACAGGCATCCAGTCAGGAGCTGGCTGCTGTTTGCTGGCTCAGGTGAGGCAGGCTGGCATTCCTGCTTGTCATTCCCTCTGAGGCCCAAGTGGCAATCGTTTCCTTGATGCCTTTGAAAGTGGGTTTTGCACAGTGCAGAAAGTAGCCAACAACCAATCTAAAACTGCTTTCTGTATGTGATGAGGATGGAATTAGTTCATTTCTCTGCTTGCAAAGATTTTGTCACTAGAGTGTTCATCGCAGGCTCTGAGTTCTCTAGTCCTTTGTGCAGCTCTGTAGTCAAAGCAAACTGCCTGCTGCATCCCGTAAAGCAGACTGTCACAGTAAAGATTTAACAGGAATATTATTGTCATTGGCTAGAAAAAAAGATGCTGTCGAAATGATTGTTTTCCTTGAGTATTTTAACAGAAGTTTTAGTTCAGCATGAAGAGCAGCTTTGCCTCCTTTTATAAGAATTGGCAGGAAGAGGTAATATTTTAGCTGACGCGTAATCTATCTTGACTCTATTGCTTTTTTATTGTTTGTCAGAAAGGCCCTGGGGGTAAACATTATTTCTTTGTCTGTTTTGGCTCTGGCTTTATGCCATGGACACATTTCTCACACCATGCATGTTTCTGCATAGTGGAATAGACTGGGTGAGGACAAATTACTAGCTCTGCACACAGGCCTCTCAGGTGCCATTTTCACATCTGTAGAGAGGTCATGGAAGTCAGAGAGTGTAAGAGGGAACAGGCTGCAGGGAGCTTCCCTAGCTCCCCTGGAAGTTGTCAGCTGGCGGTTTCACTTCAGCACCTCACACCTTGCTCCCAGCACTTGTGGCTGGAGAGCTGCAAAGCACTCAGCCAGCACTTAGGGAGGCCGGCCAGCCAGCCAGATGCTCTTGCTTTGTGTATAGACGAGCCCAATGACTTCGCAATGATTTGCAGTTTCAGGTGAAACAAATTCTCTCACTTGATCTCCTACAGCATTTGATAAAGGAAGAGCTGACATACATTTTCAGCAAAGCTCTTGAGCTTTACAGTTTGGAGAGCTCATTTCCCTAGATACCAGCTCTGGAGTCAGAGTTCCTGGGATGCCAAACACACAGTGGTTGCTTAGCGAGTTTGTTATCATCCGCACCTAATAAAAGCTTACAATTTTATGCCTTCCTCTCTTCTTGCACCATCTCTCTTTCACCTCCTCTGTGAGTTGTTGAGATGGTAAAGTCTGTGCTTTCCTGGCTTCTTTGGTCCTTCAGGCTTATATGAGCAAATCTCTCTCTTAAACTGAATGTGAACATCCCCAAGGCAAAACAAGGTTTCCCATTCATCTGTGGGATGGTGTTTTGGATGGTTTTGTCTCCTACCACCTAGAGCACAGCAGCCCAGACAGCTTCCCCTTCCCTCTCTGCTGCTTTAGAAAGGCTTTGTCTCTTGTCTGGCACCTTTTCGTCTTTTCTCTCACCAGAAGGACTGGAGGTCTCCTCTGCATGTGCAAAACTTTCCAACTTTGCTCTCAAACTTGACCTTGGTTGACAGGATGGAGGGATCTTATTTTGGGCACTGCTTCTGCTCAGCAGCCACAGCTGAGTCCAGCTGGGTGGATAGGTGAGAGGAGGATGCTCTCTATCCCTGCTGTCCTTACTCTGAGATGAGCAAGATCTGTGTGTCCAAACAGCTGAAAGAGTATTTCCTAAGAAAACCAGGGGAGGAAAACGCCCATCTCTCTGTGGGATTGGTATTGACCAAAAAAACCCAGTTCAAAACTGGCTGCTGACTGTGGATTACTAGGAGCACTGGACACCTAACCTGGGATACTCTGCCAGCAGCTGCTATGAAATATGTTGATCCTAATGGGGGGATAGTGTTAGTTGCATGTAGAATTAAATTGCTTTTTCACTTCACATATCTTCTCAAATCCCACTATGATTATAGAGGGGCAAAGGGTAGGCAAGAACACCAAGCATCTTTGGTAATGCCTCGGTTCTTTTTTTCAGCTGAAGAGTTGGTGGATCCTGTGGGTGGAATATAAGCTGAACCTTCTCTCCAAGCACAAGGACAGAGGGCTCTGGAATGTATTCCATAAAACATCATCACCTAAAAACCCTATATAAATTCACTAATGTCGCAGTCAAATAAAACGTTCCCAGCATCCTTCTGAGTATGTATTTAGTACCAAGAAGTGTCAGGGGATAAAAAATTGTTCAGTTATTATGAAGCTCAAACCTCATCCATGAATATTCTTCATTGTTTCTATTCACAGATTTTTTTCAAATGAAGGCATTTAGGGAAGTCCCTCTCTTCACAATAGAGATGGCAACAGGCATTTTATTAAAATGTAGCTGGAAAAACAGGCAGATCTACCATGCAGAATATAAACACTCATCCTTCAGACTGGTGTGCTGTTCCTGGCAGTGCCACAGACTTCCTGGGTGAGTCACAAACTAACCCTGCCCTGTCCTTGTGATGACTATTGAGTCCAACGCGTTCCTGAGGAATGGAGCTTACAGAGCCAGCATCTATGTAACATCTGCTTAGATGAATCAATAATCTGCTTAGAGGTCTCTGTCTCATGGGTACCCTGTGCTTTACTACACCTTGCAGTAGTAAGGCAGCCTCAGAGCAGTCCCACTTACAAGCTTCCACTCTGTGGAACACGGGATTACTCATTCCCCATTGAAAACAGGCAGTGATGAGAGTAACAGGAAATGAGCCTTTAGATCAGGGGGTTTCCTTACTACATCCACTAAGCCTGCTTCCCTCACATCTGGCACCTTGGCACCTTCTAATCCTTAAATCAGCTATTATAGCAGGAATGGAAAAGAAATTGAAATTACAAAGGAGAATATGCTCACAGATTCTCCTTTGTGGGGCTAAAAGCAAGGAGAGTGAAGCAGAAGCTGACTTTAATGTATTTGCTCTTTCAGGGATGGGTGCGAGTACTGGCTGTTGTTTTTGTTGAAAGCTCTGGGGGCAAAGAGGTTTTGTCAATGTTTTACAAGTCTCTGGATGGCAGTTTGAAACTGCAGCAAGAAATGTGATTCCTGGCTTAGCAGACAGGTTCTGCAAGTCAAACTTTCTGTTTATTTTAATATTCCAGGGATCCTTCAGTGTGTGTCACATGAACAGACAGAAAGGGGGAAACTCCTCCTCCGGCATGACCACAGGCACAGAATTGTCTTAAAGGTGCCGAGTTCCTGTGAGCCACATGCCACCATACACTGTCCACTCCCCAGTCAGACCATTCCAGCAGGGAATTCCTGCTGGGCCAGCTCAGATCCATGTATACATCTGGCTGTGGACTTGTACTGATACCAAACACCATGAGTATGCTCAAGCTAAATGATAACCTAAAACTAAAGGACATTCAGCTGATGGGTTCTAATCATCTTCCAAGAGAAGTGAGAAAAAGAAATCCATTGTCCAAGGCATTAAAAACTCTCCTGACGCTGGTGGCACACAGGATTGTAAGGAAGGGTTCTGTACTGGGGACTTGGGGTACACAAGGAATCTTCTCCATCTCTAATGCAGGTGTTTTCATGAATCAACTACATAAAGCCACCAGAGCCAATGTAAAAATGTAAAAATTTATAACTTCTAGCTCTATAATTTGTGCCTCTGCCTGTTTCTAATGGTTTTAAATCCCAATTGATGCAAGGAGCATGGAGAGTTTTCTCCAGTGACTAAGGGCACAGTGTGGAGGAGTGTGTTATCCCAGGACATGGGACATATCTGTGGTCAGCCCATCTTTGCACTTGATATTCTCACATGGAGGTTTTCTAGAGACCCTTGTGAAGGCTATAACCAGAAGGGCACTACATAAGCTAAACTGTAGAAGTTTTTGCTTCCAGATCCTTAAACTGTTTTAGCAGCTAGGAAGGTTTTTGCTAGGGATTCCGCCATTGTGGTTATGATTTCTCCATATTTATAGTTAGAGGATTAAAATAATTGACAGATAGGCTGCTTCTGAAATTCCTCTGACTTTAAAATGGTTTTCAGAAGGGTAAGTGCCAACTGGGCATTTGAGAATGTATTGCTTTCAGAAGTGGGAGAGTTTCTTTTTTCAGTAATCACTTGATTTTTGTAAGGAAAGTTCTCCCCAGATCTACACTAAAGTGCCTTCTAGACTTTATGCACTTTCCTGCAGAGCTATGTCTGTTTTGCATCTCTTCCTTCTACATCATGCTATCCATTACCCTTTGTGTTTCATCACTGAATTTTAAGCTTATTCCTGCTAAAGTGTAGCTATCTGCTGGGATAGATTATACACTCTTTTCAAACAAAAGGAAAGGCTGTGATGGCAAACTATGTGGCATAGCTGATACCACATGAAATATCAAGGAAGGATAACAGAGTCACATAATCATTCTCAGAGAAAAAGAGCAAAAAATGAAGGACAGACCTGTTACACAGGAAAGATGAGCCAGTGACATTATAATCTAGACTCCTTCTCCTCAGCAAGTAAATTTGCTCAGACCATCTCATTGCATCCCTCTGGAGCAGCTTTTACTTTTGGGCTCCAAGCAATAGAAGGTGCTACAGTGACTCTAAAGGGAAGGAAGGTAGAGCTGAGTCAAAGGAAGCACATGCATTGTCCCCATCCCCAACCAATCCCATTCCTCTATGGCAGTGAGTGATTGAACAGCTTCATGATAAGGACAAAGGGGAGCTGCAATGTTTTGAATAGCGAGCGGAAATGCCTTTCGCCTTGATTAATCTGATTGAGTTCCCAGTTTGGAAGGGAACAGGAGGGCAGACCTGGGAATTCCAGTTAAACGAGGGAGAAAGGAATCCTTGTTCCCAAACAGGTAATTAATTTAATTTTACAGGAATGTTGATATTTTGCACCTATAAGTACTCTTTCATAGGCCATAAAACTTTCCTGGTGCACAGATGGTTTGCTCTTAGAAAAGCAAATAAAAGTGTGATCCATTTGGTTAAAATAAGTCTTCCTGTTGGGGGGAGTTCTAGGACAGTAGAATAGAAAACTGTTAAACACATAATCCATATTTATTGCAAATCAATAAGATAACAGAGCTCTTTGTCCAGTAATCTCTTTTTCATTGTGTGTCACACTTTCATGTATTAATATCCTTCCTAGAGGGAGCCTGTGTTTTATTTGGGTTTCCAGGTTTGGGGACAGTTTTGACATCAATTATTCAGACATATCAGTGTTTCTGACCTGGCTTTCAGAGGGAATTTGGGTGGATTGACACAACACTGAACAGAAGGGATTCAGCCCTAATTTTTTAACATAGACATGTCTGGGTGGGCCCTGGGTTCCCCGTGACTGAGGAGTGTGCAGCTCATCTAAAACCTGGTGCAAATGGTGAGAGACTGTCCTTTGTTGACTATGTCTCCTTGCAGATTTATGAAGGGAAAAAGAGAAGTTAACAGAAATTACTGCTGCAAACTCCCCTCCACAGGTAAAATGGTAGAGTGGGCGCCAGGAAATCACTAGGACAGCTGGCACAAAGCAGTCACCCCATGCCCAGACCATTAAGACCATGACAGACACAAAATAAGTCCTGAGAGAGCCTTGAAGTATTTTCAAGCTTAAACCATGGTTTTGCTCAGTCATAAATGGACTTAAAACTTGAGAAAAGTCCCAGCAGACACAGCAGCTTGTGAAAGTGAAAATATGAGCCTCCAACATGGGAAGGATGTGCTTGGGAGATGGCTGCAGTGCTCAGAGCTGTGTGTGAGCTGATAGGACAAACACCTGATAGAGAACAGCTGGGTGGAAAAAGGACAAATGAGATGATCCTCTCTCACACCAGCTTGGCAACATTTCAAGTTCCCAGCATGATCTCAACCCAGGCACCTGCCAGAGTTGGGTGAGCCTCTAGCAACAGTCATTCTGCAGCATCCCCTCTCCTCTGTGTGAAAACAAACCCGATCACCAGCCCATGGTCACGGGGACTCTGGCTCTGGAAATCTAAATGTTTTTGCAAGGCAAGAAACAAATCCTCAAATAGTCAATGTCACTTCAGGACGTGGACACTCAGCCAACAAAAACCCAGGCACCTGCAGACAGGTCACAAATCAGGGAATGTTTTTAGGAGAAAAACAGGGCCCAGTTGGGAAACAGGAGTGTTTTTAAGCACCGGAGCAAGAGCCAAGTAACTATTCAAGCATCTCTTCAGTCCCTTCTACCTGCTGAAAGGGGAACCCTGTCCCCCCCTTATTTTGTGCACCAGAAAAATATCCAGCAGTGCCAAGTCAGTAGCTAGCTAGGAAATTGCAAGAATAATTCCCAAACCAGTTGCCAAGGGACCTGCATGAGACCTGTTAAGCACATGAGAGGTTAGTTATTTCTATTGGCAAAAGGAAGATAGAAATGGTAAGAAAAAATCTTTTTTCATTAAGGCAATTTGATCACAGGAATCATTTCTGAAAGATACACTGGAAACCAGGCTTCCATAGGATAGTAAATGGTCATATTTTTTATCAAGAACACAAACATTTTTATCTGTGAGAAGGGTACTGATTGAGTTAGTGCCAAGACCACTAGAAGGGATGTACTATGTATGGATTGATGCTAGAAACACTGGTGCCTCAAAGTTAACTGCTAATTGCCAGCGTTGGGAAAGACATCTTCCTTTCTATATGATCTATTCAGGTCTTTATTTTTTAGACCCAGAAGAGGAGTCTTGCTTCTCCCTTGATGGGATATCCTAGTCTGCATCAGAAATAAGTTAGAAAGTAAAAACTTTAAATTAGAAAGTAAATGGTCTAATTCATCCTGTCTAAATTAGTGTTGGCTTTGTAAGTATATTCAGATTCTGAGTCTTTTTCTTGCTAATGCATTGAGCATTAGTAAGCTAAATGTAAAGTATTTTTGTGTTTGTAAGTTAAAAGGGAAAAGTCCAAATGCACTGAGGAGTCTAGAGTTTAAGACCATTCTCTCTTCCCTCAAAACTATACATGCCCTCTCACTTTACTTCTCTGAGCAAGTAAAATCAGAAGACAAAACCAAAACAAAATGAGGGAATAATAAAAAAATCATGGTGAAAACTCTTCAAAAAAGCATGACAACTGAGTCATTGGACTCTTCTCTGCAGCTATTTTGGAAACATCAGAGTGATGGGAACAAGCCAGAAAATTGCATTCATGTGGAACACGGGAGGAGAAAGATCTGACAGCTGCCCAAAACAAGGGGCAGGTTAGCTGGTGTTGTCCATCTATTTCACACAGAGTCCCCACAAGTTCATATGGAAAGTGTGAGACTCAGCAAATCATTTTCAGTCTTCAAGTAAAGAGTTTACACATCAGTTTGTGGAAGAGGGTGCCAAAAACTACACTCTGGCTCTGGGATTTAAATACATGTCAAATAATTTATAACACACTCCTGCACATTAGTAGTCTGTGTGTAAGTGAATGGGTGCCAGGAGAGCAGGTACCACATCTGATTCTCATGCCAAGGTTCTTCTGATAGCACTAGGAAGAATGGAAGGTATTTTGAGCAAAACTTGAGTATCCAAATAAGATCAAGAGAGGATATTTAAGTTTAGGAGAGAGTGTAAGCCCACTTATGATACCAGATCAAGCTCAGGGGCTTTGCAGCCCTGGGTCAGATCAGCCTAAATGAGTCTGTGTGAGAACCTGATCAGGCTCAGCATCCTTTGAGGGCCAGGAGTACACAAAAACCGTACAGGCACTTTGTGCTCCAGCTGCCCTGGCTTTGCCAATCCAGGGGCTCTGAGCTGCGGGACTGAGACACAGGCTGTCTAGACTGCACGTGCAGGATCACAGGCTCTGATCTGGGAGTTGGATGACAGCATTTCATAGAGGCAATATTATATTTTCTCTGTTGCTCAGTGGCAGCAGGTCGATGTCGGGAGGACCGTGGTGGGGACAGCTGAATTCCTGCAGGAAAGCTGCTGAGCTGCTCTGGGGGATTTCCCGCGCTGTGTGGGAGCTCAGCAGGCTGCCCAGAGCCCGGGATCCTGAACCGCAACCCATCCGTCAGCACGTCTCCCCATGTGTGATTACAATGGTTTTCACCGCCCTCACCCCTCTCCATCATGTGTTTATAATCACCACTATTATTCTAGAGTCAGCAGAAGCATCCTATGCAAATCAGGATGCCAGGGTCAGCTAATGAATTGGTTACACCCTTTCCTTCCAAGAAAACCCAAGCCCTTGGAGTGATACTGACAATGCACCATAGGAAATGCAAGTGCACTGGAGCCATAAAGAGCTGAGTCACTGGTTTTTTCATAGCTTTGTCCTAATCAGGTGAGTTTTAGATGTAGGAGCATCCTGGGTTGCAGTGAAATAGTTTCAGGGAGTTTTCGTTGGCCTCACACTTCTGCCCCATGAGTCTCACTCAAGACTTACAGGTAGGACTTCTGCTGCTACACACTGGCAGCACACCCACTGTGTCACCTCACTTTGCCTTAGCTCCCACATCTATAAATTTCAGTCACAGTAAAAACCCCTTCCACAGGGAGAGGCAGGCCCTAAATGCAGTGTAGGCAAAAGTTACCCCAAGGGTAGCACAAGAGTGTTTGCGGTCCTGCTGCTGGTGCAGATAGAGGAAGTTCCTGGGTGACATATTGACTTACCAGGAAAGGTAGGAGACACTGCTCAGGACACATTAAACACATGCTCCAGTTAATTTATGTGACCTGGCACACAAAAAACTAATAAAAGCAGTTTATACTTTCACTTGCACATGATTAATGGCAAAGCTCTCCATCATATATCACAGACCATGCCCTAGCTGCGACAAAAATATACAGATTATGGGAGAAATTAGGAGTTAACAAAACAGCTGTTAACTGAGCTAGAAATACTCTACCACAGTCCCATTGTAAATCAGAAAATCACCCTGTGACGGGTCTCCTGTGCTGTTTGTTGGGCAGTTCAGAGCAGAAAAAGCAGATAAGAGTGAGAGGGCTCCTCCTAGGTATCAGGCTGGTGCTCAGTACCAGATGTTGGTCAGACCTATGGTATCCATGATATCCACATTGCTGTCCTCAAAGAGCTTGTGACCACAGCAGGGAAAGGCAATGGCACTGAGCTGGTGAATGGCTCCCTGTATTCACTGGCTCTCCCCTGGTTAGCAGTTCAGTGTGTAACTCTCAGAAGGCAATTCACTGGCAGTACTATTTAATGTATTTCCAAGGATGGAAAGCTTTCTTTGGAAAGGGAGCTTCCCCTCTCAACATAGGCAGGATGCACAGTGCAAAAGTTAAATTTAAAATGTTGCTGTAAAGGTCACTTCAGACAGATACAGGTTTCCAAGAGGAAAGGGTCAGTGACCTGGAGTCACTCTGGATCAAAACAGCCAGACCTGCATGAACTCATTCTCACAGCGCTGGTCCCGGCTGACGCACGGTGCCCATCTCGCTGTGGACATTCAGCACAGGCAGCTTAATAAAAGCCTGCCTTCCTGCCCCTTCCCAAAAGGTTTATTTCCTGACCTAGGCAACATCACTGGAGCAGCAAGAAAAAACACCGGCAAACAGACACATCCTTTGCCCGATTCTCAGAGGGACAGAGGCAGACCTTGCCCAGCAGGATGTGGGGAGCCAGGGCACTGCGATTGGTCACCTACTGCCAGCTGAAACAAAACAAAAAAGATGTTTCACAATGATGAAAAATAAAATAGAGAGTAAGGAGGGTATTTATGTCATTTCCTGATAGGCCATCATAGAGCATGATAACAGGATGGGGTCCACTGTCAGTTCCTGGATGGTTCAGGCTATTTCCCATAACCCCAGTGACTAAATAGTGCCATGAGCAGAGCCTGAAGCTGTGGTGCATCCTGCTTCCCCACGTAGACACCTGGTTTGCAGGAAATGAGGAACCATCCCAGGGGGCTCAGATGTGCCCTGGGAATCACAAGCCTTTCACTAGCTTTAAAAGAGTAAAAACATCCACTTTTGGGAGTATTTGCCCTTCAAAATGGCCTGCAGACCCTGGTTCCCACCACTGCCCTTGCTAGTCAGGGCCTTGGCATGGTGCAGGGAGACAGCACTGAGTCCAACCACAGCTCTGCCAAAGCCTGTCCCTTGCCTCCAGCAGTGACTCAGTGCTGGTGCGCCATCCATCCTTATCAAACCTGCTGATTTGCTCAGCTGAGATCTCAGTTTCCTTCTCCAAGTGCCTATAACAATCCTTTCACCTGCTCCTTAGCCTTAGCCTGCTTAGAGAGCTGTTGCTAAGCTGTCCTGGGTCCTGGTCATTGTCCAAGACATGCCAGTTCTGAGCAGAGGAATTTTTTTTAAGAACCAATTTTAGTTGAAGGTAGCAGACATCAGTTGCATTTTTGCAGGGACTTTATGGTGTCCAAAATTGGAAGTTTTGTTAAGACACATGAAGCAAAGTTTTAAAAGGTCTGAAGTTGTAATCTGTTGCTTTAATCATATGCTAATGCTTTCCTTTAGTTTTGACATGGAAGTTGTTTTGTGGTATTAACTGAAGGGGAATTAGGTGCTATTTCAGTCACACAAAAATTATCTGCTTCAGAAATGAGTACATAACTCTTTTGCTTCCAAGTTACATAGTTCAATATATTCATAAAAGTTCACAACCAGCTGTACAGCCTCTCACCAACAACAGAGGTCCTTTACTAGCAGCTTTGACATGTTAATAGCTGCAGAGATAGCAGTAAAAGAATTAGAGAGTTATTTTTTAAAGCTGGGTTTTTATTCTTCTGCATGCTGTTGTCCTGGGGGGCAGGTACTAGAGGACTAATGAGGTGGTGCTAGTTATGCCATTAGTATTATTCAATGCTGTAAGATTGACCTCTTTATGAATTAGCACTTACATCTGTATGGCACAAGGAGTTGCTGGCTGAAGACCAAACTTCCCCACTTGTAGAGGAGTGACAGAAAGGCCCTGGGCTGGGCTGCCCTGGGGACCCATCACTTTGCCTGCCCTCAGCTCTGAGGCCACTTCTTTCCAAGCCTGTTTAAAACAGATGGGCAAGTCCTTCCAGCAGCCCAGAAGACTAGAAATGCATCAAACACGATTGTCTCAGATGGGAATTATGACTCTTGTTGGTGAGACGATGAAGGGACAGATGAGTCCTTCCTCCCTAGCTTGTCCCTTAATTATGGTGCAGACAAAACCAGCAGGACAAAAGCAGCCTGGTTCTTGGTCAAAAATAGCAAAGAAATTTGAAAACTGTTTTTGGGAAGAGAAGAGAGAGAGAAGTCTATTTTTCCCCCAAACTGAAGTCAGACTATCAGATACAGATTTTTTTTTCTGTGCCATATGCTGTGGACCAGCCACTGTGCAGAGAAGATGCTCCATTATCCTGACCCCCACCAGCAGCCCTGAGCTTTGCTCTGTTGATGGTTCTGGCCCTGCAAAAGGATTTCCATCCCTTTGAGAGACAGACATTTTTTGCCTCATATATGATGTAAAATCAGTTTCATAATACAAGTAAAATCTATCATAATCTCTTCATGCTTGGTGCTTATTTCAGAGCCAGCTGCAGCTGTCACAGCCTAATACTGGCTGCTTAGGGTCCGTGTGTGCACAGCTGGCTCCAGCCTGAGCACCTGCCCTCGGCCCTCAGAAGCAAGCCAGGATCCCCCTGTTGGGTCTGGGCTCTGGTACTTGACTGCTGATTTTCTTTTGAAACCCCCCATGAAAAACGTGCCAAAGGGAGGGTGCCCTGTTCAGGGACAGCCTGATTGGATTATTTGGGCTTAGAGAGCAAAGTGTCAGGTTTGTGTTTAATGAATATCTCCATCAATCATCTCGGCTGCCCATGGAATAATTACCTTGCAGAGCCACAGTGGCAGGTAAAGCCCTTGGCTCAGGACACAGAACAGGCTTTATTGGAAGCCCTGCTGTTATACACACTGTTATTATAATTTGCCTTCAATTACGTTCATGCTTGGTGTTTTACAATAGATGGCTGTTTATTCCTTTTTGGGGCTGTTTCAGCAGGTACCTTATACTCCTGTGGTATTGCAGGCCAGGGATGCTCACCCCAACCTTTGAGGCACACAAACCAAATTTGCCAGAGGTGTAAGCTGTCTTCCCAGATGCTGCTGTATTCGGTGAAGTGCAAGCCAAAAGCACTTCATTTGGGTCCTGACTCAGTTGCACTGACTTGGAGTCTTTTGTACTCACATATTCACACAAGGCTGTAACTAGCTCAGAAAGACTCCCAAGAGCTGCAAGGGAGATGGTCAAGGCTAATTTTGTAAAGCTAGTGGTTAAATTACACCAAACTCCTTCCCTCTGTAAGCTCCAATTCCTGCAGTCATCTCAGCAATGAATCTGGCCCCTTTCACCTCTGCCCTTTCTGGCCTTTATCCCTAAATATCAGTAGGATGAAATGCCCAAGCTATGGGCTTTAAAGGACTTTACAAGTTCAATTTACAAGCTCCATAAAATTTCAAATTCCCCCTCCCCACTGCAGAAGTACCTTGTAAAACATGTCCTGTATTGTTTCAGTTTGACGGGTCAGGCTGCAAAAGCAAGGCAGCATCAAGTGGAGAGAGTGCATCTGGTACCGAGCAGAGTCTGTGGCTGGGAGAGGGGGAAACAGGAGCTGGACATGGTCAACTGCAAGTAAAAATAATTCCCTGCCTCTGCCTTGTGCTGTGGGAAAGCCCAAGGGCTCATCCCACCCTCTGCTTCTCCTCTCTTATTGAGCAATTATTTGCAATGTACATTTTGTTCAGCTTCAGGGTGTGACATCCATAAGCATCTCTGCACATGCTGATGTCCTAACCTAGCCCCAGCATCCAGGGCTGTAGCTGGGACCATGTGAGCTTGTTCCTTAGCTAAGCATCTGGCGCTTGAAAAAACTGCAGTGACCCTCCACAGCTAATGGCTGGCACTAACCTGACACCAGGGCAGTAATCCACAAAGCCTCTTGCCCCATCTCAGGTAGCTCCTGCTGCTGGTTGTATGCCAGAGGTCTGCAGAGGTCATATACTTCATCTTTCTGTTTCAGTTCAGCCTGCCTTCAATAGCATCAGAAAAAGAGCAGAAGCCTCAGCAGCTGCACACAAAAAACACTTTCATATCCCACACACATCTACATCCAGAATTATTTGGTGTCAGACTGAACACAATGAGTCATAACTCACCTTTCACTGGAGCTGGAAAAAATACTCTGGAATTGTTGCCAGTGTCAGTGCCATTTCTGATCATTTTATGCCAAGGGAAAGTGTTAGTTGAAGAAGAAAGCAAATAAGGTACTCCCAACATCAGCTGAAAGACTGCCAATAAAGGATGGAAAGAAAAATTCTGGATTCTGCAGATGGCCTGTGCCAATCCATCCCATCCAGAAAAACACTCAAAGACCTTTCAGGACGGCTGGGGTGTGCCAGCACACAGTACCAGTCAGTCAGGGCTGGCAGGGATAAGCACAGAGGCATTATGCCACCTGCAACAACGGCAGAAGTCAGACAGCTGAGGCATCTCTGGAGAGAAAAGCCTGAGGGAGCAAACACAGCCCCTGGACAAAGCTGTGGTTCGATTTATTCCAGTGCACTCTGGGCCATGTACGAATGGCAGCCTGTCGCTGGGCAGTCTAAAGACGTCTCTTAAAATACACTTGTTCCCAGAAATGATGACAGGTAACACAATCTGAGAAGAAAAAGAGGGAGAAAAAGCTTTGCCAACACAGATGGCCAGCAGATGCCCCCCAGCCCTCTTGTGCCCAGTGATGTGGCTCCTGTGGCTCTTCCTGAGGGTGACAAGCTCAGCTGTCCTAAATCCGAGGTCTTGCATCAGGGCTACTGAAACTTGTAGAGCCCCCTTTTACACCAGCTGAGGTCTCCAGGGATCACTGTGGCAACAGCTTCTTGCAATAGGACTGAGCTCTCACAGGGGCCAGCCCATTTCAGGCTGTATAGGAAAGCAAAAGCCTTCCAGAAACCCAGATACCCTATATGTAGTAATGACAAGATTTTATCCTTCCCCCATTATGGTGCAGGATGTTTATGGGTCTGGGGGTTTTTTTGGTTTGTTTTTTTTTTTTGTTTTTTTTTTTGTTTGTTTGTTTGTTTTTTTTGCAAGTTTTCTCTTTTCAGTACAAAACTTAGCTGGCTCAGAGCAGGAACTCCTGGTAGAAATGAGAACAGGGAAGGACTATCTAGTTTTCAAGGCTGGATACTGTGAGGGACTAGGGAGCATGGACAGTGGTGTCAGGGTTTAGGTTCAAGCCCAGCTTTATGCCACCCCACAGCCACCTTAGCATTGTGTAGAGGAACACCAGGTTTTCCAAAGTGCTCAACACTCAGCACACACTTGCCCGGCAGCTTCTTGGCTCCAGCAGTTCCTACCAGCCTCTGCCTCCTTCCTTTCCCAGAAAACCTCCTTCTCCTGGATTCTAGCTGACCACAGGCTCTGAGATGAATTTCATCCCAAGCAGAGGCAGCGTGTGCCTCCAGCAGGCAGGCACTTTCAGGGCTGCATCCCACAGTCCTGCTCCAGCCCGGTTGTGTGTGGGCAGGCAGGGGTGGTTCCCTGATGGCTACTGGCCTTTTCAACTGGCTTCTTAAATCTGCCGTGGCACTGCCAATGTAGCTGCAACAGTTTTTAAATGTTCAAGAGGACAAAGTTGATACATGATTCCCCAACTCACCCTTCTGCTAACTTTGGATGCAAACTGTTTACAAACAGCTGTTGTAACATCCCTGAGGTGCAAAAGAAAATACTCAGCTACAGAGAAAAAGATCTTAGCATGGACTATGTCCAGGAATTTCATGAACAGAGCCAGGAGCTTATTCAGATGTTTCCCTTCTAGGCTCTGGGTTAGCTGGGTCTGTGGAGATGAGAGGGTTTATCATTTGTAACAGCTGTGACTGGAGTGGGGCTGCAGGATGGCCCAGCAGGAAGGGCTACCCCGAGGGAGGGCGGCCATCGGAGAGGGCAGCCATCGCCATCGCAGCTCCAGCCGGGCTGCTCGGACTCCCACGGCAGCAGCAGCCACACCGTCCAGCTGATTGCTCCTTGGCCAAGCCCCACGGGCTGCAGAGGCATCTCTGCTCCCACCACCAAACCCTGGGGCAGGAGCAAGCGAGGCCCACAGTCCCCAGCGTGTCACCAGGAGTTCTGTGACCAGGTTTGCTGGCAGCAAAACGGGGCTGGCTGCACTGAGCTGCTCCGAGGTGCAGCCCCTTGGCCATCAGCTGTGCTGCACAGACACGGACTGTGCCTGCCCACCTGCTCCCCACACCGAGACTCTGGGGAAGGTTGTCCCTTCCCGAGGAGACTAGAGCAGTGCAAAGACAATGTAATCTGCTGCCATCAGCACCGCCCCTGCCCTGCTGATCCCTCAATGCCTCCACTGCCAGGGCTGGAGGGGCTGTGCACTGATCCTGCTCACAGCTGGTGACTGGGTGCTGGTACCCAGCCTGCTGCTTCCCTCTTGCCAGTGTACAGCACACTCACTCCTCAGGCTGCCATACCAGAAGAGTGCCTTTCCTGTTATATTTAAAATGTAAACCCTCTTGTTTTCTTGTCCCTTTATTGGCTAAATTTTTCTGTCTCCTTGCTCACTGGTTTCCCTTTCCATCAGCATTATTGGCACATGGAGCTGGTTTCTCTCCCTGGAGAAAACTGTTGCTCACCCACACAACAGGGGGAAAATAGATTGTGAAAAAAAGGCAATCAGATCACTCAAGCTGAAGTTAATTTCTTTTAGAGTCCCCCCATTCTGGAAGCAGTTTCCTGGTCTTCTAATTGGTATTTCTGAAGGGGAGAGAAAGAGATCCCTGTTCCAGGGGTATTAAGCCCATTAAAGATGCTTTAGCTAACAAAGCAAAGATTAGAGAACATGGATCAGATGTTTTTCCTATCAAAGCCTTTTCTTTCTTTCCTTTTTTTTTCCCTACTGTGGATGTTTTGAGTCTCCTCTGGGCCGGGCTTCATTAAGGCTGTTAACTTCGTAGTGCTGATGTCTCTTTGCCCAGCTCACAGTTTGGGTGGCCTGAACTAAAATCTCCCAAAGGGCTTATTACAGGTGGTAGGCAGACAGGGCTGGAGCCTGGGCCACACCACATATTCCTGAGAGAAATGTGTTTCCCTGACCAAAAAAGCACAATATTATATTCTTAAAACATTCCAGCCCCGTCTGGGTGTTCTCTGCATGCATTCCTGTACGTGGGATTATTATTGTAGAGAATTTATAAAGTCATTCATTTCTCTGGAAGTGTATGACATGGGTTTTGGTTGAATGGACCCAGTGCAAACTTAGAGCCATGTGGTGCTATAAAAACACAACAGTAAATAAATCAGCAGGGAGAATTTACACTTCAGCCTTCTGATTGTTTTTACATTCAGAGGCTCGGATTCAGAGCCAGAGTGTAAAATAAATACCTGTAGCAGTGAAAATGCAGCATCACACTGGCCTGCTAGCAATCACATCAGCATAGCCAAGATATGTGCAAAGCAAGGGTGTTTACGGTGAGCTTGTGGTGACCTTTTATTTCTGTGGCTGCTTCCTATTTTTCTTGGTGATACCTCAGATCTTTATTATGGTATTGTCAGTCCTAGTGCTCCTGTGGGTGAAGGTTGCGTCAGGCCTTCAAGGGTTGTTGTTTTTTTTTTTTTTCATAGGGGTTATTTTTATCACTGCTCTTTAGAGAAAAAAAAGAAATAACTCTAGGCTGAAACGTGCCAGCTCCTGGGTGTTACCAGGATGAAACCATGCTTTTCATCTATGGAAAACAGGAATGAAAGGAGCCAGGAGATGGACATCCGGGTTCTGTGCTTTCATGGTCGTGCCATTTGCAGGAAGCTCAGTGGGAAGAGCCGAGTCCTGGGAAGGAACCACATGAGTTGAGGCCTCTCTCAAACCTTTGGTGAGAGCCAAAATGGGATCTCCTCACCACACTGACAAGGTGACCCTGCAATTAAGCACTCCTCAGCTGGAGGAATTTCTGCTGCACTTGTCCCTGCATAATGTGAAAATGTCACTCAGCTGCAATTTCACCCATGAAGAGACAAAGGATGAAATCATCTTTGATGACATCAAATTGTGTTCGGAAAACCAAAGCTATTCTGAGATGGGTGAAACTTTCCTATGCTGAAGTAGACCTTTTCTGGGCACAAAAATTGATCACAATCCTGTGAGTCTGTAAAACAGCCCCTGCATTAACCTTCTCCCTGGGAGTCCCTCTGCTTACCCCACATTGCTCCGGTTGAGTTCTCCTCTGCTGACCATTGCACAAAAGCAGATTTTTGCTTTACTGCCAGAAAAGCACTGGGGTTATTTACCCCCTCAGAGCTGGGGCCTTTGCCAGTTCTGGTGGACCATTTCTCATCAGAAATTAAGATCTATCTTGCCACTGATATCTTCTCCAGGACTGATCTGTAAGAACACCTGATTTTACCTGTCAGGCTGAAATCACTTCTTCCCACACAAAACAGATGGGAAGGCTATGTGCCAGTGTGGAGGGGACTCTGGGTGACTTGTGGCAGAATCAGTGCTTTTGTAACCCTCTGGCTGCCTCTGTCCCACAGCAAGGGGCTCTGGGGTAGCCCCCTAGGGAACAGTAGCAGTGGCTCTGCTGAACTTTCTTTCTCCAAGACCCCACTGTGCTTTTTTGCACACTACACAAAATACTGCTGCTGGTAAAGGTATCTGAGAGCATAAGAGAATGTAGAATTTGGCTCAGTTAGAGAAATATATTACTGGCATTTGCATTTTCCATGTTTTCTTAGTAAAACAAATCTCTGGTCTAACAAAAGGATGAGAATTCAGATAGATGGCTCCATGTCCCTGGTAAAAAGAGGTGGTTTACACTTGTGCACCCCCTTGACTGCAATGCAAGGCTGAATGGATAACCTCAGGCAGGTTAAGACCTTGACAACTTTATTTTGTTGGCTGAGATGAAATTTAAGTCTGCAATTCAAAAGCACACACAAAATCATAAACCCAAACTGTCTCCAAAAGAACTTGTCCCCCAACCATTATGCTGATATTGTGGCTTTTAGTCTCTCTGAAGGTATAGAAACTCTGAAAACTGGAAGCACATCAATCTCAATGAATGCATTATACAAGCCAGATTCCTGTTATCTTTAATAAGGGATTATTTTTGTTAGCCAGGCAGTAGAGTTATCGGGTAGAAAAATGGAAGTATTTTCCTCTGGTGGGTCCCAGAACGCCACCCTCCAGGAACAGCTCCCCCCTCTTCCAAGCTCCATCCCCAAGATCGTCCTCCGCTGTGCATACACTTTTCATGGGTGAGGAAGATTTTGTTGAGTTTTTGGGTAATGGATCCTCTATGCTCACTTGCTCTCTGTTTGGATTGTGAAGGAGCCTTTCTAGCAAAGCAGTATTCAGTGGTGGTCTCCAGGAAAAGGCATTTCTTGCATTAAAAACAATAAAAGGCCCAATGTTTTACAGACAGATGTCCATCAACAGCTGGCTCTGGAGTGGGAAGAGAACACCGGATCTTCTCCATCGTCACAGTGCTGGGGCTCTGCATATCCACTTGTTTATTTAACAAGCTACATTATTAAACTGGACCTTGGGTTGTGAGTGGAAGCTCAACCCCCTGAAAAGCCACACAGATGCTTTGATCGGCTGTAAAGACCTACTTGAGAGACTGTGCACTTCACCAGTGCTGCAGGGAAGGAAAAGGGCCAAGTCTGTATTTCACCAGCTTTTCCTAAGCTGGGCCATTGACTCAGCTTGTCTTTGGCTCAGATATCGTTGGACTTGATCTCATGTGCAGACTTAGCCGTGTCAGAATCACGTCGTGGGGGCAGCGTGCTCTGAATAGCAGGGGCACCCTGACCAGTGTCACTGTCCCAGATCAAGCACTGCAGGCAGTGCTTCGGGCAACAGCAGCCCCTTACCCAGCCCTGCAAATCCCACTTGCACTTGGCTTTGAGCCTTTCTCTATCCCTCTCTCAGCGGCCAGGCACTGGTTCAAGCTGTACCAAAACCCAGAAAGGCTCTTGGGGCTCCCAGTGTGCAGGCGAGCCCTCGGCAGCAGTGGCTCCTGCCATCGGGTACCTGGGCTTGAGCGGCCGTGTGCCACGGATACGTCAGTCCTGTTCACGCAGCAGCTGCCCCCTGACTTTGTCACAGCAGCTGTTTCCCAGGACATGGCAACAGTTCCAGCTAGGAAGGGAACATTTTATTCAGCTGAGACTGGCCAGCAGTTTAAATGGGGAAATGTAATTACCCACACTTCAGTTTGGCCTTCAAATGGAATCTGTCTCCGTGGTGAGCACCCACCGTGCCTGTTGGAGGCAGTGCAAACACTTGAGATGAAAAGTCACATGTCCAAAGATGCCCTGACAATTCCAGACAGAAGTTAAACCAAGACTTTCAGAAACACTGAAAATTTGTCATTATCTCACATTGTACCTACTCTCCTATCATCTGGAGGGAGGGTCTTGTGAAGAAAACACTGTGGGGGCTGTGATGGAACCTGCCCTGGGACAGTTACACCCCACATAAAACCAGCATGAGACCCCTTATTTGGGGCCTCAGATTACTCCCACAAAGTCTTGTTCTCTCAGCCACAGCCAGCATTGCTTTTTTGCTGCTTTTATTGTCCCCTTGGATTTCTTTTAATTAAAAAAATCTCTAAGTAAATCTGGGGACAGCTGAGCAGCTCTTTGCCATGCCTTCCCTGCCAAACTCCTGCTCACGGGGACACAGTGCATCACTCCCCAAAACTACTAAGCTTTTCCTATTGGATATAACAGTAAAGCCAGAGCCCTTCCCTGATACTGTCTACATGCTGGAGGTCAAATTTGTCTGGGTCAGTCCCCCACAGACTCTGTGAATACCTGCTGGATGCCTGCTGAACTTGCTAAGCCAAAAACCTGCTCTCAGTGACAGCAGCACCCAGCCCAGCCTGCTGCCCTTGCCAGGGCAGGCTGTTCCCCCTGGAATCTGACACTTAGATTTGATAGCATCAGTTTGGCCACCTGCAAAAGCTCCACTCTCTCCACAAACTGGGCAAGTCAGGCTGATGCCCAGGCTGCCACAGGGACCCAGAGGTGCTTTGCAGCAACCTTGGGTCTTGGACAAAAGATTTTGCAAGGACTCGGATTTTCAGTAAAGGAGCCCAAAGCTGATTCGGGTGCCATGCCAAAGGCAAGGTCTGGTCAAGCCTTTGGACTCAGAGTAACCATAGAGGAAACCTGTCACGTGCCAAGATCTCCTCTCTTTGCAACAAGAGAGAGCTGCAGTAAGAGCTGAGCGTGTTTTCTTGCCTCTATTCAGCTGTAGAGCTCTTTCCTCTTCTGGCACAGCACAGTGCTTCACCCCAGAGCAGCCAAAACTCTTGTAGGTTCATCACAGCAGGAAATAAGGGGGAAATTTCTAAACCTGGCAGTGGAAAAGAAATGCTCTCATCACAGGAACACCAAGAAAATAAGTTTCTGTGGATTATTTTGCAACCACTGTATACTCTGATTGTTTCAAAGAGATTTTACATTTAATTTTTTTTTTACTTAGCCAATTTGTTCTTCGACCATGTTTTCAGGAAGCCTAAAATCACTACAGCAAAACCCAGCCATTGGGTTGAAAATGTGATATTCCCAAAGCTGTTATGTAGTCCTAGGTATTTTGGATTCTAGTCCTGACACAAGTAACAAAAACAAACACTAGGAACACATATGTAATTTTAACTAGAAGCCAATCTAAGTTTTAGGACTGTAAACAGCATACACATTATTTATACTTGACAAACTTGTGTTTCAGTGGAACCTAAAACTTTTTGTTGTGTGTTCACTAAGGTTGTCATTTCAGGCTGGCCACAAAATGCTCTGCTAAAGAAAGCAAATGGAAAATAGGAAATTTAGACTCTGATAGTGCACCAAGGCAGAATAATTCAGCATTACATACAATGGTTGAGCCCAAAGTTAATCCTATTGCTGAAGGAAAGGCTGCTGTACTGGAAAGGTTGCACAGTACAATTCACTTTATTGGATTAACTTTGTGTGTGAAGAGCCACCAGCAAGCCCCATTCTAGGGAATTTCCATTATTCAGCTCTAGACCTGCACTGCGCTTCCTTACAGTCCTATATTTCTCTTTCTGTAGTTTTATTCTTGATGAATAACCCTCAGAATATATTTGCTCTGTTGAGCAGTAGGCACTTGGCACTGATTCACCCCCACAGGTCCTTTCTGCTGGCAGCAGGGACTTGGAGAGCTGCTCAGAGTGACAGGACTGTTCCCAGGACATGCTGCAGCACTGAGCAGGACAGCCTTGAGAGGAAAGGAGCTTCCCCATAGCAAAGGGCTGAGAATGGACATGGGATCTAGCACCATCAGCACCCACCTTCCCTCTCATCAGCAGAGCTGCTTTTCCCACTTCTGCCTGCACCTGGAGTTAATGCACTTCAGCTGGACACTGGAGAAATGCAGCTTCTTGGTTGGTGTTTCCAGAACAGACTTAACAGCATAAATCCCACCAAGATTCAGGGAGAAATACACTCTTGATGCATTTTTAAGAGGGTGCAAGCATTTTGGCAGCCTGCATCACATCTGCAGAAGTGTGCAAGCATTCCTGTAAAATGCAGATAGTGCCTGGTGAAACTAGTAAACCAGTCAGCAAGTCAGGACCAGTATTGCCCTGATTTATTAATTTTCACTGGTCTTTGTTGTCTCTCTCTGCATCACCAGCCAGTGTCTGGATACCTTCAGATGGCAAACATGTGGGTACTCAGCAAACATGCCCTTCAATACTTTCTCACCTTTGAAATTGGGGCTTCACCTCCTAAATCACCAAGGTCCTGTTGGGAAGTAACCCATCGTGTCTCCTAAACATAGCCCCTGAGTCTGCATGAAAATCAGTGCAGCTTCACTGAATCCTGACAGCATCAGCACATCCATCAGCTGTTCCGCATCATAAGCAAATTAATTATCATCACTTCTGCTGTAAAGCATTTAATGTCACAGCCAGACACATGGATCTATGGAGTTTATCACTGCATGCTCTCTACACACCGCTCTCTCTCTGTTTCTGTACCTCTAAGGAACTCCACCTGAGAGAACCCTGTGGTGCCCATCCCTGCCTTGAGTTGGGTTTGTGGTTCTCCCCAGAGGCTGAACCAGTAATTAGGAAATGGCTTGGGCTTGTCCTCCCAACAGTCACAATTCCATCAGCAGACACAGGCTGCTGTGGACTCATCGAAGCTTCAGGCAGAATTTCCCTGTGCTGTTCAGCTCTCACATAGCAGAGTGATACCACACAGGGGTGCTAAAACTTCTTCTATGAAACATCTTCTTCCAAATCCCATTGTTGAGCTGTGGGAACCTGCCCTTTTGTCTGGAGGGCAGAGCCAGCAAAGCCATTCTGGGGAGGCTCTCTCTGACCACCCAGGGGCCTGCCTTACCTTCTGATCTGCAACATTATCTGATACCTCTTAGACCACAAAAGTAGAAATAAGATGATTAGTGGAGAGGAGTAAAGCAGGCTTTAAAGAGATGGAAGGAAATTCTCTGTTTATAGAGAGATAGGATATTTTTTTTAAGAAATGCACACTGTCTCCAATTTGCTTTTCTCATGAAGCCATGGTTACTCGATGGGTTAGAGATCTGTTTGGATAAAAGAAAACTTAAGTCAGTTAAACCACTTGTGAATAAAGCAGATCCTGTGCAGTTGTTTCAGAGGACAAGCTCAAGCCAGACAGAGGATTTTCCTATCTTAGAGCACTAATAATCAAACAGCAAGTGCTGTCTGGTTATGAATAAGCCAGTTTACAAGACTGAATATACAATATGTAGAATTAATTTCACTACATTATGGCTCAGGGATTTTTTTACCTGGATCCCTTACTATGTAGGGCTTTATACTTCATAACCTTAAAGGGTGAATTGACCTCCTCATTGCTGTCACCACCTGGGAGACGGTGTCACCCACTGTGATGCTTGTGCTTGCTGTCACAGAAGGACCAATGTGTTTTTCCAACAGCAAGGAGTGACATCTTGACCACTCCAGCCCCAGGGTCCCAGCCTCTGGCTTTGCAGGGAGACAGGCTGGCCCTGGAAGCCACTCAGCAACTGACCACTGCCAAGCAGTAAGGCCAGCCCTGGCAATGGCTAAAATCATAGACAAATAGTCATAAATAAGAGCAAAGCACTGTGGCTTGACAAGCCTTCGGCATCCCCAGCGATTTGTAATGGGATATGGAGGTTTTCACCTCCTGGTCTCTGGTTCACATTTCAAATCCAGCCCTGCTTCGAAGTGACCAGAGGTCATTGCCAGGCTCAGTCGCCCGTGTGAAGACATAAATGGCCTCATTTCTCTAATTCCTCAAGCAAGGCTGGGGGGAGGACTGGATTTGTTTGGTTTATAATCCTGATGGAACAGCCCAACAGCAAGGCTATCTGCATTCCTCTCCCTCTGGTCCCCATCCTGGCTGTGTGTGGAGCCCCTGTGTAGTGCCAGTGTGAGGCTCTGCACCTCGCCCCAGTGAGGAACTGAATCCTGCACCTCATTTTGATTTTTCCATCTATAAAGCTAAGCAAAAGTATGCATTCTCTTGGTACAGGGCCTGGTAGGTTTGCACAGGTTTCTGCAAGTGTGAAACTCCACTATTTAAGCACAGATCCTCAGCCCTGTTGCCAGAGTTTAGTCTTGGTCTCTGCAGCCCAGATGTCAGGAAGGACAACAAATGGGTCCTTCTAATCAAACTCAGCATAAAAGGCAGTTGCACCAGTGCAGCCCCCCTGCCAGTTGCACCCTTACCCCCTGGGAATTCCTGGGGAGCTCGGGCATGGACCATATCAGCTTTGATTTCTTCAGTGACATCTCTCTTCCCCACAAGCTGGGACCAGAGAAAGAGCACCTATGACTCCTGTTCTTCCCCTGCTCTGCTCTGCTGGCAGGGAGGTGGCTGTGCCTGAGCTGTCCCCTGCACCCTTGCAGGATCACAGTGCTGGTGCTCACATCTTACACCAAACCTTTGCAGTGTCCCCTCCAACCCATGCATTTCTCATACAATTCAGTGGGGTATAGGATTTGTTTTCTCTTTGTAACAATCACCAGAGGGGCTCAGGGCTGGCACACAGACCTGCACAGGTTTGCAGATTGTTCTGGATTCCCAGGCACAGAGGTGTTTTATAAATATCCCCTATTATTACAGTGCTCTATTAATAACTGCCTTGGGGAACAATGGGAGCACGCAACGGCTTTGGTCATCTGATGCCAACCAGCCGAGCTCCTCGGGGCCATGGGACATTCCCAGAAAAGTGTCTATTTGGGGAAGCATAGCATTTGCATACAAGCCCAGGGGATGCATGAGGCCCTGGAGGAGGACAGGCCATGGTGTCTTCTCCTAGGAATGTGCTCTCTGGAAGCACAGATGCTCCTCAGTATCCTGGGCTTTCCCCACACCCAGCATGGGGATGTGTTGGGTCATAGACCTCTCCCTCACCCCATTGTACAAGAGCTGTGACCCCGGGCATCCGGTTCTGCCTGTGCTGTCCCCCAACTGTGCCAGATGGGCAGGGCAGGAAGGGAAGGAACGTGGCTTGTGGTAAATTTGGTTCTGCCCAGACACTCTTGTAGTTGCAGCTCTTGCAAAATTTGATGAATGTTCCCAGGGACATGCCCTGGCCTTTGTCACAGTCTGCATCTACATTAGTGGTTTGGGATGGGAAGACTTTTGGGCAGCCTTCATGCTCAATTCAAAGGCATTCTGGGGAAGAGTTGGAAATTAAAGAGCTGGTGGAGTGACCAGCATGTGTCCTTCAGCAAGCCACGGCTCCTCACTCAGGCCAGAGGCAGGGAGCTCATTGGGGACCCCCTGCCAGCCCTAGCTGCTGCACATGCACTCTGAATGTCCAGGCAGAGGGAGACATCCCTCCTCATCATGCTGGGGACATGGCAGCAGGGCTCCACAAAGGGTGAGGAGGAAAGTGAAATGAAGGAGCCCAACACTTGTTTCTCCAGGAGGGGCATGAGGGAGCCTCACTCCCACTGGCTGTTATGGTCCCTGCTTGGGCTCCTGCCAGGTTCACCAGGGAAAATGGTACTGGCTTTTTTTCACATTGTTCCTGATGGCTGGGTACTTCCTGACTCTTTCCAGTGAGGTGGGGAAGGGGAATGAAAGGAAAACGGAACCTTTTTTTATTTTCCTTCCTTTTGCAATATCTCTGTGATCACAAAAAGCCATATTGCAGCTAATTTTCCTGCCTCCGTTCACACGGGCATTTTGCAAGGGCACAGGAATTCCTCTGTGGGGGACATGGGCTCTTCTGATGCCTCCCCGTGGTCCCTGAGCTGCCAGCTTCCCAGTTTCCTGCCCTCAGGAGCTCGGGATGCAGCACTGGCCCCCACATCCCATTTGCTGTGCTGGCCTGTGGTGGCAGAGGCAGGAGAGGAAGCAGAAGCAAGTGCAGAGCCTGCAGCCCTGGGACCTTTGCAGGGGCAGAGGTGGGAATGCAGAGGCAGTGGAGAGGCTGCACCGTAAGGCTGTGACTCACCAGGCCCAGAGCATCAGGAAGGGCTGCGGGGCTGGGGAACAGGATAGTGCTGAGAACTACCATAACTCACCAGACACCACTTGCAGCTGCTCTAGCTGCAGATCTCCTGTTTTCATAAACTCTGCACTAATCTACCCAGCTAAAGGCAGACACCTAAAAATGGGAAGTAAAGGTTGCACAGTTCTGTGCTCTCTATTCATGACTGAGTCACTCAGCAGCTGTATAAAGAAGTTGCAGAGCTCAGCAGGTACCCAAGGGGACTTTCTGTGCGATATAAAGATGAAAAGTCTCTCAGTTCATCACTTCTGAAAAAATAGATGTTTTGCTTAAGCTGAATATTTGCAGGGCCTCAGTGGGAGTGCAGCCCTACCCTTGGTGCAGGCAGGATGCAGCATGGATGCTCTTGCTCCCAGGACAGTGTGACCATGTTAGTTCCCTCTTGCCGTGTTGTAGTTTGCCAGTGAGGGAAAGCCAGTGACCCCAAGGTTGTTTCTGCAGGTCTGGGGTGGGAACAGATGTTCTTGCACCAAGCATGATCAGCGCCCTGAGCTAAGCAAGGGGACCCAGCTTCAAGCATCCACCACCCCCTAATTCCCCTCTGGTTCAGCTTTCACTTGCTTTTCCTTAGTAAGGACATTCTTTTTCTGTTTACCAACTGCAAAGCTGGGGAAACCTAATGCCAGTATTAAGAAAAATACTTTTCAAATTATCCTTTAGTTCCAACAGCTTAATGTCCTTACATATGCTTAGTGTGGAGTTTCAGCCTCATCTGTCTGCAGTGGGACAGCCTGCCCTGGCTGGGAGCAGCAAGACCCCTTTCATGTCAATGTGTCAGTCCCCCAGCCCACTGTGGGGAGAAGAGGCCACATGGAGCATCGGGCCCCCCAGGAGGAGCTCCTGAGTAGGGTTAGTTAGGTTTTTAAGGCTGTATCTCCCTATTCTGGAACAGATGCAATGGGTGGAGTTATCCTTCTTTCACCATGGGTGGTGCTGAGAGTCTGAGAGCAGGACTTGTTGGCCATTACTTCAGTGTGGTCATGGCTGTGCTTCATACCCTGTGTGTGTACAGCACCAACTGCAGGAAAGGGCTGACCTATGGCACAAGCCTGCCAGTTCCATGCTTGCCTGGGTGGAGGCTCTGCCATTGTCCCTCGGAGGTGGGAATGGGAGAATGTGCCAGATGAGCCCACTGAGAGCAGAGTGGACAAGGCAGTGACATGCAGGGGATCTGTGTGGGGACAGAAAGTCCTTTGAGAGAGGTAGGAGCAAGGCTGTAAAGAGAATCTGCTGCTCAGCTCTTCCTACCTACCCATGCCACTGGCGCCCAGAGAAAAGCAGCCAGAAGCCCATGGGGGTGGCAGGCAGCTTGTCAGGTGCTTTTCCAGTTGCAGTGGGTAGAACTCTCCCCTCACCACCCACACCGCCCACCTGTGCTGCTCCTCTGCATCACCCGACTGTTCTGCCTGCCTCACCCGGAGTTTTCTGGGTGAAGGAATGTGTCACCCCAAAGAGGGGCTGCCCTCCACCCCTTCTGCACTCCTCCTCCTGTCCCCTCCTGCTCCACAAATAAACAGGGAGGTGCTGACAGCTGCCAGGTTTGGCCAGAAGACTTTTGACAGAAAATTGAAGCCCCTGCTGTGAGGAGGGCGAAGTGGGGGAGGCTGTGTGCTTGCAGAGCAGCCAGGAGTGTGGCCAGGCTGAGGAGGCTGCATTTTTAAAGAAAAGTCAAATACTAGTCTGATGCTCACCTGAGCAGGGGAAGCTGGGAAAGCCCAGCCCAACATTTCCTTTTCTCTTTTTGGTTTTTTTTTTTTTCCCCTGAAGTAACTCATACGTAACATCTGGCATTCATCTTCTCTTTCCTTCACATGCACGGCAGAAACCCTGGTGTGAGTCATGTCCATTTAAATATGGAAGCACATCATAAAACCTAATGGAGAGTCCAAGAGGTGAGCTTTTATGTGGCTAAGACTCATAGAGAGGTCAAGATTGTTTGGTTTAAACATGGGGGGTCACTCTGCACGTGAAGGTGGTCCTCTAAACCTTTAGAAAGCCTTGTTTGCTCAGCGCGAGAGCTCAGCGCAGCATCCCGTGGTTTTAGTGTCAGGCTCCTGACAGCACCACAGCCCTCCCTGCCTCAGTGGAGGGGGAACACAGGGTGTGGGCACTATGCCACAGCCATGGGCAGCCCACAGCACTGTGCAGTGGTCCCCAGCCAGCAGCAGAAGTGGGAATTGGGGATGTAGTGGTGATGGATTTTGGGGTTGTCACCTTGCTCACAGCAAAAGGCAGCAATGGTCACAAGGCCAGGGGAGCTTGGCATTCACCCCATCGCCTGTAAAACCTGACATGTTTTATGGGACGGGGAAGAGGAGGAGTGTTAACAATTCATTTGTCCTTGTTAAACTGGTTTTGTTTTATGGACTCTGAAATAATTTTTGATGACCATTTATTACTACTTTATTGTTTTGTTTATTGTGACTAAGTATGAAATAAAACAACCCTTCTGCTCAGGACTAGCATAAAGACACTGTTTGATCTCCAAATTAGTTTGCCTGAGGTACATTTGCTTGAGCCAAAACAAGGCATCTGCAGCCTGTCTGGGGTCAGACAGTCTCTGCCTTTCCCTGGATCTTGTCCCAGTGACTGTACCAGCCATGGGCATGAGTGAGTCCCAGCCAGGAGAAACAGACAGGATCTGCCCCTCTGATGGTGGAATAGACCACCTCAGAGCTTCAGGCTCCTCTTTGCTCATCCCCTGGGCAGGAAAGATTTTTGATTGTAAGCAAACAAGTCATTCAGGGTTACTAACCCTGGATTATATAAATGTGGGTGCTTGGTGTAACAAATACCACATCCAACTCTCTTTTCAGCTCAGTCTTGGCTGTGGCAGGCACCAAAGTAGATCCATCCCCTGTCCTCAGACACCTGCTCTGACCAGTGGCTGCAGATTTAGCATGCAATTAAAATAATGACAGCCAGGGGCAAAGTCCCTGACAGCCTAGAGGCATTTAGCACTTAGGGTCTGCTCTGTGGCTCTCCTGTCCTCTGTCTTGTTTCCATTACCACAACAATATCTCTATTTACTGCTGGTGACCCTGGTCATCTACAGCTAGCTGCCCAAGTGTCTTGACTAATATAAGCCCCATCCTCAGCTGTCTTTTGAATTTTCCACTATTTAATCCCCAGTTGTCAAGTTGGCACTGGATGGGGTGATGGTAGCCTACACAGTCACCTCTGAGAGAGAAGAGGATGTGATGGTCCCTGCTCAAGGCTCTCTCTGCCCCTGGGTTCTGCCTTAGTACTGGATGGCCACAGGAGTCAGTGCAGTCAGGGTTTGGTGTGGGACCAACCTTTTAACAGAACCAAGGAGCTGTGGCTGGTACCCAGGAACCAATCCTCATATCCTGCTCCTGAACCCAAAGTACAGAATCAGCAGAAGCTGGACACTTCCCCTTGCTCTAGGGATCTTGGGAATGCCTCCTGCTCCATTCTTGCAGACCAAAGAGACAAACAGTACCCACATCTCACTTCAACCTGCTCTCTATATGCTGTGCTTTTGTTTATCCATCACCTGCCAGGCTGCTCCTGAAGAGAGCAAAACGAAGCTGGGTTTTGTACTCTGGCTAATCTGTGGTTTCACCTTTGCTGAAAACACTGAAGTGCTGGGGAAAAGGTGCAATTTCATTTAATGTTGCTCTGTCCTGTCTCTTGCTGCTTCCTGCCAAGAAGCTGTCAGTTCCAGCCAAGCTTCCCGTTTGCTTGTTCTTTGCCATACCATGAAGTCTGGGCTCAGTTTGAGCTCCTATAACTGCAGGAAAACAAATCCATCCTGCCCTCACAATCAGGGCTGTGCCTGAACTTTCCAGGGCCCTGGGTTTGCTTCTTCACTATTCCTTTTCTGCCATCCTTGCCCTTATTTGCTGCCAAAAGGCAGAGAAAATGGGATCTAATGCTAATAAGCAATGCAGGTCAAGGTCTTGTTTGAGCACAAACAAAAATGGCCCCTGTCCAACCTGACTTGCAGCCTTTTGCCTTGCCAAACCTGAGAGAAGTGGGAAAGAATTTGTCAGGTCAGGCTGCTTTTAAACCTGAACTTGTCCAGCAAGGAGATGGGCTGCAGGACACTGACACCAAACCCCCATTGCTCTTCTGAGCAGGGCATGATGACAGAATTTATGTGATTTCCTCAGCCCTGTTCCCCTGTCATTGTGTCTTCTGCTCTTTTTTTTGTTTCAGGTACAAGCTCTGTTAGTCCTTCCAAGGGGTTTCCATGCAGGTCTGGCAGAGACGCTACCATATGTTTTTCATTTTGATAACTCCCCTATGGTGTCTGTTATCACCCAAGTCTCTATTAAGATTTATTCCTGTTATTGTAGCAGTCATTTTCCCCAGTACATGTGCATTGTATTTGGAGAGAGTCATAACCACTCTCCACATCCAACAGATGCTGTAGTCAGAGCGACTCCTGCTTCCATTTACCAGACCTTTCTACTAATATGGGATTTCACCAATAACCACAAGTGCTGTTCACTCCCCAAGATTTCCTCACTGTCATTTCTTGACTGTGTTAGTGGCAAAACACCGCTCAGAGCTCTGGTCCCTCAGAAAGCAAAGGTTTGGCTTGGCTTTGCTTTTCATGCACTTTCCCTTTCAGAGCAGTGAGAGACTTCTGCTCCCAATGTCTGGAAGGCTGAGAAAGAATGAGCAAGTCTGTCCTGGGGTGGGCAGTGGTCATTGTGAGAGGGGAGAAAAGCTGGTTCCCCTTGCTTGTAGGATTTGATGGGGGTGTGTTGGGGAAGGCGATGGGATTTGTTGGGCCTGGTATATGGATTTAAGAAGAGGCCAAAGTCTTGGGTACAGCTGCATGCAGTTAGGAGGGGTCAGGCTTTACTGCTGTCAGTTTGGTGGTGCCCCACTACAGCTCTGCCTTTTGGCAGGAGAGTATGAAAGAAATGTCCCTCCTCCCCAGGGGCTGGCAGCAACCCTGGCCCCAAGGCTGCTTTGTCCCTGTCACAGACAGCAGCACAACATGGGCTCCCTTAGCGAGGCAGCCTGCCTGCAGCATCCACAGACCGTTCCAATTTGCCCCTCTTTCATCCCATAGCAGTTTGTTCAGCTCGTACGGAAGAAAGGAGCTCCAAATGCTTTCCGGGCCTAATAATATCCATCAAAGCATTTCCAGGGCTGAGGCGAGGATATACACCGCAGCACGCAGAGCAGGAAATGGGCTTGGGTTTTCCAAAGCTGCCTCTTCCAACCAGAGCAAACCACAAGATCACGGGAGGACAAGAGCGCTGTGCTCGTGGCTTTGTTTGCCCCAGAAGGAATTGATTTGATGAGAAAGGAAATTGGCTTTCTTTAATCTGTCCTTGTGCTAATTCCGCAGAGGAAGGCGTGAGCATTGGCAGTTCCTGAAACTGAACCACCCCTCAGTGCCAGTCGCTTGGTGCTATTTGCAGGGACGGTGGCGTTTCCCAGGCCATGGCCCACGGGAAGTGCCTGTGGACCGCAGCGAGTCATGCAGGGGGGAGGCGGAGAGCCCTCGCCTCCAGGGCTCCACAGGGACATTGTCAGGACAGCCCTGGCTGTGTTATGGGTCCCCTTACACATGTGCCTTTCGCAGGTCATGGGGATCCCACTGCTGGCTTCACCAGGGACAGTTTTCCCCAGCAAAAGCCATGAAGAAGGAATCAGCTCTGCTGCTTCTCACCTCTGGGGAGCCTGACAGTGTACCTTCAAATGTCTTCTCCAAGCTTGTCTCTGAGCCCAGTAGGACAAGGAGGATGTTTCTTATGCAGCAACCACTTGTGCAAGAACTGGTTAGATTTGAACAGCCTTTTACTTAAAAATTTTTATATGATAAAATCACAAGAAATGTAAAAAATCCTCATCAATGTGCAATCCTGAATGGCTTCAGTCTGGAACTTCAAGTAAAAAGGAGGAATGGAATTAATGAGTAGGAAGAAGAAGAGATGACTCTCTGATGACAAAATGGCATGACAGAAGAAATGGTGCTGTGTTGCTTTGTACAACAAAATCTAAAAATACAATAAATAAATTGTACAAAACCTAAGCCAAGATTATCCTGGATCCCTTTCAATGCCAAACAGCTCTCTGAAGGTGACTAAACATCATCACTGTTGTTTGCACAGAAGGACACTGAGATTTAAACAGCAAAGGGATTTAGATGTGCCAAGCAATCCTGGATACCCCATGCTGAACTTGTTTGAGACACAGTGGCAGGATTGGGAGCTCTGAGGCTTGCTCTGCTCTGCTTCACTGTGCTTATTTAGTAACACACCATTGCCCTTCGCAGGGCTTGTGCAGGGATTACAAAGCGTATTGTAAGGGTTTTCCTTAAGGGCTGCTGAAGTCCCTGCCCCTTCCTTTCCCTGAGATGCCTGTTAAGGGTTGCCAGGTCTCTGTCCAGGGCTCTGCAGGCAGGAGCACAGAGGGTGCAGGGTACATCACATTTCAGGCAGGGCTGGTTCACCCATCCAGCTGATCTCTGTGCCTGGCAGGCTCTGACTGGAGTGCCTGCCTTTTGCATCAGTCTCGGGCTCCAGCAGAGACAACCTGCCTGTCCTCAGCACCCTCGGCAGGACATCTGCCTGGGTGGTGGGGTGGTGGAAGCAGGAGTCAGAGCAGTGGTCTAAAATCCTCAAAATCTTTCTGCCTGGGTAGAGGAGTGTGCTGTCAGTAATACTGGTGGGGCTTTGCAGGCAGGCAGAAGGGACCACCACTCCTGTCTCACCTGCCCCACAACAGAACTCTCAAAAGGGACAAGGTCTCCCACAGGGCATGAGGAAATAGCAAGTGGAGCTGAGAACCGTGGACAGATCACAAAACCCCTTAGGAACAGGCACATCCAGAAGTGGGTAAAGTGACAAGGAGGCGAAGGAGAAAGGACCAGGCTGGTAGAAGCACCTCTACTTTTTTCCAGACAAATATGGGCTCTAGGAAGGGTCTTGGGCTCATCTTCAGGTCTGGTCTCTGCTCTCGTAGACTGCAGTCTCCCATATGATTTTAACACGTGTGATCTGCCCTCAGTGGCAGTGCAGAGCCTGCTGCGTCTCAGCTGGACACGATCCAGAGGGTTCAGCTCCAGCACTGACGCAAGAAGAAAAATCTCCATGATGTAGCCAGTTTTTATGCTGGATTGGATTTGAAGAAGCAGCTGACATTGGCTGAAGCATCCATTCCTTATGGCCTTTGGGGTAAGTTTGCAACAGGTCTGATGTAACATCCAGAAATGCAGGGAGAAGATTTATCCCAGTGCAGCCTCCCATTAGCATGCTGAGCCCTGTGGTTTGTTGTTTGTGTTCATTTGTTTATGCTAACATACTGTGTTATGTTAGTGATTAATATATATCATCATCTGCCACACCAAACCCCATGAAAACATCTGAGCTCCAGAACAAGTGATATCAATCTGTTCTTTGCTGTGCCAGGAGACAAGGTAGAACAACAAGGAATGTCCAGGCTATTTGACTGGCCTAACAGAAAAGGAAAAAAGTTCTTTCAAGTATAAAAATCCTTACAGGACAGTCTACAGCAACTGCAAACAGGGAGCTTTGGAGTACATCACATGTCCTGACAGGACTGAGCTCTGCAATGACCCCTCCTCCATGCAAGGACAGTGCTCATCTAACTGAAGCCCCTTGTGGGATGGAACCATCTGGGCCCCCCGTGTGGAAATGAGCACACACAGACAACTTGTACGGCCACAGCGGCTCCGGGTGTCTCTGTGGGTCAGGACTGAGTGACTGCATCCAAATTCGAACCCGGCTGCCTTTAGCCAAAATAAATGTCTGCACAGGATGCTGCAGTGGCACTGAGTGAATATAAACCTTCAACGCAGCAACCACAACTGCATTGTGGATAAATGCCTGACCTTCCCTCTCATGACACCGCTGCAAGTGGATGGCTTGAAATTGACTCTGGCTCCACAGAAGGGATCTAGCAAGAAGCAGTGAGGCAGCTGCTTTCCCTTTGGATGCAGATAGCAGCAGTGTCCTTCTCTTCTCTATGGAACTTCTCACCCCCTCTTCCCCAAATTTGTACTGCAATAATGAATACATTTTGACTAAGCCATTTTTGGCACCTCAGTACTCCCGGTGTGGGGGGGAATCCTTCTTTCAAACTATTAGCACCTCATTACCCTGTATCCGCAGCCCCATTTCCCTGCACCCAGGGAGCACAGGCAGCTGGGCAAGAGCTCCCCCAGGTAGGAGGGGATGGGCACTAATTCTCTCACACCTATTAGCAGCAGATGTGTGTGTCAGCCCCAGGCAGCACAGTAGCATCCCCGTACAGAGCTTTTTGACAGCATTAATGAACAATAAATGAGGACAGGAGTGACAGAGAGTGACTGGTTTTAGAGGTAGCTCCTGGTGCACTCAAAACCAGACAAGCAAGGGTTGCTTCTGGCACAGCTCCAGGCAATGACCCCAACTGTCAGGTCCCCTTGTCCTGGCCACCCCGGGAGCTCTCAAGGGAGCTCTGCATTCTGGTACTGGGCGAGGGTCCCAAACTTTATAGCCCCAAACCGTGGACCACACAGGGCAGCTGCACTGCAGGAGAGCATGGATATCTCACTGGAGAAGCACGAGCAGTTGTCAGGGTGGGGGCCTGGGGGTGAGGCAGGGGGGAAGTGAAAGAAAAAAGAGGGGAAAGGGAGAAACTCCACCGGCTGTGTGCTGGGAGAGAGTGGCTGACAGTTTTATTTCTGAGAATTTCCCTGTGCGTGATCTCTACATTGGGATCTGCAGGCAAGTGACCCTGTAAAAGCAGCCTGAAATCCCCATGGCAAATAACATGGAGCCAAGGCTGGCAAGCAGGAGCCAGTGGGAGATGTGGGGAGAGTGAGAGACACGGGAGCCCAGTCCTGTCCCCCTGGACTCTATGGAGCCCCACTGACTCCCTGCCATGCCCATCAGTCAGGCAGCCCATGGGGTCCCACAAGTCCCAGTTTTCACTGACACATCACTGTCTATTAGCATGAAAACCACTGTTGTTCATGAGGATTGAGCTGGTTATAAAACAATTATTCCATTTGGATATTTTCTCTTTTCTTTTCTTTTCTTTTCTTTTCTTTTCTTTTCTTTTCTTTTCCTCTTTCTCATTGTTCCTTCTCCTCTTCTCTTCTCTTCTCTTCTCTTCTCTTCTCTTCTCTTCTCTTCTCTTCTCTTCTCTTCTCTTCTCTTCTCTTCTCTCTCACACGCCCACCGGCGGAGCACAGCACGGTTGCTGTGCAGAGCCGCGGCCCCCGGCGGCGGCCCGTGCAGACGCCGCTGCCCTGCGGTCTCAGGTGCCCGGTGCCGCCCGCGCCTGCCGCCGCCGGGGCCGAGCCGCGCTGCGCGGGGCCGCGCACCTGCCGCGCTGCCGCCGGACGGGCCAGGCGGGTGAAATCCCCGCTCGGCATCCGGCGGCCCGGAGAAACCAGCGAGCTGCAGAGGGGCAGTGAACCCCGGCGGACCCCGCGGGGCCCCGCGCAGGGACGGCAACAGCGCCGGGCCGTGGGTGCCAATGCCCCCAGCCCAAACCGCTCCGGTGGGCAAAGCGGCTGCAGAGGAGCTCGGGCTCTCCCTGCCTGGTTTTTCGTTCGTTCGTCTTTATCGGTTTGGCTGTCTTTGCGTTGTCTCTTCTCTTCCCCCCCCCCCCCACCTTTCCAAAAGCCCGGGCTCGCCGGGGGCCAGCCGGGGTGCAGAGTTGGGGGCGGGAGGGACGGCGGGGCCGGGCAAGGGCCGGGGCAGCGGGCAGAAAGGAGGGATCGCGGGAGGGACGAGTGGAGAGGTGCGGGCGGAGGGGTGAGTGTGGAGGGCGGACGGAGGGAAGGCGGCACAGCGGGGCTGTGTCCGAGCCAGGCCCCGGGGACGCGGGGAGAGCCCATCGCGGCTGCGACGCTCCTGTATCACAGCCTGGGCTCGGGGTGCGCGGGGGAACCCGGCTTGGGGGACCCGGGCACCTCTGCAGCAGCAGGGCCATGGCTCGGTGTGAGTGTCCCTGACGAGGGACACCTAGCCCGGCCCGTGGAGAACGATGCCGGCAGGGAGTCCCCTGCGAGGGAGGACGAAGGCAGCAGCCACTGGTGTCCGCCTCCGCCTCGCCTGAAAGGTCTGGGGGATGATGGGGTGTGGGGCCCAAACGGGGGAGGGGGTTCCAGCGGATGTTTATTGCGGGGGGTTCGGGAAAGGTGGTGGAGCGGCAGGGACACGGCGATGCTTGGCTTCGGGGGACACCCCGAGACTTGGGGCTTGCCGTCGTGGGGAATGAGCGAGTCGTTGCCACGCGTTTTATTCCTCGGTGCCAACACAGGCTTTTGAGCCATCGGGCTGCATATTTTCGGGACGAAGCAGATGTGTGTCCACGGAGGACGAGGAAAAAGGGGGAGAGGTGTCCCAGCCCTTCTTCCGCATCGAGCTCTTGGCGTTTTCTCACCGCGGAGCCGTTCCGGAGGAGAGGCGGCGGGACAACCTCATCCTCTCCTCCCACCTGCTCAGGCGAGGTGTGAGCTGCGGGGAGCAGAACCCCTGGGCTCGATCCTAACAAACACACCCGTCCTCTGGACGAATGCAGAGCCAGGGGCACACCAGCAATAGCTAACGGTGAGGTTGGCAGTCCCGCGTCGAGACTGGATGCGCTTTGCAGCGCTCCGCCGATGCGGAGCGGTCGAGGAACGGGTTCATGCGTCCTCGGGACTTCTGTCAAACGCGACCTCTGGGCCCTTTTCGGGGTGCAAGAAAGGGGTCGACTCCGCTTGCTGCATAGCGCCGTGCCACCTTCTCCCTCCAGAACAGGGTGGGTTCTGTTCCTGCGGGGTCCCTGTTGCAGGGCAGACAGGGTTAGTTTCCCCTTCCATTGTCTCAGCTCCGCCCAGCGTGTGGGAACCCCGCGTGTCTGCGAGGCTAGGCAGGGGATGTGGGAGCGGGGCTGCGGGGTCTGCCCTCAGGGATTTGGGGTTTCGAGACTTCAGCCCCGCCATTTGGCGAGGACCCGCTCCGCTGCCGCCCAGGTGACAACGATTCCCGGCGGGTCCTCTGTTCCTGGTAGACACCGCTCAACCCCGACTCCGCCGGCCGGGTGAACAGGCCAAGGGACCGGTCCACGCCCGGGCTATCCCCGACGTGGCGTCGCTTACAGCTGGAGCTTTATGTAAGGAGCAGGAAAGGAGAAAATAATAAACCTGGGAAACGGTGCGAGCAATTAAGGCAGGGACTACAACCCCAAACTCTGCTGGGGTTTCGGTTTTTTTCTTAATTTTCAGGGAGAATATTTTCTTTCCGTCTGGAGCAGAGGCTGTCCAAAGCCAAGCATACCTCGGGAAGGGGCATCGGCGTCCCGCTCGCATCAGCCCTTGAGTTCCCGGAGGCGGCTTGGAGTTCGCACCCGCGGCTCCTCGCTTTCCTCCGATATTGCCCCGGGGTACCCAAACGAAATCCTTTCCTCTCCTTCTTGTATTGCCGCCAGGTGAGCAGCGCGGGTCAGTATCGGGACTGTCTTCTCCGTGACGTGTCCCTGAGCTCGCGACGCAAGCTGCCCCGGTCAGGAACCGCGCTGCCAGCAGCAGCAGCAAAGAAACAAAACACCGATCATGTCACGCTCTGCCCTTATGCCGTTAGCTGCAGGAACATATGCTCAAATATGTAAGAGTAGTCTAGATTTTTCTCTGCAAATATTTTTACCACATCCAAAGATAATATTTCAACAGAAGAATCAAGCCCCGCAGGCTACAGACAGGGCAGCTATATATAACCCGCTTGCTCACTCCGGCTCTCCGCGCATCGCTCGGGTTATGCAACCCCCACCGCGACGGTAGCCACCGGCGCGCCCCACAGCTCCGCCCGCCCCGTCGGGGCAATTCCCCGGGACCTCGGTGCAGCTACCCGCCCGGAGGGACCGGCATCAGGGCGCGGACCGAGACTGGTACTGGTACCCGGGCTGGCCCGGAGCCGGCGGGGCGGGCGCGTCGCCTTGCCCCGCGCCGATGCGAAAGGGCCCGGGGAACGCCGCGGCGCTCCGAGGGGCCGGGAGCGGGCGGTGAGTAGCGCCTCGTCCTCGCCGGGGCAGGGACGGGAACCGCGCGCGCGGCTCCCGGCCCAGACGGGGCCGTGCAGGTGCTGCCGACGAAGCGGGCTCACAAGCTGGGCTGGGCAGGAGCTCGCCTGCCGCCTCGTTCGTTGCTTTCCGTTTTCTTTTTCTTTTTTTTTTTTTTTTTTTTTTTTTTTTTTTTTTTTTTTTTTGGCGAAGGAAATGGTGGAACTCTGGCGGGCGCTTTGGGAGTTTGGTGGCCCAGGGCTAGGGGGTCCCATCCGAGCGAAGCGGCCGGCAGTACCTGCACCCGCTGCTCACCCTGACGTACCCAGACCCCTCCTGTTGCGGCGGCCCAGACTGCGGGTCCCCGCGGCCACCGAGTCCAGAGGGTCGCCCCCAGCCCCGCGGTGCATGCGAGCTGGAGGAAAAGAGCTGTCCCTTCTCTCAGTGCCGGACATCCGCAGCGTGACGCCGGGCTCGCCTCGGCTGGGCTCGGCTCTTCCCTTCCCGTCGGCCGGCTCCCGGAGCCGTGATTGACACCGCCGGCCCCTCCGCCCGCCCCGCAGCACATCCCATCCCTCCCCGGCGGCCGCTCGCCGTGCCCGGGAGGCGGGGAAGGGCCTCCCCAGCCCTTTGACACCGTCTCGGCAGGAGTTTCACTTCGCTTTCGCCGCCGTCGCCGCCACTTCTGCAGGCAAACACCCCGGCTTCCATGTGACGCCTCCCAGCCACTGAATGGGGAAAGCGCCTATAAGGGAGACACTTTCCCTTCGTGCAGGAGAAAAGGAGGGGACGAGGGGGGCAGAAGCAGGAGGTGGTGGTTGAGGGGAAGGGAGGACAGAAAATAAATTAATAAATCGCAGGGAACGAATTGGAGGGGGGTGGTGAGAAATGGACACCCCGGGAAAGAAATTCGTGGAATTATTTATTCGTTGCCCCCCGGTCCCGTCTCGCTGACAGAGCTCGGTGCGCCGTTGCGGTGCTCGGCGCTAGCTACAAAGGGACCCGGGGAAGTTTCTTGCTCCCCAGCGCCCTTCCCGGGGGGGGGGGGGGGGGGGGGCAGAGCGTTTAGGTTGTTTTCTGTTGGCTTTATTTATTTATTTTTTTTAAGTTTCCCTTCCCCACCCCTCCCCCCCCCGTCTGGAAGGAGGGGGTCTCGTTCGCACCTCCCTGGATGGTGCGGTAGAAAGGAGGGGAGTTAGGAGGTGGGGGGGGGGGGCTCGTGGTGGGAGGCTGCCGCGCCTGCTGCTCCTGCATTGGTGTCTCCCCTATGGACGAAAACAGCCCTCTGTCTCCCAAGGCAAATGCTTTCAGTATCGCCTCTCTGATTTCAGTCGCCGCCGCCGAGCAAGCAGGGAAAGGAGAGCTGGAGGAGCGCCGCGGCGGCCGCAGCGCGCCCGCCCGCCCCGGCTGCCACCCTCAGAAGATGCACTTCAGCACCGTCACCAGGGACATGGAAGGTGAGTGCCGCGCTCGGCCCCGCAGGGCTGCGGGGACGGGACCACTGGGCACCGCGTATCCGAGGGCTTTCACGCGGCCCGTGCCGGCGGCCGGGCCAGGGGCAGCGCACAGAACGCGGCCTGCCCGCGGAGCCGGTCGGAGGAGGCTTTGCCGTTCCTCCCGGCACGTCTGGGCCCCTGTAACCCTTAGAGAAAGGCATTGCCCGTGGCTCTGTGGCTTTCGACGGCTCTGCCGCTGGGACTCGCTTGTTCTCAGAGGTGCTGAAAGCATCCCCCGACAGCGCCGGCCGTGCCTGAGGCACCGGCAGGCCGGGGCTCGAGTCCCACCGGCTCTGCAGCCCCTGTCTGGCCTGGGGGCTGCGTCAGAAGTAACGCTAGAGACCCCCGGGACCTCGAGAAGCCTTTCAGCATCGGAGGGGATCGGAAGGAGCGGCCTGTCATGCGCCGCAGGGCCCTCTCGGGCCGGCGGCCGAGCGCTGCGCAGCCGGGTTCGTCCCGGTGCTCCTCGGCGCGGAGCCGGAGCTTTGCTCTGGTCCCGGCCTCTTCCTCTTTCTCGTCCGGGGATGGAAGGAATGGGGCATTGCCAAACCAGATCCGACTTCCCCTGTCAGCCGCAGCCCCGCGGCTCCGCGGCTGCAGAGAGAAGGACGTTACCTGCAGCAGCGTAGCTACACGGAAATAAGAGCCGATTTCTTTCTCTGAGTTTCCCCACTCCTCTATTTTTTCCCCCTTTTTATTTGAAGTGGGGGCGAAAGGAGAGAATTTGCTTTGTCCCAAGTGGTGTGTGGCGAAGGAGGCCTGCAGAGATAGCACGGGCTTTGCACCGCCGAAGCTCTTGGCAGACCTCTCGGGTTTGCAAAAGAAAAAAAAAATAGAAGAAAAAAAAGAAAGGGAAAAAAAAAAAAGGAGCCTAGGCAGGCAGGCAGCGGGAGCAGCGAGCTCCCCGCCTGCCCCGGGGGGAGCGGGGCTGGGGCCAAGCAAAGCGGAAAGGGGGAGGCGCCCCGCTGGGCTGGGCGCGGGGCAGGAGAGGAGGCGGAGGGCACCCCGCGGAGCCGGTGCGGAGGCGGGGGCCGCGCGGAGCGGCGCGGAGCTGGGGGGAAAGCAGGAGCCGGAGCGGAGCCCTGACCGCTTGTTTTTGGAATGATTTCAGCTATCTCCAGCCCCTGGCTCACCCAGCTGTCCCATTTTTGCGATGTTGCAGCTTTCACGGCCAACAGCCTGAGCAGCCTGAACGCCTCCGGGGGGTACCACCTCTCCCCCTCCCCGGGGGACCCGTACGGACAGCATGAACCGCCGCACTACGAGCCCTGCACGGCTCAGCAGCACCCGCACCCGCCGCCCCAGCCCCAGCACGGCTACCCTTTCGGCGGGGCGGCGGCGGCGGCGGCCGGGACCAACCCGCCGCCCGCAGGCCCCGAGCAGCCCGAGGGCGCCGGTGGAGCCGCTGCGGGGCCGGCCGCAGTCTCGGGCTGCCCTGCGGGGGCGGCCACCGCGGCCAAGGCGCCGGTGAAGAAGAACCCGAAGGTGGCCAACGTGAGCGTCCAACTAGAGATGAAGGCGTTGTGGGACGAGTTCAACCAGCTGGGCACCGAGATGATCGTCACCAAGGCAGGCAGGTCAGTGCGGAGCTCCCGAGCGGCCCCGGCTCTCCAGCCGCTCCCTCCGGACCTGGACACCCAGGCCAGTCGGGGTGGGAAAGTTCGGTGCGAGTGGTTGAATTCGCACTTGGGGGGGAGATTGAAGCTGCTGCCCAAGGGCGAGTCGCGGAGCGGCCCGGCTCAGCGGTCCCCGTCATTTGATCCTTGCGCTTCTCCTGGGGCGAAATCTGCGAGCTCTTGCGGCCCGAAGGCCTCGGTGCTGCGGAAGAACGCGCGGCTGCTGCTGCGGGCTGACGGCGAAGGCGTGCGGAGGACGGCAGGCAGGGCACCGGGTTTCACTCCCGCTTAAAAGGGCGCTGTGTTCCTCCGGGCGCCTTCGGCTGTGACCCCACACGGGACTTTGATCCGTGTTTACGGAGGACGGTGTTCCCGGGGCGGACAGCAACGATACGGGGGAAGGAAGAAAACAACACGCAAACCGTGCAAAACCTGCTAAATACATTCTTAGCACGGGCAGATGTTTTCCTTCCTGCGGAGACGCGAACAGACCCTAATTCTGCACCTTGAAACGTGTTCCAGGGCTGTTGCATTTCTCAATTATCGAGTAACGAGCCCGGCTGAACGCGGCTCCTCTCAGCTCTGCTCCGGCCGCCGCGGCGCGATTCCGGGGCCAGGACCCCGCTCCTGAGCAGGGAACAAAGAAAGCGGCTGATGCGATCGTGTTAGGAACGAGCAAAACATATGGGGGAAAGAGCAGTCCCAATTCAGTTAGTTGTTAGTTACTGCATTTAGTGGAGATCCCCGGGAAGCGCCGCGGCCGCGGCGGCTCGGGCAGAGCTACGAGGCTTTCCCCGCCAGGCTCCGGCAGAGCTGCGAATTGTCCAGGCTCTGAGTCTTCCCTCGGTTTAAAGCGATCCGGCGGGGGGGAGAAAAGAAAAACAAACAAATTAAGGAATCCCCCGTTGCTTGCTCTCAGTTCGCCCCGGGGCTAACTGCGGCGGGATGGCCGGCCGGGGGAGAGGGTCGGACTCCACTCCGAGCGGTCTGGAAAGAGCTGTGACCGCGGCCGTGCGCTCCCGCCGCTCCCCCGTCAGCGATTTTGAGGGTCCCGAAAGTGCAAAAAAAAAAGAAGAAACATACTTATATGTACATATATATGCAGTGGCATTTTAAATTGTTGGTTTTTTTTATATTAGCAATTTCCTAAAATAAAACAATCACCGTGGTGCCCGGTGCAAAAGCAGCCGGCGCTGCGTTGCGGGACCCGGGCGGAATTTCCCGCAGACGGTGCCTGCCCCGGCGCCGGGTCGCACAGCCCGCTGTCTCCGGCCGCGGCCCCTGAGCCCGGCGCCGGGCTCGGTGTTGCTTTCCTTAGCGGAAAAGGTCGTTCAGGCTCCAGGCGGAGGCTCTCTGCAAACAGGAGTTCTTCGATCTGGCTTTCTTAGCTCTCCAAGAAGAGCGAAAGGATTGCAAATATCCCATTTCAAAAGGTTTCGGAAATGAACCAATTCGAATTGAATCGGGGGGTTTCCTCCCACCCTTTTCTTCGTTTACTTTCTGACACCGTCGAAACTCCAGACAAGCGAGTAAAAACAGGAGAAAACGGGGTACAACCAGCAGGAAAAGGCTCCGGGAAGGCGCTGCAAAGCCTATTCTCTTCCAGCGCCTCTGAGCTGGCCCTGCTGTTTGTCTAGATGGGTCTTATCATCTCAGGTTGTTTGTTTTAAAACTAAGTTTTAGAACAAGAAACACCGGAATTGGAGCTAATGGGGGATTTTACACGTTTAAAATTAATAATAACAGAGGGAGCGACTGAAAACGTCCTCCAGATTTTGCTGAAGCCTTACGGAGAGGGAGACGCAGCTGCCCGATCCCGGTGCAGCCCGGCAGTGCTGGGCCCGATGTGGAAGAGCTGCGGAGCCAGAGGGGCGCTGACCCACCGCCCCTCAGAGGGGGGAAGGGGCAATAACGACAGGTCCGGCAGTGTGCCCCGAGAACGAGCCGGGGGTGGGGGGGGGCTCTCTGCGTCCGGTTTGATCGGGCTGTTTGTTCAGGGGGCTGTTGGGGCTTTGGTTTTTCAACGGCTGCAAACACCCTTCCCGAAATAATTGCCTACAGTCGCTCGCTTGCTTTACTATTCTGTAAAACAAAACGAAGCCATAACGAGCCCCGACGCCAGGGCACATCTTTGGCGTGTCCCGCCGGGGAGCTGCGGGCCAGGCCCTGGTCCCCATGTGTGCAGATGCAGGAGGGAGGAACGGGTGGACTGTCCCGGCCCCTTCCCTTAGCCCACCGCCGATCTCATTTGTACTGCAGCCCCCTGTAAGAATCGTGCCCCCCTTGAGGGTGGGATCCACGTTTCGGCTTATCTTTGGGTCCCCGGGGGCCTGCGCGGAGAAGAACCGGGGGAGCAGCCGCGGGGGCTGGCCTGCCCAGCTCCGGAGCCCTGGGCTCCTTTCCGCTCCCCTTTTCGTTCCGCAAAGCTGCGGGGAACGGTAGCCCGACCGGGCTCTTGCGATGGAGTGGATCCGGGAAGGGGCTTTCTGGGACATCCCCGTTGCCCTCCAACCCTTGCCCGCCGAGGGGGAGCGTTTGCCCCTTCGGGCTGGGAGAGGTCTCCCGCTGGCCCTGGGGGCTGTTGCTGTGTTGTAAGCACTGCTCTCCAACGGGCGCAGTTTGGTGGGTACAGAAGCTGCACAGGTGAGAACTCGATCACCTCGTGTCGTTGGCTGGAGTTTTCAGATTTGACCCCTACGGGCTGCCTGAGACTCCCGAGCTTGAGTGCTGTCCGCTGACAGGGTAATGCCTTGCATTTGCCTCCAGTCAGGTCAGCTAAAATGATGGGGAAACCACGGGGAATAAATGATTTTCACTTTATTTCCCCATAGCAAAGGCCGAGGATGCTCTTGTTCCCCCTGTCCTCTCCGTTCCACCTCGGTGGGGCATTTCGGGTGTCTGACATGAATGGTCCCGGAGCCAGTGGGAGAGGCAGGACCCTCTGGCTCGCCTTTCGGGATGCTGCCGAGGGCTGGGGAACACGGCAACCAGTCTCCCCACGCAGCTTCGGTATACGTGCCTCTTCCTCCGGCCAGTAGTTTCTTCGAGGGGACTTATCATCACAACGGGGAGGGTATCGGAGCAGCTGGAGGGCAAGAGACCCATGCCGGCCCCTCGGGGCTCTCTGCTGCTCCTCAACGTAGCACTTCTCTCTCCTCCCTGTGCCAGGCGCATGTTCCCCACCTTCCAGGTGAAGATATTTGGGATGGACCCTATGGCTGACTACATGCTCCTCATGGATTTCGTCCCAGTGGATGACAAGCGATACCGGCAAGTAACAAATACCTGGTCTGTCTCGCGGTTCTTGGAGCCGTAGGGGCTGCTGGGTCGCTGCCCACCCTCTGCTCCTGCCCTGTGGGGGTTCGGGGATGTGCCCCTGGGCGTGACACCTGTCGGTGCGAGACAGGGAAGGGACACGGGATGCGGCTGACCTGGGGTCTCTTTCACACCCTTGCAACGAGTCTGGGGCCAGGAGCCCCAGACTCACAGACTCACAGGCGACCGGGGCCAGACCAGCATGGGCAGAAGGGCAGGTTTCCACAGGGCACAGGGCAGGAGCTGCCTTGTCCTGCCCAAAAAAGCTCTCCTTGTCGTACTGCTACACGTCTCCACCGGCAAACACCCTTTGCCACTTAACAAAAATCCTCCTCGGTGCTCCTTGAATGCTGTAGCCCCTCAGTGCATATCCCGAAGCTGTGCCATGCCTGCTGGGGATCTTCCTGGGTGCTTGGGTGAAGAGAATGGGTTTTGTGCTCTGGAAAGGCACCAGCCACCCAAGCCACAAAACCCTGCCCTTGTTTCCAGCGGCAGTTTAGGAAGGCCTTGGAAACTGCCGACTCACAAGGCAGTGATGCGGTCTGGTTTGGAACCCCTTTAATTTTAAGACAGTGAAAAGCGCATTATGTATTTAGCTTCAGATCAAGACGCCGAGCAGGCAGCCCGCATAGGAATCGCAGGGTCCGATATATAAATATTTAGACAGATATCCAAATTCTCAGGGCGTCCTAGAAATGTTTGCTTGTCAAGGGAAGTAGGATATATAACATCCAATTGAGTATATCTTTAAAAAGTAATGTTTCTGCTCAAGTCCAATGGTGTCTAATTCCCCCTGTGCAAACACTGGCTTTTAAAGTAAACACGTGTATAGAAGATTGGTTTCTCTGTTTTAAATGTTACTGTTGAATATGTACTTTGAAAGAATGAAACAAGACTGCTAAATTCTGAACCTGCTATTAATCTACACACAACTTTCCACTCTTTACTTAAAGCGAGAATATTACTGTATAGAGAGCTTTTTTGCACTCTTTTTTTCAGAGGAAGGGGGAGGCTTTTGTGGCTTCTCTCCCATATCTACACGGGTCGCTAGAAATTTCCTCCATCCTGCAGATTTCTCTCACGACAGTTCCATCACTGACGTGATAAAATAGTATAACCCCTCCGCAGCAATTCTGGCTGTGGAAAAGAGCTCGTTCCTCTCGTGGCCGTAGGAAGCGGGAGTGATGGAGAGGCGGTGCTTCCCCCTCGGTGGGCCAGGGGGACCGTCCCGGGCCGGGTTCTGCAGGACCGGGTGCTGCAGTCGTTCGGAGCGGCGCTGCAGGGACGCGGGCGGGAGCCCCCCGGGCCGCGGCTGAGGATGCCTTTTCCTCCCGCAGGTACGCCTTCCACAGTTCCTCCTGGCTGGTGGCTGGCAAAGCCGACCCCGCCACCCCCGGGAGAGTGCATTACCACCCGGACTCCCCGGCCAAAGGCGCGCAGTGGATGAAGCAGATCGTTTCCTTCGATAAGCTCAAACTGACCAACAATTTGCTGGATGACAACGGGCATGTAAGTGTTCCCGGGAAAAGATGTCCAACACGGGGCTGCACGGGGTGGGAACTCCCCGCGCTGTGATTCCCGTGGGGTGACCCTGCCCTCGCCCTCCCCAGGGGCTCTGCCCCAGCCCCGCGGCTGTCCCGGGCAGTGGAGCCGGCAGGGCCGGGGCTGCGCTCTCCTCTCTCCATGCTCCGCCTGGATCAGTTATTGTCTCCTTGCTCGTTTTATCATTCAGATCATTTTGAACTCCATGCACAGATACCAGCCGCGTTTTCACGTGGTCTACGTGGACCCCCGGAAAGACAGCGAGAAGTACGCGGAGGAGAACTTCAAAACTTTCGTCTTCGAGGAGACGCGCTTCACGGCAGTGACCGCCTACCAGAACCACCGGGTGAGGCAGCAGCGGAGCTCGGGGCAGCAGCAAGCGGGGGTTGGGGTCGCCCCGGAGGTATCACGGTTGCGGGTGCATCCAGCTCTGGCTCAGCCCCTTCGTCCGGCTCCGAGGTTGGAGGCCGGGCTGCGGGTGTCCGGCGGCGGCGGGGATGGCTGGGGGTATCTGCTAAAATACCCCATCTGCTAAACCCATTCCGGGCAGCGCTGGGAACCCGATAGCCGGGGAGCTGCGCGGAACTGCATCGGTGTACGCCGAGGAAGCGACGTGGGCTCTAGCCCCATCGCCAGCTTCCCCCCGCCCGGGGGACCTCATTACCTATGTAAAGCCGAGACCGGGGCTAGTGGGGAAACTACAGCCTTCCCGCTGCGAAATGTCACTCACAATTTGTTTGGATAAATCTGCGATTTTACTGTTTTAAGCTCGTAGCGGTCTGTCTCTCCTCAGAATACAATTATACGTTAAAAACGAAACAAAACGAAACACAACACCCCCACCCCAATCTAATGCAGATCTCTAGGTAGCAGTTAATCCAATTGCTCCTTTAAATCGCATCAGTGTAATGTAAAGAGCAGGAATCCCAGCAGCGAGTGGAAATACGATTTCATAGCGGGGGCTTTGCAGCGCTGCTCCGAACTGCCCCGCTCCGCGACGATGCCGCACAGGCCGGGGCTGTGTCCCGGGGCTGTCCCTGAGCAACCGGTGCAAGTGTCACCCTCTGCAGTGGCTCCGAGCAAATTGACCTGAGTTCTCTCCGGGATGCGGGGGGTCGGGCCGCACCTCGCCCCGGTGGTGCGAGAGAAAGGCTGTGCCTTTAAGGGGCTCTGGAGTCCCTCCCCGGCTGGCATTTGCCTGATGGCTCCGGACAGCTGCTCTTTCTCTCCTGCTTTCTATCAGTTTGACCTCTAAGGCTGGAACTGTCACTGAGGGGCTTAAAGTTTGTTTTTCAACCCATTCCGGAAACTCACAATCACATACTTTATCCGTGGATTTGCTTAAATATAGAAAATGTCCTGCCTTCTCCCTGGCGAATTAAATAAATACATAAGTATGATTTATCCAGTGATTTGTCTTAACTGCTCCAGTGGTGACCCATATAATGTGGCATTTTCTTACAAGTGCATTTACTCAGCTTTTGCAGCCGACTCAGACTGCCTCTCCCTTCACCTTGAACTCATATTAGGTAGCATGTTAGCCCACATTTTCTAACAGAGGGAAAGCACATGTTTGTGCTCTGTGGCAGAGAACACCCTGGCTCCACCAGCCACCTGGATCCTCTCTGTTACACCAAGCACTGCTGAATCCCAAAGCCTGCTCAGGGACACACTCACTGTTTGGCCAGGGAGCCCTGTGTGCTGCTTTGAGACATTTTGCCACTTCTTCTTACAGATCACGCAGTTGAAGATTGCAAGCAACCCTTTTGCCAAAGGATTCAGAGACTGTGACCCTGAGGACTGGTAAGGCTATGCCTTTATTGGTTATGGCAATACCCTACTCACCCTCTTTCACGTGCATCTGCCCAGCTTACATTTGCACAAGGGTTTTGTGGAGGGGAACACTGTATTGGGCCCCATTTGCCAGCTGCAGCTCACAGAGACAATACTTCAGTTGCTTATTCTGTGGGACCATCAGCTCTGTATCACTTCTCCCCTTCCTCTTCCAGGCCCAGGAACCACAGGCCAGGGCCTCTTCCTCTCATGAGCGCTTTTGCCAGATCCCGGAATCCAGTCTCTTCCCCAGCCCACCAGAATGGGACAGAGAAAGGTGAGAGCCCCCAGTGGCCAGGCCAGCCCATGTCCCAGGTCCTGTTGGCCTGCACAGCCCGTGCATGCGTGCTTGGGGCCAGCCTTGCCCACCAAGCTGGTGCACAGCCCCATTGCTAATGAGGTTTGTGCTACCGCTTATTTTTTAAAGAAAAATACCTGCCTTCATAGCCTAATTAATTCTTCCTTGGACTACAACATTTGCTGTTGTTGTGTGCTTAAGAAAATTTGCTGCTTTAAAAAACACTACCCCTTGCCTTTAGAGTCCCATTTTCGATTTTTTAGCAACAAACTCAGTTTTTCAGGCAGAGATGCAGTGCTGGCCACAGGTTCCTTCTCGCATTGCCCTTTTAATGCGCCTCGGCAGCGCGCTTAGGGCCAACCCACTCCATTCAGGAGCTGCAGTCAGGTCGAACAGCACCTCTGCCCATTGACTGCTTTTCCATTACCCAGAGCAAACAACTGCAAAGACAACCGAAGGCCTTTCTTCCAACGTACACCGGGCCTGCAAAATAAAGGGAAGTCTGTATTTGTTTAGTGTTACACAATTGCAAAAATGTCAGGCGTGTACCAGCTTGTCAGTCAACTCAACTCCATTTATCGCAGTCAGAAGGTCCCGTCCCGCCAGCCCCGTTCCTGCCGCATGCCGCTCCTGCACGCCCCGCTCGCAGCCGCGCTCTTCCCTTCGCGCGCCTCTTCCCCGTGCGCGCGGATGCGCTCCCGCGGCCCGGCCGCACTGACTCTGTTGCCCCCGTAGATGCTGCCGAGAGCCGGCGGGAGTTCGAGCGGGAGGCAGGCGGGACGGCGCTGCACCAGGCCGAGGCCGCGCACCAGCAGCTCATGTCCCGCGTGCTCAGCCCGGCGCTGCCGGGCGGGGGCGGCGGGCTAGTGCCGCTGGCCGGGGCGGGCGGCGGCCGGCCCAGCCCGCCGCACCACGAACTGCGCCTGGAGCCCGCCGCGTCGGAGCCGCTGCACCACCATCCCTACAAGTACCCGCCGGCGGCGGCCGCCGCCTACGACCACTACCTGGGGGCGAAGAGCCGGCCCGCCCCCTACCCCCTCCCCAGCATCCGCGGGCACAGCTACCACCATCATCATCACCACCACATGAACGCGGCGGCTGCGGCGGCGGCGGCCGCCAACATGTACTCGCCGGCCGGAGCACCCGCTGCCTACGACTACGGGCCCCGGTAACGGGGTACCGGCGGCACGAGAGACACCGCCCTCCCCCTTCCCGCCTTCCCCCACCTCCCGCCTTACGCGTGAGCTGATTGGTCAGCTTGACATGATCGACAGCCAGACAGCCCAATCGCCGGCAGCCGGGCCCCGCCCCGCGCCCCGCCCTGTGGGGGCTGTGAGGGCGGCGGTGCCGGGAGCTCCATCGCGGTGTGACCCGCGGCTGCACTTTGATAAATGAAGCCATATGTCCTTATCTCTCTATTCCTCCGTTCGTGCCGGGCACCGAGGACCGTCGGGCGGCTGGGATGCGGTGGGAGGACGGTGAGGCGGCAGCGGTGAAGTGACATGTCTCCTCTCATTCGCCCTTCGGGCCTCGTGATGGAGGTTTGGTGTTACCGGTGCCCACGGGGCCTGTACGTGAGCACCGAGCAGGGGCTGTGGGGCTGGCCGTGAGCCGTGTGTCGTCCTGCACTTGTCGGTGTCGGTCTTTCCCAACCCGGGGCACACCGGGGCTGGTTCACAGGTGGCTCAGGTGGTTCTTTGAGGAGATTCTTGAGGAAGCAGAGTTTAGTTTAAGGGAGTGCTTTGAATCCTCACTGCCAGAACAAATTTCCCACTTCTCCTCCGACCCTGACCCATTTGTAAGTTTTGGGGTTCACCGGGATGCCTCAACCATAGCAGCATTTTCTGGAGCTATTGAGAAGGGCCTATGGCCAAGAGCACAGGCACATGCAGCTGTGTTTGCATCTTGTTTTCCCAACAATACCTGCAAAGGTTTAAAAACCAGCCTGGGGGTGGGGGAATATCTGCAGATTTCAGGCTGTGTGTTTCCCACCTGCTTCCCAGGCAGCCTCACACAGTTCTGCCTTCCTGCATCCTTTCCTGAGCTCTTGAATACTCTCCCATGGAGGTGCCTTTTAAAGGGACTTCAGGGTTTTTTTTCTCAGACTGGTTCACCCCTTATATTTGGCTGATCCAAACTGCAGTAGTTCTAAAGCATCTTTTCTGCATTACCTGCTTGCTGCATCTTTCCTCTTAATGCTGGTAAGTACTTTTTCCTTTAGTATCTTCATTCAGTAGTCGTTCCTTACTGCTAAAAAGATGGCCCTGTTCATCACAGTGCTATAGTGATGTGTTTTGAACAGTTGGCTTGTGTTTTTGTCAGATACTCACCAAAGGCAGTTCCTTTGTGTTCAGAGGAGGTATTGAGCAGCTCCTCATCTGTGTTGGTATACAGTATTATGAACACTTTCCTGACTCTTCCACATGACTCCATTAAAAGATGGGGGTTATTTCTTTTAAAGCCATCTATTCATCCATGTTTGTGCATTTTCATTACAAATTCTTTAAAACATGTTCTTTCCCTTGTGCAGGTGGCAGTGTTAATAGCAATGTTTATTTTGTCTCTGGCAGTGGGCTTTGGGCTTCCAAAACCTTTTTGGAAAGGTTTAAGAAGGGATACAGCCTACCATGAATATTTTATGTATTTTTTTCTGTTAAAAAAATATATCTGGATCCATAAAAAAAGACTTGTGCAAGAAATATGTATTTTATTTGACATTTGCAGTGAATTGTGAGATTCTTAGTGTCTGACTAAAGCATAATGTTCTCAGAAAGGTTGATGTAAAATAGCCTTGTGCTTATTATTAGTCAGTGGGAAATGGCTCTCGGATGTGCTCTATTGCTATTGCTTTGCCGCTGTTATTTCAGAGTTTTCAGTATGATTTGTTATCTGTAAACTGATTAGTGCCAAAGCTTTGGTCAAACGTTTAATGAAGTTGTTATATTTATTATTTCCTTCAAAGATTATACAAACCCTTTTTTTCTTAATAGTTGCAGTGTAGGAAAAAAAGTGAAGACAACCAAAGAATCATATCTGCAAAGTGTAGATACGTGTAGATATTTGTAGATATATGTAGATAATCTTATTTCATTTTAATTGAAAAGACATTGAACAGTGACATTTATAAATATTTTTCCTCTTCTTTCTTTCCTTCATTTCTTGTTTGATTATTTGTATATGTTTGTCAGTTTGTCTCCCCTACAAAATGCAGTTAATTAAATAAGGAGAGTTCTTAGTCTGGGCAAACAGTGGCTTTCCGTAGGTGATTGCTCCTTCTCTTCTGTCCCTGGTTGCTGCAGGTGCCCATGGTTGTGGTAATCTATCACAATACAACAGGTTGCAAGGTTGGGGTTCCCAGGTGAAAACAGATCTGTTTGTATTGCTAAGCACCTGTTCTCTTTAAGCACACATAGAATGACCCAAGGTGCCAGGACTAAACTGTGCCCTTAATGGAAGTGGCTCGAGGTCTTTGCCTTGACTGAGGAATTTCAGTTTTATATTTGTTAGAAGAAGAGAAAATCACAGAACTTCAAGCTATGGCTGTGGGTAGTGGGCCCTCAGGATCACCAGTCTGTGTTCTGTGCTGAAGAACCACTGCAGGCCCTGAGGCTGAATGGGAAGAAGACCATGCAGATGTGTCAAGCCTACAGTCTGAACTATGGAAATGGTATTTCTGACCATGCATTTAGTCCATCAGCATGCAAGGTGCTTGGACATGTTCACATTGAAGCATGTTAGCAGTCCAGTTCATGTTGTGTTTTAATCCTTAAATCAAGATTCTTCAGGGCTTTGACTAGTGTCCCTCCTTCCATAACAATGCCTCTCTCACTGGATGGGAGTGTTACAGATATGGAAAGCAAAAAGGGTTATTTTTCTATCCCAAGAAAAAAATCTACTTCAAATAAACAAAACCCCATAATACTGCAGAATGACTAGTAGAAGCCTTTTGAAAATCACAGAAAATTTGTAACACTTTAATGTCATATTACCTGTCAGCCTGTTAGTCAGGTTATATCACATATAGGCCATGCATTATCTGTGTATTTTAGATTGATTTGACAAATGACTTTGTATGATTTGATTACATGTCTGGCTAAACTTCATTCAGCCCATGCTGTCACCAAGGTCCATGGCACATACTAGGAAAGAAGGCAGCTGCATTTCCAGGCGATACTTCCATTTGTGGTTACCTCAAGTCCCACAGAGCACTTACAAACAAAGTGTCTTTAAAAGCTGTAAAACAGGCCCAAGTGTGGAGGTTACAAGCTAGAGGGCTAGAGAATGAATTAGCCATCTAGCTCTATTTTCAGGAGGTGCAGGCTGAGTTCAGTGATTGCTTCTGAGGTCTGAAAACCACATCACCTAGCTCAGTGGATAAATCCAGGATTAGTTCCTTGTTCCACACAGGCCACAAGGGTGGCCTTTGCTTAATCACTTAACCCAAACACTGGGGATAGCTCCAGTTTTCAGAAATGGCTTTGTGCAGTTGATCTTATCCTGTCCTTGCTAGTGAAATTGACTACATTCAATGTAGGATAGGAGCATCAGGATGAGACTCCTGTGCGTTTGCAGTGTTCATGCACACTCTTTACACATTTCATAGATGTTCTCTTTAGTCTTTCTCTCTCTTCAGGGAGACCCTATAACTCTGTGGCTAGAACTGTGCAGGCAGTCCCCAGCAGCTGCCTCTCAGCATCCTGGGCTGTTGGCATCTCTTCAGTCAAGCACATGTACACATGGCCATGGCTGGGGAGCAACTGCTTTGGCTTCCTGCTACAGTGTGGGTAACAGTGGCTTGCAGGGCGGAGATTGACCCGAGGATTGTAGCAGGTATAGAAAGGTGTTCTGCATGCAGCAGGCTGCTGGGGGACATTGTGTGTCTCCCATGAGCTATGGGCTTCTAGTGCATCTCTACACAGAGCCATGGCTAGTGGGGCTACGTGGCTTAAGGCCACCTCAGCTGGGGCACTATTCTTTCCTGCCAAGCACTCCTCTCCAGCAAGTGGATTTCTGCCTGTGATGCCAGATTCCCTCACCAAAGAGCAGTTGTACCTTGATCTGTACGAAATAAGTAAAGCAGGTTCAGCTGTGCTGTGTAATTGTTCTGCCTGTGTAAAGGGATCCCAGTAGCTGCTAGAAACAAGTCAGGCACCCACAGGTTTGGGCTGGGGGTAGAAGCAGAGCCCTGCTGCCTGGAGAAAGCTGGAAGAGCAAACACAGCAGTACCTGCAAAGCAGGTTTCAGCATCGTTACCTAAAGAGCTCAAAAAGCTGCCGTGAGCCTGTTGAACACGGCCGGGCTGGAAGGTGGGAGAAGAGTATTTGTGTGCACATACATGAGTTCGTTCTTTGTGCTTTGCCCTCTGTTCGGTTTCCTGATAGATTGAAACCAAATTCGGTAGCGTGTTGAGACCGCGGGTGCTTTGGCCTGACCGTTTGTGTGGAAGTGCCGGTGTGGGCAGGGACACCCCCAGTTGTCCGGAGGGTCCCCCCAGGTATCGCTGCCCAGTGGCCGCGGTGGAAGGAGGTGCGCGCACCCCGGCCGGCCCTGCCTGAAGAGCCGGCTCCCTCCAGAGGGAAGAGCCGGGCATGGCACGCGGTGGATTCGGCACGCACGGAAAACGGGAAGGGCTTCATCTTCCGGAGCTGGGAAATATGCGATGAGAGTAAAATATAGATTAGGGGGTTAAAGGAAAGATTTCACCTTTGAAACACTCTGGCATAAATAAGAAGGGGCAGTCTCCTGTGAGTTACAATTTGAGGATACTCAGCCAGCAATGGCTCAGCCGTTGCTTTAAGCTGGTGTTATTGAAAATCCACTCTGCATGTGTAGAGGCCAGTACTTGTGTATGGATGCAGCGTTTTTCTAAACATAAGCATTTTGTTCTTCATTTAATCATTCCAATTAAATTGATTGCTAAGATATATAATTTACACAGGTGTTTGACAAAACTAGTCGCAAAAGTGACTGTATCCAAAGATTTCTATTATTGCCATTATCATGAGCTCAGCATATGAAATGTGCTGTTACAGTGAGACACCCATTGTCGGAGGGAATATAGATAGTGTATCAAAGGTTGGAAATCTCAAAGAATAGTATTTTTCCTGCCCAGTATGTTGCACACACAGTCAATGCAAAAAGGAAGAGCTGTTTTTGAAGACGCACGTTAATTTTGAAAAACACAGACATGTCCCATATACACAATGTATGTACATGTAAAAGTCTGCTCTCCAAAAGCCCACTGTCCTTCAGGAGGGCTGTGCAAAGTATTATGTGTGTTGCATGTGCCAGAAAGCACACCCTCATTCCCCCCATTAATAGAAATGACCTATTATAAATTTACTAAAGATACCATAGTTTTATAAATTGGCCACATATGTCTGTGTAATATATTTATTATATCACATTTCGCAGCATTTCTGTTTTATGAAATTCAGCCTTGAATTTGTCACATATGTTTTGCATATATGTGCAATAGTTGGCCAAGTATATCCAAGTAAAGTATGATAAATGTGTTCTTTCCATATGGGAAATTAAATGTTTTTCCAGATTAAAAAGAAAAAAAAAGTTTATTAAGAGCAGCCTATACAAAATAATTACAATAAATCACTCACTTCTACTTAGGCTAAAATTATAAATTTGAACTAGTAACAAAGTGATTTAGAACAAGAGCCAGAAAAGTCTCATTTAGGACCTAATTCTATAAGGAGATGGAGCAGCATAGATAGAAGAGGCCCTACACATTTTCAAGGCTCGCTGCTCCATGTTGTGACATCCTGCCAGGCTGTAGAGCAGCTTCTCTCTCCTGCTCCCAGTGCAACTGGAGCTGCAAAGGACAGCCCTCATCCCGTCTGTGAGAGGGACACTGTGAGAGTGAGTGCCCTGGGACGTCCACTCCAGCCTGGGTTCTACACCTCTGAACAGCTCTTAGTGGTCTCTGGGAGGTGGAGAAGGAAAGGGAATGTTTTCCTGCAGTGTACTCCTCCTCCCTGGCGCTCCTGCTGGCAACCAGCGGGTGCTTCAGTGGGCAGGGCAGGACACCTCAGGTGCCACTGCTATGTTCAGTGCCTGCCTTCACAGGAGTGACTGCACTGGTGCCCAGGGACTCAGACTGATGTCCTTGGGCTTAGAAGTGAAAAACTGAATAAACAACATGTAAAACTTACAGAGGCACCTTGGTGTGAGATGTTAGCACTATTGTTTTTGTCATTGGTTTTAGCTTGGATGATGGGCATTTGTGTTTTGCTCCACTTGCTTCGTGCTCCCACTGTTCCTTGTTCCAGGGGGCAATGGTTCCCCTTCGCATGGTGCTCTGGCCTGGCTGCTTCAGCTGCCCTTTGTCTGGGGTGTGAGCTCCAGCTGTGGGCAGCAAGAACCAGCATGAGAGTGGAGGGGCTGCAGGCAAAGCCATCATCTGGAAAGGGCAGAGGAGGGGTGGGAAGAGGCAGCCCTTCTCCCAGGCTGGTTCTGTTTGAGCACTGCCTTGCACATTTCTTTTATTTCAGCAAATGTGAAGTGAGTCTTTCATTCTATTCCCTTTCCTGCTTGTTGTCAACTACTTCAAACCAGATGGGCTGAAGAGATAAAACTATAAAGACTCAATGTCTTTATTTAGCAGGACGCCAAGTCTGCATGCCATCAAAATATCTGAGGCACAAAAATCTGAACAGACAATACTTACTTTAAGTGTTATGTTAAGAGCAGCCTAGATGCTTTTCCCTGAACACAAACAATGCATCCACAAATCACTGAGTATTAGCAATTTTAAAAATTGCCATCAGGACAAGTGCCACAGCCACATTCTCTGTCACGCTACAAATTATTCCATAGGCCCAGCGCACCCTCTGCCTTCTTATGTCAGAACATGTTTATAGCAAGCAGTGCCATGGGGGCTTGGAAAATGTACTTTTGCATGTGTGAGATGCCAGAGCTATGGAGCAGAATAATGGCTCAGCATTTGAACATCCTCACTAAATTTCCTGATCTGGACATAATCAGGCTCAATCCATCCTGCCACTGGTTGGAAAGAGAGACGATTGCTATCCAGAAAGCATGTGAGGATTTCAATGTTTTTTTGCTGCCCTAGTTTGTGTATACTGAGAATAAAAACTAGAAGGAAACAGCTGTAATCTCAAATAAATTTAACAGCCTTTTTTATTCCCTTTTGTTTTTTAATAATTAGAACTTCAAATTGTAGCAGAGAATTATTAGAATAAATATATTTTTCACTGCCATGTCACTCTCCTGGGAGGAGATAGTTAATACTGCAGGGTGGTTCTCCTGCAGTACAAGTGGCTGCTGCAGGTCCTCAGTCCTTCCCACTGCTATCCCCTGTGGCACTGCAGCTTCTGGTTTTATGACTCTTCACAGCACAGAAATAAACACTCTCTCCTCTGGGTGAACACAGGCTTATTTAGAGGTGTAGATTGTAGTCTACAGGATTTCCTAGTGTTCTGACACCTTTAAAAAAGGATGCTGGGGAAGTAAAAGCAAATATGTCTGAGACAAAAGCAAGTTTGTGTGTAAGTTTTAGAGGCCAGACCTATCACTGTGTGGTTCCACCAGGTACTCTTCCTGCCATCCCTGTCTCTCTCCCATGGACAATCTGGTCACTGCTGGCGGTTTGCTCCAAGGCCCTTCTACCTTCCACTGTCTTCCTATCACCTAACTCAGAGGGACAAGTTGCTCCTTTGTTTAGATTTACCCCCTCACTTCCTCTTTCTCCTTCTCTTACAAACCAAACTGCAATTTAAATTCCTCTGAGGTCAGAATAAAGCAGTACACAGCACTGCTGATAGGATGTACAGCTGTGGTTCAGACCACTAATCAGGTGAGCAAAACTTTCCCAACTAAGAGATTATATTTTCATTTAATTTCATACTGTGAGATCCTTACATAAATTGCCATCTCCCCCCTCAGTATGATCTTAATTCTGGATATCTTCCTCCACATTATAAAAGAAACCTCCAGGATGCTCCAGAAGAGTAGGACATAGACAAACACAGCCAAGTTTACTTGGAAAAGCTATAGTAGGGGGACCCAGGCTGGAATTTCATAATATTATGCATTAGCAGAAACCCCCCTGCCTTTCTCCTTAGTCATGACTGTCACTTTCCTGGTAGCACAATGGTCATGCTTAAACATCAAACTTTGTGTCTCAATGCTGCTCTAACATTGCCTAGTATTAATCCAGGCAGTCATGTGCCATGTTTTATGCAATGATCCACACTTTCACACCACAGACACACAGCCAGAAAAGGAAACACATTGATTTAGCACTCAGTAATCCTTGTTTAATCCCCAGTTCTTTGGTTTACATCACTAACATGGCTCCTGCAGTAGTCAGTTCTATCTTTGTTCTTGGCAGACTGAATTAAAGGAAAGATTTATTAATTTGCAAGTTGGCTTTGTAGATGCATCTTAAATATGCTAAAAAGAAAAGCAGTCCAGAAGCCAGTATTGGCTTAACTATAAAAATCTGCTCTTTTAAACTCAAACCTTTGCAACAGTTCAAGTCAAGCTGCAGAGTAATTTTTTGGCTTGCTGTAGCAATTTCATTCTAAAGGACTAGATTTAACAACTGTCTCATTGCATGCCTCCAGCTTACTTCCTTTTTCACTCATTACTACAAACACAATCTCATCTTTCCTTGCTCATCTACAATAAGGACTGCAGTGCTTTATGGCTCATGTACTGATAAGAGAAAGGAGTTGTAACTAATGGATTCATTTGAAAATAATCTTAGAGGGTCAGGGATCCCATTCATTCCAGTGGTGATAATAATTCCATGTAATTCTGCACAAATGCTGGTGTTTGGGATTTATTTCTATTACTTTATGAATGCTGGTTGCTTTCTTCCCTCTCATGGTGCCAAAGACAGTGATTCTTGGGAGGCAGCCTTTTGTAATAATTCAGCTGTCATCACCTTCACTCCTGAATCCTCCAGGCCAGGTACAGGCTAGCCCTGTTCCTTTCTGGCAGGTGAGATTTCAGAGCTAACTCCAGCACCTTAAGGTGGCTCCTCGCTCACAACCTTCTGCTAGCAGGTCAGCGGAAATCCTGAGTGACAACCATGCTCATGGCACAATTACAACTTTATTTTTTTTTTAATTAAAAAAAGTTAATTTCTTAGATGCAATCAGACATCTGCATTTTACAGTTATAGTTAGAATCAGACAATTGTGTTTTACAGCCTATACTGATACAGACTGTCTTTCCTGTTGGAAGCCATTCTTATTTGGGGAAGTCCAGGTTAGTTCCTTAGGCAAATAAACTGTTAGAAAACTGTAATTCACAATCAAACTATGGCATTAAGGCTCAACTCTAAAGCAAACTAGTGTAGTCTGGTTGCTCATTTCAAAAAAACTATAATGTGAAAGAAAAATCTGTTTTCTGGGTGTTTAAATAAAATCAGTAGTGATATAAATTGTTAATTAATTGTATGTGAAAAAGCATGACATGGATAGTGCCTTGGTAATGGGAAGTAAAGGATGGTTCTGTTCCTGCAAGCAGCCCTGCAACCTGTGTCCTTCCTCCTGAAGCTGGTGAAACTCTCACCTGTGTGTCTGAGATGCAGTTCATGTCCTCATTTTCAATGTGTACTTGCATGACTAAGTTTGTTTTTAAAGCTACCTAATCAGACAAACATAAGTATTTAACTCTCAGCAAAAGGTAGTAATTTCGATGAAAGCATCCAGTAATCTTTATAGAGTATCTTCCAGAAGACCCATTCGTAAATCTAAACATCCCTTATGAGTCTCCCTAATTACTTTAGATGTTGACAGTAAATGGCAATTTTCAGAGAAAATATACTCAATAATTCCTAGCTTTCAGCCTCTGATCTCAATAAGGCGTGGGATATTAATCCTTCTTTCCAGAGGGGTGCCACTGTGCCAATGCCAGAGTATTTGCATCAAAAACTGTTCCTTACCCTAACCATTTGCCCAGCATGGGTGAGCCCTGGATTTCCTTTCCTGCTGGATGAGCATTAAACCTACAGCTCACTTCTGTGGAAACTGCCCAGCAGTGCAGGCTGCTGTTTGCTGCCATGGAGGAGAAATGCTGGCATCTCTGGGCCACGTGTACTGTGGTACCAGACAGCACAGGCAAAGGGAAATCTCTGTGCAAACTCCCTAGGACAGGCCCCTGGGCCACATGCAACAGCACCTTCTCCATTTATTTCATTGTTTCTTTGTGTCAATTCTGACCAACTTTGAGAAAGGGGAAAAAGAGCAAAAGAAAAGACTTCTTCCAGCAGCAGGCTTGAGGAGGGTGACTGCATCTTGTTCCACAAGGCTGAGGCTGGAGCTGCTTGTACAGTGGGGGCAGCTTCTCTTCTGTGTGGGAGGTGGATGATGGGTGGAGATGTGCAATTCTGTCTGGTAGATGTAATGAACACCATCACCTCCCCTTGACTCAGGATCACTCAAAATTAGGCTTTAACTTTCAACTGCAACGTGATCCTCCATGCAGCTACTGAATAGTAAAGAAATAATCAAAGAAATGCATTATTTAAAGTTTCACCACACTCTAAAATGTGTAAGGCCACGTTTTATTTAGAAAAGCCTGGCAACAGTATCCTGGTTGTGTGTTTTAATGTAAAGAACATCAGGCTGGGTGCTTAAGGCTTTCAGTCCAGCAATATTCTCTGTCTGCAAGGCACAGCTGGGTAACAGACCCAAACCTTAATTTGCATGTGTGTTTTCTCTGAAATAATTTCAAAGTCTTTGATGTTGCTGTTCACATTTGGTCACTTTTTCTTTGATTTCCACCTCTCTACAGAGCAGAAACAATTATTTCCAATAAAGTATCAACAGTGTACAGCCTGGACACAGTTGTCAGTGCAGCTTTGTGGCGGAGTTCAGCAGTACCCTGGCTCCCACACACTGGTGTGTGTCTAATACGCTTTAGAAGAATGCAAATGCTGCTTTATGAGTCAAACAAAAAAACTTTCATGAATGAATTTCAGTTTCCATGACTGTAGAGATGACAAGTTAATGGAACCATTTGCACTGTGTGGATAAGGATTTACCCATGCGACTCCCCTAAATGTTAATGGGAGCTGTGCAGCTCAATCCCTGACTTTCCATGCTGAAACTTACCCCTGACTCTCCAAGGAGAAGGGTGCTAATTGGATTGTCGAGTTTAAATCCTTCAGCTCATCAGTCTATGGAAAGGATTTAGCACTGGCTCTGTAAAAGGCTTTACATAGCTTTGCAGTGCAATGTTAGCGAAGATTTTTTTCCTTTCTTTCTTGTGATTAATTGTGAGGCTTGAGGTGACAGGAGACATAATGAAATTCATAAATGCCGAAGGCCATCCCAGTCACATTCCTGGCTGTTGGTTTAAGTTAGAAACTGACAGAAGTGTGAACAAATCAAGGGTGTTCTGATAGCCTTTCAGTTACGGGGAAGAAAAAGTAACTGACAATGAGAAACCACTGGAGGTGGTTTAATGGGTATAAATTTTCAAGAAAGAGTAATGTTTTACACTGATTCAGATTCTTGGATACATAAATGACTTACAAACAGACATATTCTGCCCCCACTGCAGTTCGAGGGATTCCAGTCCTTTTTTACAAAAGATATTGGCCCAAGTTATGTCAGCAACCTGCCAAAGGAAAGGTGTTGCAAAACCTGTAGCAGAACCCGAAGCAACTTTGGTCTTTGTGACTGGCCTTGTTCTGATTGTTACGAATTTTAAAAATCCACTTTCCTCTATGAAAGACAAAACTTATAGCTTAAACAAGAAGCATAAGAATTAACCTGGGACTCTCACTTCAGCCTGGAGACAGATTCTACCACTTCCCCACATGCACGTTTGAATGACAGTGCTAGGAATTGCTTCACCAGTCCTGTTTTCCTAGTCCATGGCAGTGCAGGATGTGTCATGTCTGAGCATATATGGACCAGACACTGATGCGCTGATCTTTGGAGCCAGCTGCCAGCAGTCTCTGCCGGGGGTTGCTGTGATCTGAGAAGGACGCGCAGTGGACGGTTGCTGTGTGATAGTCCAGCACTGCTAAGGGCTTCAGCTTTTTCCACCCAAAGATCCTGATGCGATGATCCCACCCTGCTGTTGCCAAAATCTTCTTGTCTGGACGGATGGTGATATCAGATATGCCAGCGTTGACAAGTTGGTGTGTTTTGTAAACCTTTGTGAAAAAGTTACAAATGAGCTCTAGTTGTTCGAAACAGAAGAAAAAGGAATCTTTTGGTACTTTAGCAGGTGTTGTGCCCACCCAACACACCAGTGTCACACAGGGAGCGTGGAGTTTTTCACCATGTGGTGAATGGTGCTTGGTAAGAGCAACGGTAGACAGAGACAGAAAACACCTTAACTTGAGCCTCCCATTTCCAGAGCAATTTTCACAAAATAAAGCAAATTCTTGTATGCTTTTAGTTTATTTTGCATTTAAAGCTATATAGATTCTGTCACAACTGAAGCTCTGAATTGAGGTTTTGAGTACAGCTTTGCCCTTTTCTTCCAGCTATTCTTGTATAAGTTGCAATGTTCAGAGCTAAGGCTGTATATTTTCCCTGCTTCTGCAATATTCCCAGGCTGAGACTCTTCTGAGCTGATGCTTAAGCTACCTGCTACTCATTTCTACTACTGTGGCCCCTCACAAAACCCCCAATAAGCTGTTGTAGTATTTACCTCAGTCCTGAGAAAGGAATGCTTCCAGGAATTGGGTTACAGTGTCAGAAAATCTGTATTTCTAGTACTCCTTCCCAAGAGACTTCTATTTACACCAAATCCAAGGAGGGGATTATGGCCAAGTTATTGATTTCAGTCTTGGAAGCCTTTTGTTACTCTTTGGAAACTACTGGGGCACAGAGGGACACAATTCAATTGGGAGGCATTTGGCTTTCTTCAGGAGGCACTGGGGCTGCACAAGACTTAGCCCCTGGAAAGAAAAGTTTTCGCTTCACTGACATGATTTTCTCGAGGCACAGAGCTCAAAGTAACACACCTTTGCTGTTCTCACCTCAGGTACCTTGTCTGAGTGAGCAATCTAAAACACGTGTGAAATATGCATGCAAGAGAGTGTGTGTGTATGTGTGTATTGGAACAGCTCAGCTTCTGTCAAAATGGGGAAAACACCTTTGGCTTATAAAGCTGGCCCTGAACTGCTGTTATTTAAAAGTGCCATTGGAAACAATACTTTAATGCCACTGTCTCCTTAAGCCTGAGTCTGTAGCTATCCTGCACCAAAGCTTAATATCATCCAGTGCCTGTTTTAATTCACTGTGTGGTGTTTACTGTTTGTCTGAGGCAGGAAGGGATTGACAAGTACATCACACCTGAGGAGGTTTCCCCCTTGAAGGACATTCCATGATGCATACCTAGTACAGGGTTATAAAGACATATTATTGCAGATAATTTTAACCTTTATACTGGATGTAGAAAACTCCAGAAATATTGGTCAAGGTTGGTTTCAGATGCAGCTGAACACATCTTGGACCCTTACAGGCACAAAGCCATAAGCAATTATTTTTCAGCTATATAGGAACTGCCCAGCTACCTACTCAAACAGCAAGAGCTGTGCAGTTGGGTAAGACAAAAGGTTGAATGAAACTTGACATGCTTCTTACATGCTCTATACATTTCTTTTTTTCAAATACGACCTGAAGAATGTGTCTACAGTGAATTCAGAACAGAGGACAGCAAGTTTTGCTCAAGCCTAATGAGAAATAGCAGGCTCTATGGGGGCCTCTTGGTGGGGCTGCTACTGTACAACCTGTGCTTTATGTTAGTACATGTGCTCCAAACTCCCCAAGGTAGGCCTAATGCAGCATGGCCTCAGTGGAATTTTTGTTGGTGTAAATGTCCTGGCAAGGGAAAGATTTATTCCTTACATCACCAGCCTGGCAAATGTAGGATGGGTTTTACTCGGTAACTGAGATTATTCGCTAATGGCTATAACCAATCCCAGGCGTGGTGCTCCCATCATTAATGTCAATTATGTGGGCAAGATCCATACAGCACAATCAGGGTGACTGGAGAAATGGCTCAGCAAGCTACAACTTGAAAAGGAAGCCTGTAATGGTGATGCCTGTTGGCTATGGAACATGAGGGAACAGTGGGCATTTGTGCATGATCTGCAGATACAAGAGTGAGAGAGAAAAACAACACAAAGGAGAAAACTTGCTCAAGGTATATGCAGCCAGGTGTAATCCTATGCCAAGATTTGTGCCATCCCAGGACTTACTACAGTAAGTCACTGACTACAGCAGTCCAATACTAACACGATTTCCTAACCAGAAAACCAGCGTGTAATTAAGAAAACAAAGAGGTAAAAATAGGTGAGCTGCTTTCAGCCAGTCACAATCAAGGACACTTGCATCTACAGCCAAAGCATGTCTTTTAAGCCCTCTGCTTATTAGGAAAATAACCAAAATAGCAGCTGACTAAGCTTCAGCATTTGGGGGAAAAGCCTCAGCAACCAAACCAACAAAACTTAACAGTACAGCTTACAAGATTTTTTCCCTTGCCATATAAAAAGAAGATTCTGTGGTTATCAGATTTCTTAGTTCTGCTTTGTTTATTCACCTGCAGAAGCTGTTTACCTCCTACATTCTACCACAAACATCATCACATAATTACACTATCTCATCCAAATCAGAAGGCTCATAACCAATCCTATCATTTGCTGACAGTGATGAATTCAGCAACTTTCCTGTAGGAGACAATACAAACTTTCCTCATAGCAATAAACTCTGCAGTTACCTTTATCATCTATTCATTGACACACTGGAACACTGCCACTTAAAATAGAGCTGCAGTACCATCATTGCATCACTCCTCTCCAACGGCAGATATCTGTGCACCACGGTTACTTATTAAAACCTCTTAGAATAAAAATAATGTGCCACTGAGTGGCTTTCCAACGTCTACCATTACCTCAGGTACCTGGAATGTCAGGGAAAAAAAATCCCCATCTGGTTTATATTATTAATGCAATAGTGGAAAAAAACTTAATCTCTGTCCTTGACAATCTCTAGTGCTCATATGAAAGATGCATTTTTTTAGGGCATTCATGCTCCCATGAAGCACAGGAACATTGCTTGTACCTTATAATACTTGGCATTTAAATTTCTTCTGAGGCAACCTTCTATCTCTCAGTGTGAGGTGCTGAAGGTGTAGCTAATCTTACATCCCCTGGGAATGGGAATACCTTCTGAAAAACAATACTTGCAATATTTCAGATCAACAACTGTTTCTCCTGCAAGTTGAACCTGTAGCCCTGCATACTGTTAACTCCTAAGTGAAATGTGCTGTAAAGAACAGAATTTTCTTTTAGGAAAAAAGTTTTGCTTTTTATAATAATTAATATGAAGAACAGCTTTCTCTCCACCACCAGAGTATTTGAAAATTTAAGAAGCCTGTCATGATGTCAGATTTCTGTCACCTTTACCTTAGAGAATGAGTCTCAATACCAAGTTTCTTACTGGGATTGCTCACCTTCTTTTTCCTTGTGTGAATTAAGGACACCTGGTGCAGATGGTGACAAGCAGGAGGAGGCTGGGCAAGGGCAGGGCAAACAGGACCAAAAACCAGCAAACCCAAACCAAGACAATTGTGTATCAGACACCTTCACTACTCGTTCAGAGTGCAGAGTGCCTCTTTCATGTTGTGTTGTATTGTGTATTAAGGTTCAGCTGCCTCCTTAGTGAGTGCCATGTCCTCCAAACTTCACTGGGACTCGATGTGTTTGCCCTGTCACCCCAGAAATGCAGGTGCTGTGGTGATGCCTCACAGATTCCACACCTTTACAGTGTCCCTCAGGTGATGAGTTACCACAGGATGTCCCAGCATGTGCTTTTCTTCCTGTAGCACCATTCAGAAAACAGCATTAACTTGCTGTACTACTTAAAAAAAAAAACTCCATAAAAGCTGCAAGCTGGAACAGCAAGTATTGTTCTTCCTTGAACTGGTGTGTTCTCAAGGAAGACATGGGCACACAGGGGCTGATTCAGGCCTTATTCATGGGACAACTGCCACTTTAAAAAGGTTAAAGCACCGAGCAGTGGAGCGACTGTGCATGGGCCGTTTTAATTTTCATGAGCATTTTTGCACTTTATTTCCACACCTACATTTCCAGATCATACTTAACGCCTCAGCACTGTTGGAACACTTGCTCAAGTTGTCTAAATGAAAGCAGTATTTATGGCCATTCCCTAGCACAGCCTGAGCTGGGGATTACACAACCTCCTTCTAACCCAGCCATTCACAGTTCCACAGCTCAGACATGAACTGGGGCAGCCAATTGCCTGATTCTGTGTCTCTGGCTGGGCCCTGTAGGTGCCAAACGAAGCTGGGTGCCTAAATCTCATGTCCTCTTGGTGCTAGCTGGGCTACTCCTACTCTTTCTTTTTTGTGAAGTATTTAATGGAATACTTCTGTCTTTCCCACAGTGGAAAGCTCGCTATAGCCATTCAAGCAGAACCTTTGGAAAAGCAATCCTTTGTTTCTCATTTTTATAACTCATTTATAATGTTTAGGACATTCCGAGAGCTGGATACTACCAATGTGATAAATGAAGATACAGAGGCAATGGCTTGAGTAATGCTAGGCCTGTGTGACTGTTGCAACTTTGGTAAAACCAGAAACATGTGAGAGAGGGTTTTTTCCTTTTTTTTTAAATCCTCACCATCTTTTGCTAAGTCTGGTCACATAGCACAGACATTCTAACCAGTCTGTGATTAATTAGCTAGAGATCTGCAACAACTCCTCTTCATGACTAAATATTTTTTTAGTCTATCAAACTGTTAGTGCAAAGTGGGATAAATGACACTAGAGGGCCAGTGATCCTGACCTGGAGGTTCTGTTGCTCATTGAGGCTCCAGATGCTCAGCACCTTTTCAGATGAGCCTGAGATCCCCTTGGCCTTCTCCGAGTCAAAGTCAAGGCTCATCACTGGCTCCTGGTGGCAAATGAGTCGGCTCAACGCTTTTCCCATTGACACATTCCAGAGGACAACTGATCCATCTTCATAGCCAGCCAGAAGCACAGGTTGTGAACCACAGCTGAGCTGATTAAGGAAAAATAAAATTGTTGGAGAAGTAAATAGTCTGTTAAGAAAATTACCATCCCTGTGTAGGTTTTAGTCCAAGCACCAAGAGAATAAATTGAAATGCTGACTGGTGTACAAGTGAAATGAAGTTTAGATATCTAAATGTCAAATTTTGATATTCCATCCACTTACAGAAAGCACTACTAGGTAATATGCACTTACAGGTTTTATATCTACATATCAAATTCTAAATTTTATATATATTATACATATTTAACATACACATATATATAGATACATACATACATACATAAAGAGAGAGAAAAATTTCTCTCTGAAAATCCGAACTATTGCCCTCTATAACAAATGAAAAGAGCCTGACTGAAATTTTCAGGAGCTTTACTTCATGGTCTGAACTTTGTTTGCACTTCATAGAAAAATTCCACAGAGCAACTGAGTTATTCTCAAGCAATACTCGCTTGTGTGGGCATTGAGAAGTGCCATGCTCAGGGATTCCAGTTCCACACTGCCAGAGGGATTGCCTGCCCAAGTACCCCACAGTGCTTGAAGGGAAACACTGAACAGCAGGAACCGCTGGGTCAGTCACCAAGGGGTTAATGGGCGCCCAAGTCCCACTGTAACCAATTGAAAGCTATTTTGATTAATGATGTCACAGGCCAAAGGGCAGGGCACCCTGGGCAGACACCTAATTTATTTAAGCCTCTGAAATAACTCAAAGAAGGGAACATTACTGGATTACATGTCACACTTAAGGAAAATATTCATCATTGCTCCAGCCAAAAGACTAATGATGCTGTAAGCAGTACCTGGTTACAAGAGTGAAGATGCAAATCCCTAATGAAAAACAACTAAAACAATGGCAGCTCTTAATGCCAGTTATTTCTTTAATAGGAGAAGTATCAAAATAGATATTGGGATTATTACCACCTCATGTAGGCACATCTAAGAAATGTATCCAACAGGGTATTCAGATCTTTTCAAACACTGTCTGCTCCTACAGGATTTGTTTGCTGAGTATTCAATTAAAATAAAGGGCATAAAGAATTAAAATTTACCAGTATCACATTATGGAATGAGGTCAAACTCACTAGCTGTCAGTGTCATGATACAAACCTGTAGTGGCCAAAGGCTCACTGCTCTACTAATGGTCCAGACTGTTCTCCCACTGGTTATTCTGTGTTCTGGGGGAAGTTAAACTAACAAGAGATGGGTGGTCTGAGTAACACAACTTCTAAGTACCAGCCTCATGTGCTTCCTTGGCCTTACTCAGCCTAGAAAAGTGCTCGAGGAATAGAGTTCAATGAGCAGGGAACAACATTGCTCCTTAAAAAAAGGAAACCAAGGGGAAATCCCTGTAGATTTAGGAAATCCCTACATCATCCTTCTGAACAGCTCTGTCCACACCTGGGATCTTGGAGGAGCCTCCTTCCTTCCTTTAAGATCCTTTTTCCTTTGAAAAGGTAGGGAGCATGCTCTGGCTAGAAAGGGCCACAAAGCAGGTTTCTCAGGGCCCAGAATTATGAACAATTTTTCTGTCAAAATTTTGATTTGCTAATATAATGTAACATCAGAGCAATGAATACCTTGATTCATACATTGCATCAGATACATGTGAATTAATGTTAACTCATCAGGTGTTTTGGATTAAGAATATCTGGTTTTGGATATCAGATATCAAAAATGTTTTTAAAGAATCTGAATAAAATGAGCATTCCAGATTGTATTTAATAAAGGGTAAAATCTTCAAAGCAAAACAAAGTATTTAATAGGTACTTTTAATTTTAAAGAAAGCCCCCAGTTAAAGCATAAAAACCCCCCACAGTTATTTGTGCTGCTCTTCTGTGAGCACAAGACTCCCTCAGAGCTGGGCTTTCACAGAAGTCGTAGCTGTCATCAGGCAGTGAAACACATCAGCTCCTCTCCCTACTCCAAGTGGGATGTTGGCTTCTACAGGAGCTCCTCACCCTTATGCAGATGGCAGAGGCAGGTGAGTGCTCAGCATTTCAGGAATGCCAAGCAATTTCTTTCTTTTTTTGTGCTGTGGGGATTGCATTTTAGATTTGAAAAACAGTAATTTGCAAGTGAGATTGGTGTGTTTTAAAACCCAAGTACTGTTTCCTATGAAATGTAGGTCTCCCACACTACTTCTTCCTGACTTTCCTAACCATATGAAGTGTAATATTTCAATGGGTACATGAACTAAAACAATAAAAGTTATTGAAAGATCAGTGGAGCTCTTGGTCTGAGCCTGGACTCACCAAGCAGTGCTCCACAACAGCCTATTTATTTCAATTCCCAATAACAGACACTGTTGGAGAGAAGTCTCACCATTCATGTTGTGTTTCAGTAGAAAAATTAAATTATAAATCATTGCTCTTCCTAAGCAGAACATGTTGTTGTTGCATTTGGATAACTGTCAAGGAAGGAAGAAAAGGTGCTCTGCTGTCAACTCAACAGGAATAATTGCAATAGTTTATATAAAGTAATAACTCGGCATTTCCAGTTTCGACATGTATTATTCTTGTTGAATTATTTTGTTTGCACCATTATGCAATATGATGCGTTCCCCAAGGAGTGCAAAAAATTTAAGGGAAGACTATCCTTACTCCTACAAATCCTACTCCACCCAGTTAGTAATAGCAGGAAGGTGTGAAACTGAAGGGACAATGTGTTTAAGAACCTGAATCTTCAAAAGAATGTGAATGAACTAATATCTTCAAGGACAAACCTAGAAAAATAAGGGGGGAAAGTGCTCAAAAGAACAAAATAAATAGCTGCAAGCTTTTTGACTGCTTAGGAGAAGCCAGTGAGGCTTAATCAGCGAGCCTAATCTCAGTTGCCTTCTGCTCTACAGTGAAGTTTCTCATTCACATTGCTGCTGGGGAGGTTTGTTGTTTACCTGAATTGCAGAAAAATATGATGGTACCTGGCTGCAGCCCCCAAACTCTCACTGGCCAACCACCCCAAGCACTCTTCCTGCAGACCTTTATGGGGCTCTCCCTGTCAGCTTCTGTTTCAACTTGTTAATTTACTGTGCCATAAGCAACATCAAATAGTCTCTTAGGCAACCCCTGAGTGCTGGGCTGGGAGTGCTCATCTCCTGGGTATGTCTGTATTGCCCAACACAGCCATGCACAAAGAAATCCTGGAGGGCCTCTGTTCAGGAAGGGGTGCAGCTGGGTGAGCTCGTGCTCTCCTGGTTTATGGTTACAGGGTTACTCAGAGAGCCACTTCCAGTGCAACCACAGAACAGAATGCAGAGCATCGCTTTGGTACACCACATGCAGTTATTTCCCTAAGGGTATCCTCTTCCTCGTGCCTTTAAACCAAGTTGCACATATTTGTAAAAGGGCAAATACAGCTGTGAGACTCTAAGAAATTATCTGTACTTGCCTGGTGCAGTCTAGGAAGTTATGGTGAGTTCTCAAAGTCAGAATTTGGATGGAATAATTTAGCTCTCCCAGTTCCCAGTCCTCTGCTTCATCCCCACTGGCAACAAAATAAAAAACTATATAAAATTAAGACTCTGCACCTGCTCTGCTTCCTGGAGGAATATCAATATTAATGCATGTAGAAAATATGGCAAGACAGAGGACTTCTTACAGAGGCAAGAAAAATTTTCAACACTGAACATTTCCACAGTTATCACCATCTTATTAAAAAATGTCAAGGAGACAGAAAGACCCATTCATTTCGTCAAGCACTGAACACTGATTGCATTTTTAGGATTGCACCTTGTTTAATAAAAGCCTAATCACCCTATTTAATTTCCTCTTTTTTCCCCCCTAGTTTTTAATTACAGCATGGAACTTCAACTGTGGCCTCTCTTGGCTTTTGTCTGAAGTCAGTAACTGAATTTCCCTAGATTTCAGTCGGTTCAAGATCTTGGGTGAAGACACTGAGGCCTCACTTTGATTGATAATATTTTCAACCGAAACCAACACAAATGTTCCAATGGGCCTGCAGGAATGACACCCCTGGCATCTGCTCAGCTGGTCCTGTAGACATGTAGCAGTGTGTTATCAGGGGGTTACATGGGAATCATCTTTGCCACCAATTCTCTGGAGATTTCAAGCCAATCACCTGAACTCCTTCCTCCCTCTACTGCCACCTTTTTGTATTACTTGTGTTCACTGCTGGCAGCCCATAAGCATTATTTGCTAAATATTTTGCAAATGTGTGTTTTTTTCACTAACTACTCTTATTTACCTTTTTGTCTGTAGTCAGTACCACCATAAATATTTTGTTCCTATTGTATGTCTGGAATAGAAATGTTCATAGAGAGTTTCCTCATCCTGAGGGCACTGAAGTGAATGGAATCTGCCATTAAAACCACTGTTTTTAAGCAACCCAAACATTTCTCATCAGTCTTAATGCAGTGAGAAACCATATCAAACAACTGGCTTTGGTAAGTCACTCATTTTCCTCTTGATTGATGCAAAAACTGTATCTATCCTAAGGATACAAAGCTTTCCTTGAGCATTTGCAAATCTTCCATTAAAGCTTGGAAAGCTCTGAAAGTTACATTAAGGATGTTCACAAATCTTTCCCCCCTTTAATAGTATAATTACTTGATTGGTTTGATTATAAATCAAAATCCAAGTGAAGAAAGATTCATGTGCTTCATATAAAATGAATCACAGGGAAAACATTTCACAATTAGCAGGCACTCTTGCCTTACCTGCCATAACTTCAGACACATGGGCATGCCCAGCTTGGCACCCACCTCTGGTTTCAAGGTACAGACTGACGTCTTGGATGGCAGCTCCAAAATCTGAACCTGACATCAGGAAAACAAGAGGAGTTGGTCAGGCTCCAGGTCAAAATTCTGCTGTTAAAAACACAAGTCTTTTGAGGTGATTAAGGTTAGTATAAGCTCTTCCAGTAAAAACTGTCTGGAGGAAATGGAGGAATGCATGCTAAGTTGGAGCTGTAAGGGGAATCTAGAGCTAACTAAAGAAGTGCATTGTTTTAGGAAAGACCAGACAAAACTGCTAGAGTGAACACATCCTCTTCTTCCACTCTTCTATTTAATTACAGACTTCTTTTCAAACAGTGGATGACATTGTGCACACAACAGATAATACTGCAGACTGCTTAATCTGAACATATCCCCCCTGCTTTCTTTCCCCTTGTTCCAGCTCTGTTGCTAATTTTTTGGCTGTATTCACCTGTGAACACTTGCATTCTCTCCTCTGTGCTGCTGTGGTAACACAGAGCTTGCGTGGAAATACAGGCAGTGTACACATGCAAAGGGGATTTTTTATTTACTGCTGACTGCACTAAAAAATCAATGATCAGCTAAGGCTGGCTGCAGCACTGTCTGCACAAGGTATTCCTAACACATCCATGTCTGACCCTGTGTAAAGCAGGGCCAGAAAATGCTGTGTTAAACACCTGTTCTCTCTACAGAGCAGCTTCCATTGTTGCTTGCTCCGATGGTAATGAATCATGGACCTGGTTTGTGTGGTTTTGATTTTTTTTTTTTAACATTGGGCAAGTTGTTCCTCTGCCAAGGAAGTAGCTCATTTCCACCTCAGGATGATGGCAGGCGAGATCAGGGGAGTCTGCCTTTTTAGTTCAGTACTGGAAGATTTTGAGACTCTTGATTGATATGGCAGTGCCTCAGCTCTGGGCTAGTTCTCAAGCCTGGAACTCTGGAGAAACAGAAACTCTTGGGTATCAAAAACCTGCTGCCAGGAACATTGCTGTTTCTCACATGCATACTTAATCACCAAGGTGATCTTTTCTTCTAATTAACTAAACAATGGTCTGCATTATGTGGTAAAATTAAACTACTTGAAACATTTGATAAATCCAGCATTACCAGCCACTCTAGGCTCTTCCAGAATGTGCAAGAGCCCAACAGTGCTGTTGGACAGCCCCAGTCGTGCGAATTTCCTTAAGCATCTGAGATGAGGTATTACACAAATATGGCTCCTTTGGGAACCATCAATCAAGACCACGGCAGCTGTGATGGCTTTCTAATCCTATACCTTTAGTTCAAAGCTTGCCAGAACATCTTCCTATTTCTAGAGGCTGTCAGCCAGCCTGCCAAAAGCCAGCTGCAATCTAAGACTGTGAGTGCAGTGTACAGCACATAGCATACAGAACACTTTCAAAAGCCACTGAGCAATAGAGCAGGAAACTGTTTTCCAGATTTGAGGAATAGTGATTACAGCCAAGAGCCATCTAGTCTGCAGACCAAACCTGGGAACAGACCAAAGTTTGATCATCTGGGAATTCTGGTTCTTTGGAGCTTCACTCTTAACAAAAGATGCTTTTCTCTTGTCAACTTTCTTGCTATCAACATAATGACCAAGTTAGCTGTGGCAGGAAATGGGCTATAAATATGAAGATGACCTGCCCTCATCTTGCCTCTTTCATCACTGTCTCTCCAAACAGCATTGCCTCCTAGGCAAGACCAAAACTGCAACTTTTATGTAATAAAGAAGGGTAAGTGTGCTGTGATAAATTCACTTCTGCAGGTTAAAAGAAAAAACCAAACCTTCTTTGCTTTACCTTGACTAAAAACAGATGAACTGGTACAAGGGCTACAGTTGGGCTTGCAAAGGCCAAAGAAAAACAATGTGAAAAGCTTTGTGCAGAAAGCAGGCAGGCATGACCTGCTGCCTGAGCTGGATTGACAGTTCCAGAGACTGTCTGCGTTAAAGGCAACTGAGCCTTAGAAATAAATACTATTTCACATATTTTGACAACTGTAACCTAAAACTTGAAGTTCCGTGTTTATACTGGTTTTGCTTAATAGGAGAAAGATTTGCCTTTGCCTGAGGTTAATAGTGTTCCTGGGTGGCTAAAACTGGCCACAAGGAAACACACCCTTTCTCTTTTTCACATTAGTAAAGCTTTTAACATGTTTCTGGCAAATTGGCAAGAAAAGTGCATGTAACTCATAATTGGTGATTTAAATGCAATCATGAACAAATAAATGCCTGTTCAGATCTCATTATTTATGGACTGAACCTCCTTTAAGACAAAATTAGTCTTTTTTTGGACACCAGCCAAGCATAAACACTTATTAAGTCTTAATTTTAATCATAAGCTGCAAATGTACTGTGTCTCACACAGTGCTGCCTGTTTGGAAGCACTATATATTATGGGAGCTTATGTGAATTTATTGAAACATGACACAGTTCTAATGCAAAGGTTCACACACAGAGTGGAACTCTTCTACCTCAGGAGATTGCAAATCGTTCTCCTCTTGCAGGGCCCAAGCAAACAAATGAGAATAAAACAGAGATGAATTGTAAGCGACACCAGGGTAAACGTCTTCTATTTGGGTCAGTTGATTATTTAATTCTTCATTAGCGGGACTTCTCCGGCTGACACGAGAATGCACTTGTCAATTTTGTTTAACTTAAGTATTATTGAGCACAGCTTTAAAATGGAGGGAGTTCTTTGTTTGATCAGAACAAGGTATGGAACTTAGAATGGTTGTGTTTACTGGTGCAGTGTCTGTGTCTGCAGGCATATCTCGTTCTGTAAAAGGGTGAACATTCTGGCTGTGAGTCAACAAAGTACTTAAATATGTGCTTAACTTCTGTATAATAAAAATATCACATTTTCTTGCAATATAGGCACTTATTACTTCATGTATAAAATATGAAAATTTCAGTTTCAAGATACACAACCTATAGTCCAGAAAAGCATGTGAACTTTTATGCTCATCAGCAATTTGCACTTAACTACTATATTTCATTTCATATTTATGCCACTTTTTTCTTCTTTCATAATTTCGGTATTTTGATGTCCAGTATTAGGTATTATTTTTGTGTGATCTCAAACAGTCTGTTGTAGAAAACAAAACTGTAATTTCTACAAAGCAGAAGTGGACATTGCCAACAAAGCTGTCAGTCAGTGAGTGCTGCGATAGTGGCGTTAGATGTGGACTTACCCAGTAGGAACTGAAACAGACCCTGCAATTATCTCACACAGAGCAAACCTCTGGCTGGTAATAGTCATTCAAATATTTCCAGCCCCAGTTCCAGGTAAGGAATTGGCCTGGGGTGAAAGACCATGTATTGCATTACAAATCACCTGCACCTCCCCTCTTCTCACCAAACCTGATTCAGCTTCAGATGGAATATAAGCTCCTCCATCTGAGGACAGACCTGCTGGCCATTAGTTCCCAGAAGGACTCTTGTTCCCAGTATTCAGCAGCACCAGAAAAGTTTTCAAAACTCCTACATGTAAAGATCAGCAGCAGCTGCAAATACTTAAATGTCAGACAAATCTTGGGGTGGTATCCTTGTTATTAAAGCATGAGTTATATAACTCAGTCATCCTTGTGGCAGTAAAATTAGTGATTAAAACCCCCAAAGGTTTCTTGTACTGCCTGCTCTTGAGCAGAGAATTCAATGGCACTGATGTTTCCCCTTCTGAACTACGTAATTTCAGTACCAAAAGCAACCTCTCAAGTACAGAGAAAGAGACACTTCCTACCTCCTCCAGGCTTCTGGCTGCCATGGCCATTAGCCAGCGTCCCTGCGCCACCTTTAACAGAGAGCACCGGCAGAATCCCACATGCTCCGTGAAGACAGAATCCGTCACTGAAGTCCGTCCCTCTGCTAAATCCCACAAGCAGATCCTCTGGTCGCGCCCCTGACTGTTACAGTGAAACAAGTTATCCATGAGCTGCAGTCTGAGGAAGCCTGGCTGCCTGCAGGGCAGTAACTTGAACTGGGTCTTTAACAGACAGTAAAGGACCAAGCTTTGAACAGCTTCTGTGGGGGTGTTAATTGGGTGTTTTATGAAATGTGGGGGAGTTCAGTGTCCCCGAGACCACCACCCTTCTGCCAACTGTGGAACTGGCCAAGAGGTTCAACTGTCCCTGGGAGGGGAGAGGTTTGGGAGCAGGTCAGATATCACAGTTTCTGTTTCCTTGTGCAGAGAGGCTGAGTTGTGCTATTTATATGTGAGAATATATTTATAAAGTCTCATGAGCAGTTGGATATATACACAGTGAAAAAATACTTACATTTTATCATTGATTAGATCTAATTTAAAAGGAAACAAAAGTACCCCAAGATTTACACATGTAACACTCATTCACCCTAGGAATGAAATGGAAATGTCATGCATGTGTTGACAGCTGAAAGACAAGAGCAAGAAAAGACCTCATCAGAGATAAATAAAAAGTGACAGTTATTCAGTGGTCAGCTTCCCACAGCCACAGGGCACAGAGGGCTCCTAGGACCGTGCACGTGTGGAGACACAATGGAGAGAGACTGGCAGTGACTGCTCAGGGAAACGCTGTGGCTGAAACAGCCAAGGCCAGAGAGCAGCCGAGGTAGGAGCGCAGCTCCCACGAGATCCTCGCACAGCCCCGTCCCAGGGGCTTTGTGCTGCTCCCAGGCAGGCAGGCAGAGCGAGGGGGCCACACGAAGGGCACAGAAGGAATTGTTGCAGATTTATGTGATCCCACTGGCTCTGGAACAAAGTAGCACTGTGCAGAAGCTTCCAATCCATAAACTACCTTAGCACAGGATATATGTCCTCATCTTATCACCTGGGCAAGGAGTCATCAAAAATCCCTTACCCATGTCTTACTTTAATTAGCAGTATCACCTGAAGAAGCATGAAACCAAAACAGAGGAGATGTAAATCTACAGACTGTTGGGACTTCTTCAATATCAGCGCTGTTCAGCTGAGTGACAAACTGACACAACATTTATAGCACTGCGGATACAAACCGTGTGATACTGCAAGAAATTGTTGTGATTTAGCTTTACAAGAGAGAAATATAAAATACAGATAAATGCTGTCCTAAAATAGAAACTGGTATGTGAAGTGTTAGGACTATACAGTAAAAACAGAGCAACAGCAAAACTCTATAATTATACAAACAATGCTCATTCAATATGATTTTATGGGGGAATGTTGATAATTGTACTTAAGCAGATAAGAAATATAAATGCTAATGAGTTCCACTGTATATTATGAGATGTCTTCTCTAGATAAACATGTCAGAACACCTCCTAATCATACAGACACTTTGGCATCTACTCTAGATCACCTGTCTAATCCAAAGTATACAAATCTTCCCGACTTTCCCTTGCTAAACAAGAACAGAAGGTATTTTGCAACAAAGCAAAAGCATGAAACGCAGCATTCTTGCTCATTTTCAGTCTTCCACTCTCCATCACTGATTCTTCTCTTTCTTGCTTCCCTTTTCTCCATCTCCCCTCTATTTATGAATTCTTTTTTTCAATCTTCCCCAGGAACCAGCAGTGAAAAGTTCGTCAACTTCAAATCCAAGTGTATTTCCTTGACCCAAAGACCTCACCTGTTCTTAGTAAAGACACTACAGGTCCCAAGTTGTTCTGATGTCATAACACACATCATAAATAAATTAATTGCATCTTTCCCCCTCCACCCCCCTACACTTTTTATTCTAGAGTTTTTCTGTCTTTTTTTACTTCAGTACATTTCCATAAGTGTTGGAGAAACTTTAAGTGACTCCAGAATTAAGAGAATCCTTTGTGTCCCCGCCCCCCTTTTTTTCCCTTCAATCACAGACAAGCGACAAGAATAATTTCACTGTTTTTCGCCTGCTTTGCTAACCTGAGAAGCCTGTCTTTACCACCCATTGTCTCCACGCAGCAGACAGATTTTCTTCCATGGCCATCCAATGCTGTGTCCACTCTGTGTGTTTTCAGGTTCCAGACATGGATAAACCCATTCTCAGATCTGGCAGTAGAAAGAGATGCTTTTAGTGTGAGCACTGCATGGAGGTGATCAGAGTCTGATGCTTCTCATTTTGTTTGTTTGTTTTGTTTCAACTGAAGCTGTATGCACAAGTAACACACCCATCATGCAAAACCATGAACGCTGCTGTTTTCCCCAGAAACACTTTGTCAAAATAATACACTTCAATTCAAAAGGAAACAACCATATGACACTCAGCAGAGCCAGAAATCCTGGTGTATTTACCCAGAGAAAAGAAGGGGGATATCAGGTTCTGGGCCTCCACAGGAAAAATGCAGAGTGTGGATTGCAGCACTGGTACCTCTGAGCACAAACTGTGGATCCGGAGGTGGCAGAGCCATCGGAGCCGTGAGCTGGAGGGGTGAGAAGCAGACACAGATATCACAGAGGGTAAAGCAGCCTAAAGTGAAATGACAACTTTAAATATATTCTGAGCAGGACACTTGCTTCTGCTCTTTCCTCTCTGAATTTTCTTTATTGAGTGTTCTTTCTATTTGCCACCCAGCTGAGAGTGAAGTATTTCCTCTTAAGATGAGCTGACGAAGCAGGTGCCCAACCTGCTCTTTGCTGCATTCCTCTCTCAGCAAGGTGCTGAGCTGGCCACGCGCATGCACCTCTCGCACACTTGTAAATCCCAAATTGGTCAGCTGCTCTCCCTGTGCTAAAGGGAGATAAATACAAGAAACATGACACCCATAATTTGAGTGGGCAAGCAATTTATCATTCTGCTTTAGCCCCCTGGCTAAGTCTTTCCCCTTCCTCCCCACAAAAATACTACTTTTGTGGTTTTTTCAGAAAAGCATTGCAGTGAACATAACAACTGAAGAGAATTTCAGATCACACAATCACTATGTTGGAAGAGACCTTCAAGATCATGGAGTCCAACCCATGCCCTAACACCTCATCTAAACCATGGCACCGAGTGCCACATCCAGTCTTTTAAACACATCCAGGAACGGTGACTCCACCATGTCCTCGGGCAGACCATTCCAGTACTTTATCATTCTTTCCGTGAAAAATTTTTTCCTAATGTCCAACTGTAGAAGGAGGAATTACAAGTGACCTTGCCAGTATATGGGGGGAGGGGCTGCCCTGTCCCACACAGGAAACTCCTGGCAGAGGACAATTCCTGATGAGCTCACAGGGACAGCCTGTGTGATCCCCACAGGCACTCACTGCTCTGGCCCCTCACCAGCTATTTCCCTTCACATTAACAGCTTTGCAGGCAGCTGTGCACAAACACTGGAGAAGGAAGAGGACAAATTTTCTGTTCTGACTTGTTGCAAATGACCCTCCAGACCTGTGCTGAGACAAAGAAACCAGCAGCTGATTCAACTGGAAGTATAATTTACAGTTCATCGGCAAATGCATTACAATGTCCATTACAAGAAATATTTTCACCATGAGAAGTGTTTACTCCCTGTTCTGTGGCATTACTAGCCACACTTGTATATCTGCTTCTTCCTTGCTGACCTAACCTCACAAAGGGCAGCTTCTGCCACTGCAAGTGTCACCTGTCATCACTATTTCCCACAGATGTGTATATTACCCCAGATTAAACAAAAAGTGTTCAAAATTCAGTAAGGGATGATCAGCAGGTGTTTGCCTACTGGTTCCCAGCAGAGGAATTGCACAGAATCAGAATGGAGTGCAAGAGCTACGGGTTCCATGGCAAAACAGCCCAACTTTTCATTGCCATCTCACCTCAGTACCAGCTTTCAAATTGTGTTTAATGGATGCACTTGCTAATGCACCTCATTTGCAGGTCTACATTGAGTGTTTATAGATCAGTTATCACCATGGTATCTATAGGTTTTAATTAAGTGCAATTATCTTTTAGGGCTAGTGATGAAACAGGGTTCTTCGGTGTAATGTGCAGTTCTCTCTCAATAGCACTGTGTAATTAGGTATGAGAATAACGAGCTCAGTGGATACCCTCTGTGTTTTAGGGCCCTGACTCATCTCTTTTATGAAGTTGTTGGATGATCCAGACTCATGGCAGGCTGGAGTAAATTTTCAGATGTACACGATGTGCATGTTCGCCCCCACGCTGAGATGCAGCTCCCCAGTGCCCGTCTGCAACACGCTCCACCTGAGTTATAAACCTGTCAGACCAAGGACTTTGTCACCAAGTGAAACCTCTTTGGGGTACTACTACTGAGTGCTGGTGCCCTTAAAACCAACACTTTGTAGAACCAGATAAATAAAAGAGTAGCTAAGAGCTTGTTAGAGGGTCCCACTTCACAGTGGAGCAATTCTGGCTCACTGCACTGAGCAAGGAAATAGAACTGAGGCAACCCAGAGGCTATCTGGGATTACAAGGCAGGTTTTTAATAGCATTTTTCTAATTACTGACACAGAAGTTTTTGCTGACAGACAGCAAGTGTGTGCGTGGCTGTGGGAAGGGTTTTACCTGGCATGAAACAGACACTACTAATGCATGTCTTTACAAGGATGATATTTCAGAAAAATCCTCAGACCAGTTACAGGAAAAAAACTTACTGAAAACATACTTCTGAGCTGCAAGCTATTGAAGGGACTTTTTGCTCCTCAGAGTCTGGTTCCTTCCTTGCTTTTCTGCTAATCCTATATGTGAATCTGGAAATTTGGCTTAATATTGAATCTAATGTTTATTGAGTCCTTATTACTTCCTATCATGATTTGGCAGATGAATGGCAGTGTGACAGTATTTAGTGTCTCATTTTTCTTCCAGCAGGTGCTGAGCTATAAAATTTCATCTTTGCTGTCTTTTTTAGCCATGAGCATGGACAAGTCACTTAAGACAAGATTTAATAAAAAGTTGTTAGGTATCCGCAGAAAGTCCCATGAGGTTGCAAAGAGATGGAAATTTGGGGTACTGGTAGTTTAATATCTCCAAAAAAGCATCAATCAGTTCCTGCTGACATACAAGCATGCTCAAAAAAATGACACGTAGCCTACCTTTAGCTCACCGGGTAGCTCAGTGTCTCCACCTTACAGGGATCATGAAGTATGTTGTGGTGTACTGATTCAAACAGATAATAGTTATACAGTGCTTTGCTAAGCAGACAGTTAAAAACTTGCTAAATATGATGACTGTAAGATGGTTAAAGCCTCTGGGGAAATTTTTCAAAAGTGCCTAAGTGATTTAGAAGCCTAAGACTCATTTCCAAATGAATTTTCAATCCTACATCTCTAGGACTTTTTAAAGTTTCACCCCAGGTGTCTAAAAATGAGTTCTCTAATTAGCACAACATTTATTTTCTTGTTAACTGTATCTAGCCTCGGGGAGACCAATCTGTTCTTGTTAACTGGGGATATCTGCAACAAATTTAATTAAATGAATTTGCTTAGTATTTAGTCTGGTCTGAGAGCAAATTCTGGCTCAAGGGCTTGAACAAGCAAAATGCAACCTACAGAAAAAAGTTCATTTAAAGGCATCTCTGGGCTACACTATGTGTTTGTCCCTGAGTTATTATCCTCCTGCCTGTGAAAGGAGCAAAAAGACAAGAATACATGAATCATTTTGCTCATGGCAGTATTTGCTTGCAAGACAGCATCACCTGCAAGAGAGGCAACACCTAACCATCAGGCTCTTGGGTTTTTTTTAAAAAAGATCTTCCACTTCTTATTTCTTCCAGCCTTCCCTGTGCTGGTAACAGCACTGTCCTTCAGGAGCTGAGCTACACTGATGTGGCACAGACAAGGAGAAGGATTTTTCACAGAGTGCACTGCAAACCCTCGGGGTCCTGCACAAGTTACACTGCTACACAAGTGGGGAGCGGAAACCCAGCTGCTCAAATTAGGGTTTCAATTAGTGAGTGACTGAGTGCACCACACATGAGGTACCAAAAAGGGTTTTGTCTAAGAAAATGCATCTGCTAAATGCCTGAACAATTAAATTTCCTTCAAAATTGCATTATTTTAAAGAACAATTCACTATTAATATCCCTCACAAATCTTACTTTGCTTAGGTTGCAATTAGAATAATCCTCAAACCATTTGAATTTCTATGCAGTGGTATTTCAGTATCATCACTTCAGCATTTGATATGAAAAAGTTAAGCTTTTATTTAATGAGAGTCCTTTAAAATATGTAAATGTCAAAAGGATTACCTTAGAAAAATCTCTCAGAGAATTAAAAACATTAACAGATTCCCACAGGAAAAATTCCAGCAGAATTCAGCAATTCTCCTGTTCCCACTCCTGTCACTTATATTTCTATCACACATTGAAGCAAAAACAAATTGCTATTAAAATATCATCCAAACACCCTCCTCCCCCTAACAAACTCCATAGTTCACTTTGAGATACCAACAGCTCAAGCAAAGACAGGAAAAAATCCTCTTCTATTTTTCTTTAGGCTTATTTAGAGTAGTAAAACCTCAGTGGTAAAAGAGCTTTTTCAGGTATAGGAGAAATAAATCTCCCTAGGCATGTCTGGCAAACTGATTTGGGACTGAAACCAGCAGGTGTGCAGACATAATTACTACTGCAAAATATCCAACACATCCAGGTGTGCTCACAAACAGATACACGAAATCCCTGTTATTTTTTGACAATTCCCAGTCAACCAGGTGCCACCTCCCAAAGGAAAAATCAGAGCAAAGAATGAGTTGAGAAAGATTTGAATAAATTGTTCTTCCCCCTTTCCAGGCTTTTTCATTCATACAAAAGCCCTTTTTTTAGCCTGCAGTTCTGTGCCCACCTGCACCCCCTGACAAACTCTGCCCTGTGTCCCAGCACTCTGTGCTCCAGTGCCTGAGTGTTTAGGAAGTGGGTCCTGAGCTGCAACTGCAGAGGCAGTCAGTGCAAATAACAGACTCCTTGAAGTTAATGGTGCAATGCAAACAATTTTGTTTGTTCCATTACATGTGCCATCTCCACCATTAAAATCCAGAGGGCAGCCCTTGCAGTATGAGCTTTCCAAAGGCAATGTTCCCACGTTTCCAGCCTCCAATCACTGCAGACAACGAGGTTTCTCAGTGGTGAAAGCACAAACTACTCTCAGCCCAAGCAACGCCCCATACCAGGGCTGCTGGGAGTGCCGTGGCCTTTCCTTGTGGCTCAACAGCCTCAAGAGAACCCAAGGGTCCCAAAGCACCCAATTCCCGTCACTGAACTGTGCTACAACACAGCAGCACTTGGAAGTATCTTACACATTCCTGGTTGTCACAAAATGCTGCCTGGTTCTATGGCACTTCTCAGAAGCCAAGAGTGGGAATTTAGTGCTACAGAACCCATTCGATCAGTAACATTTTCATACATGATTAAAACAGATGCCAGACAAATCCATGCAAGTTGAACGAGCTGAAGTTCACCTCATCTGACTGCAAAAGTGAAATTTTTATAGGTTATTGACTACAAATGGTCTGAAAGCAGGTATATGATTTGGTAAACAATTCTTCAGGCATGTTATGACAAATTTTTAAGCCCAGCTTTTCATTTTTCATATATAAAATAAAAAATATCAGAACATACTGAAACAGCAATACAAAGAGATGTTGTGAAACTGAAGAAATCTCTTTGCACCCGAGGTGAAAAGGAATTCAGCAATACAAAGAAATGCCTTTCTGGGTCCTGCAGCAAGGCAACACTCACAGAACACTTAGGGAACAGAGAAAATCCCAAACTAAAAGCCAGGCACCCTGCTTTTCAGATTCCTACCCCAGCTGCCCGAAACACAGGGTGTGTCTTGTGTCCAAAGATATGTGCACTAGCAAAAGTAAAACCAGCAGAAGCTTGATCAAGAGATGAGGGAGTGCTACACAAACAGTTGCAAAGGTCAGAGCCTCAGAATATATGAAAATTCATTTGTCAGTCACATAATAATGCAGCTTTCAGTTCAAAATTCTCATTTCTATCTTCAGTGCTAAATTGTGATAGAAACTGTATTATACTTCTAGCATTTCTTCAAAGCAAATTTAAATAATAATTTACTTCAAGTGGAAATTAGAAAACAGTACAAATTTTTAAACCAAGAAATTGATGTCAAGCGGAAACGAGAATTAGTGGAAATTTTTGATTCAACCAGTAAATGTACTAATAAAGCACTCTTAATTTTCAGAGGTAAGGATAACAAAATGCTTTCATTTGAAGTATTTATTTTTCATATTACTATTTACTTATGACTGCCAAACTAGCGATTAAGCACAGTGACGAGTATTTGTGACTTCAAAACCGAATTAATTATGATAATAACAATATTTTAAAAAAACCACAACAGTGGACTGAGAGCATTCATTAGTTTGTGCTTGCACTAGAAAATGCCATATCCAGATACTGTAGACAGATTTCTATCTTGCTTGCAAAACTTGCTAGTTAGCGACACATCAATGTCAAAGAGAATGCAGTGATTTATATGACCTAGTTACAGAATCCTTCATTAGCTCATATCATAAACCTGTTTCCACACAGCCAACATTACAGCTGACAAGAGTCCTTCCTCTTACAGGTTGGGAACACTAAATACTGTCAGAGCTTTCATTCTAAATAGTCACCAAATCATTTCTAATGACTAACAATGATTGCCTGCTCAGAAAAACACTTCAAAAGTCTCCGTTTGAGAAGTGCTGAGAACCTCCATTTCCCACTGACTCCTAGGAAAGTTAGGAGTTCATCCTTTCTCAGGAGATCCCCAAAATTACCTTCTCTCTTGACATTTAGACAATGAATGATGGAGGTTTCCACATTTTAGTTGTATTAGTCAATGGACAGATAGCAAACAAAACTGCTTATCAGCAACTGGTGATATGCCAAGAAATCTTAAGGGAGCAGGGGAGAAAATGACTAATAACCGTCATGCAACGCAATGCATTTTTAATGATTTCTACTCAGATAATGGCTCCTCCCAGCATTAGCACCCTTTTTGTCTGTAAGCATTCCTTACCTGAAAAAAACTAAACCACAATATATTAAGATTTTAAGTAATGAAGTTTGCAAGAAAAATGTATATAGAGGTCAGTGTATAACCTTCAAGAATACTGAAACCCAAGCTTGTGTCTTGAGGTTCAATTTCAAATATTTCCATCTGCAATTTTTAAAAAAGTCACTGTACAACAATTACTTTCTATGTGAAAACATAGCTTCAGCATGGGAACAAAACTAAGAATGATTATAATCATTTGAAAGACACTGAGTTAGCATATGGATCTCATTGCCACTTACACATTTTGGTCACTGGAACAAAAAGCTATTAATCAATATGTAAAAGCCATAAATTAACATAAACATTAATCATTCTAATACTCCCCCTGTGTCAGATTGATAATTTTTTTCAGTCTTTCATTCTGACATACGCGCCTTCAGCTATCAGCTGTTTGACCTTTTTTAACACAATTAAACATTTTGGGCATTGCAAATCTTACTGAAGTAAACATTATGGAGACAGACAAATGTCATGGATACATTTATGCCAGAAATATGGGATCTGAAAACATGAGAGCCCCTGCCTCTCATGTTATTGCACTAGCTTTTAATAAGGGAGCCTAAAATTCAGCGTGAAATACAGCTGAAACAGATGAAATTCTAGTGTTTCATAAACAGGTTCAATTTGCAGATGAGGGAAAAGACACCCATCTGTTTTCCTTTCTGAAACCATTAATTGCTTGGAAAAGTGCAATGATGTAACTACAGCCAGCCTTGTTTGGAGAAAGAAAGCATAAAAGCCCACAGGAGTTCAGCTCTACAACACACTGCATAAAATTACTGGGGACACAAGAGACAACAAATGATTAATGACTTTGAAAATGTGAAGAATATGAATATGCATTTATATATACACAAAATAAGTTTTTAAAAAAGGATTTATATAAGTCTCTCTTCACCATAACATCAGACCTAGAATGAATTTAAGTTTGTACATGTGATAAATCATTGAAATCTAGCAGAAAATTGATGAGCCAAGGACCATCAAAAGACTGTTTTGAGTAGCCTCCAGTTCAGCCGTGCATAGCAATCTGTCAGCCACGGGGCTCTGTCTGCCCATCCTCCTTAATTAGGGGTGCTGCACAGTGCAGCATCAGCCACAAATCTTGTGGTTCCAAGAGCTAATAATGTCCTCAGATAGCATGGGCTTAATTAAACATCTTGCAGACATTTTTGCAGACATTCCGGCAATAATCTTGTTTGGTAACAAACTATTAAAAAGAATTGACAGAGAAGAAATATATCAACTTGTTACAGCAACTGAAGTTATTTAGGCCAGAATTATATGTCTGCAATTAAGGATTCTGTAACTCTGAGCAATTAAAATATCACTTTATTTGAAAACTAATTAATTCTAAACACATATTTTTCCCATGACAAACTTTTATGATTGTTTAATTTATTCCATTCTAATTACACTTTAATTAATCTACTCTTGTATAATATTATACTGTTATTCTGGCATTTGACCAATGAAGACAATAAATTGATTGCAGTTCCTTTGTGCAAGAGCAGAAACTGTCATGCCAGTTTCAACACCACGTTTATTTATTTGTCTGTTCTATTACTTTTCCTTTCCTCCCACAGGGCATAGGAACATGAAACACAGCACAAATCAGATGACATTTTGTCTTCTATACTTTCTTCTTAGAAGTGTGAAGTATAACAAGAGTTTTCAGAATTAAGGAAAAGTATATGTGACATGATATTACATAATAAAATACAACCAATAGTAAATTAATTTATACTTCTAAAATACACCACTTATTAATGACTTATTAACTGATTCATGATGTACAGGGCCATGTCCAGAGCTGCTAGAAATGGAGTTGTTTCCATGAACCTTAAGGCCTTCTCGAGATCTGGCTTGATACAGTCAACAAAATGGAGAAAGTGACCAAATCCCATCTTCATACCCATCTTAAAATTATATTAATTCAGTATCTTCCTATGTTTAAAAGCCACTGCATTTTAATTTTGCATCAAGTCACCTTTGATTCAACTAAACCAAAAGTATATAAATTCTTTTATTATTCTGTAAATATTATGTTTGGATTAAGCTGCGATAAAATAAATATATACAAATATTTTATTACACATGTAATTAGTTGTGTTGCATTTTATTTTGCTTTGGCCATACGTGAGGTAAAAATGACTATTGTTTACAGTCAGAAGTCTGCAATTTTTTTATTTTTTTTTTTTAATATGAACATCCCTGAAATTGGCAGCTCTCACTCATTTGCTGGGAGGAGACTGAGAAGTGACACAATGAAGCAATCTACTTTTCATGTACTTCTAAAACTTCAGCTTGTGTTCCTGGCCGCATGCTTCCCTCTGCTTACGAAATGCCCCCGTACTGTGTACGCCCCACCATGGGAGAGACGCCGTGCAGGGGTAGGCAATTCAATTTAACTGCACTGCAAGGTGAGCTCTGACACTGCTTCCCAAAATATTTCTTTTACTTTAATGATAGTCTGCATTTCATAGAATTAAAAAGACAAGTACAAAATACATTCACAAAATACATATTCATTAAAGGAAGAAAAAAGACTCTGCAATTAGCTGAACAGGCTATGTACTTCAGCAGCATATGGTGGGAGATGCATTTATATCAGAATGTTTTACCTATTGCCTACCCCATGTTTATGTTGTCATTTGTTTAATAACAGTTAAAAATATACTTTAAAACTGCAAACAGAAAATATTAAATAACCAAGGGCAATTTCTATTTGGGACCAGCTTATATTTTGAAATCCAAACTTTGGATCTGATCTATGCCTGTCCAAACCACCAAATGATATCGGTGAGACTGCTCAGACGAGGGAGGGTTTGCAGGGTCTGTTCATTACACCAGTATTTCATACAGCATTTTCTCCTTGGGAGCTTTCTGCTTCTGTGTAAACTATAACACATCTCCGAGACCAGTGTTATTCCACGTCCTTCTCTGGAGATGGAGAAGCTGTGGCAGGGACAGTAAGTGACCTCCCAAGGTGCCACAGTCCCTAGAACTGGGATTAGGACTCCACTCACTGGCTCCAGGCACAGACGGTCCCTTCCCAGATTCACGTGCCGTGTGGTATTTTAAGAAACAAAGCAATGTGGACAGTCTGTATCCATTCATTAGATTAAAGCTTTAAATCCTTATTCAGGTCAGAAAAAATCTTCTCAAGGTCAGAAACAAACTGCATTTCAGTAAAGACCATCACATTTGGCATTTAACACTTTACTTTCTCCAAGAACTCCTTCAGCAATGAAAAGAAAGGACTCAGTGTTGTGTACACCACTTTTAAATATATGACTCAAAATAGAAGATTATTAAGTATTTCTATGTTATGAAATATCCCCCAAAATTCAAGCTTAATTATTAATAGTATGTATCATTTGTCTACTAGGATTCCTACTCCATACAGCCTAAGTATTTTGATAAGCCAAGTTACTGGACAGCAACTCAGTCCAAGAACTCCAGTAAGGATCACTGTAATTCTACTGCAAACAGGAACATTTACAAAGCAAAGATTACCTGAATATAAAATGAAAAAAAATTATGTTTATTTTAACAGTTTAGGCTCAGTTTACACTTTAGACATAACTGTTCTTTCATCCAGTTTGACCACATAAATCTACATCTATTTTACACAAGCATGTAGGATGCATTAGTTAAATATGCTCATCTCCAAGCATACAAACATTTGCTCATATGTTAACAGTTAAAATGTTAAAATGTGAGGAATATTGATAAAAAACTGGTTCCACATTTAACAGGTTGAATACTGATGATGCTTAATTCCCAGTTTCTGGTACTGCTTCCTGTGTCTGTGATGTTCTTACCAGTTAGTTTTTCTATGTTCTAACAACTAACACTAACTACTATTTAGCAAACGGAGGGCAATGAACCCAAACTTACAGACTGGAATTGCAGTTTACACATTTAACTTCAAGCTTCACTCCTCTCATCCGGCATAAATTACTTCTGACCAAAACTACAGTGAAAAATGCAACACTGTTTCACCACATTAATTTGAAACTTTGAACATTTCTGCCGTACCTGAACTTGAACTCCCAGCCTTTGAATTTGTGCTGAACAGCCCCCATTGTACCACGCTTTTATGCTGGCAGGAACTGAAGTGTCAATCTTTCGTCAGATAATCAGATTATGTCATGTTCTGACCAAATTCATTAGGAAAACTTTTACCAACCCTATTATCTCAAACCAGAAAATCTAGATCAAAGTATAACCGATTTTACAGCACAATAAAACTGTTATAAATATTTAAACATTAATTAAATGGCCCCTTTTGTTAAAAGCAAATAAATAATTGAAAGCTATCTCTGCTTATAAGTGCTATCGAATGCAACCACATTTATCACTATCTAAGAAAACCAGGTTCTAAATATGGTGGAGAATGGGGAGAAAAGCACTTAAAAGTCATTTGAGAAGATGGAGGGTGGCTAGACTTTTAAATCATTTGCCTACAGAAAGTCACACTGAGTGCTCATTACGGTGACAAAGCATTAATCCCTGAATGTCTTTGTTAACTCCATTCACATTGGACAATTTTATCTACTTCATGCAGATGTGCTGGATGGACACTACATTCAAAAGGAGAGAAGAAATCCTCTTTAAGGAAATCCATCATTCTCAGTAAATGCAATTGTATTGTAATATATTGTTTTCTTCCTGGAATATGTGTGATCTTGTCTCCAAAAAGGTAAATAACTGTAATTAACTTCAGCAGATGCATTTTCTGCTTGTTGATCAGATATGACATCTGCATAAACCAAACACTGAACGAAAGAGTACTTATTACTTTCCCTTGTCTCAGTTTCAGCTGGATAGCAAGCATGGCATAAGAAGGAATCAAAGAATTCATATTAATATAATTAACAGCAAGGAACCAATCTCAGACTAATCCATGAGCAGAAGCAGCGACAGGACAGTCATCAATGCTGATTTCGCATATTTTTCAGTACTACAATCAGATTCTCCATCTGTAACTCAAACTTTAAAAGTATGATAATTTACGGAAAGGAGATTAATTTAGCCATTTTGAGTCAAAGACTTATTTCATAGCTTCATCCCAAATCCTGTATATTGTTAGGATCCCTTTCCCCTTTGAAGACTTAGTGAATGATTGAAGCTTCTACTTTCTGAGAAACAGATAACACAAGACTAGTAATCTGACTCTAAGCCACTGGATAAAGGCAGTTTGTTTCCTCTTAGCCCATCTGTCAACACCTCTTCAGTAATTAGTCCTAATTATTACAAAGGGCTAGCCTCCCATTCGCATTATTAAATCAGAAATAGTATCATAGCCAGGTATCTTTCAACGCCTACCAGACTGGCGACCTTCGATTTCATTGAATCTTCTATCAGTATCCGCCTTTGGAAGAGCCTCGGCAGTAATTTTAGCATCAGCTTCAAAGATGCAGATCCCACAGTGGAATTCCAGGGATGCATTCATATACACACCCACATCATGTGACAGGAGAGCAAGCAACACAATTGACCTTTGCATTGTTCTCTAAACTCCTGTGATATAAAACACACATTTCTATTTTACACAATGGAACTGGTTTTTGCCTGCGTGCTTCGAAGTACTCCTTTGAACTAAATGCTGATAGGAAGAATAGTGAAACCGTGTATAAAGATGAAGGTCAAATCTTTGTTAGGAAAACAATACATCTGAAACTTTTTTTCAGACCAAGATAAATTTGCAAGGAGTAAACAGTAACTAAAAATACTCATAAATATATTTAAGTGTGAAGATTTAAAAGGTTTCTTTTGTTTATTTTTGCCATATAGCTGAAGTACTTCCCCAGAGAAGTGGAAAACAAAAGGATGATGACATCCAAATTCTCACAGAACCAAAGCTCAATTAGCTGAGGCTTTAGTCAGACTGCATTAAGCTCTTTATTTGCATTAACATTTACTTCATTGAAACAAGAGAAAAGATATTCCTAAGAACCACTCAATTTCTTTTGATTAAAAGCCAAACGTGTTTCCTAATTACACACCTGAGACCAGGAGTGAGGATTTGTTTATGGTGGATTTCTCATCAACAGCAGAGTACCACCAGTTTCCACAGACACAGTGAGCCAATCTGAGCTGCACTCAGTTTATGGCTCATGTAAGTATCCCTGCTAAAAGCTTGTGCCCAGAGTACAGGAGCTACACGTAATATTCAAAAGTCTCCATATGAACAAAGCCCATATTGTCTGATTAAAGCAAAGAATGTTTTTGTTAATATGCTTAATGTTACCAAGAAAAAAAAAAAGTATACAGAAGACTTTTTACAGATATCTTGCACAAAAAACCTCCACCCAAACACATATTAAAGAACTTTTCTGTGTCCTGTATTTAAGTGAAATTGTGATTTCTGCACCCACCCCCCCACCCCCTCCCCTTTCTCTGCAGGTCTCCTCAAAATGCTACAGATGTAATAAAAGAGTGAGCTGCTATGCAAGAAGCAGTAGCCTGAAACCTATGGGGGAGTTGGGCAGGCACAGAACTGGGTGTTTGGGGAGGATGCTCCAAAGTGCTCTGAGTGTCATTAAAGCCCAGTGCCTGGAATAGGGACCATGACCCAAATTCTGGGTCCCTGATCTGTGGATGTGGTTGGCCCTAAGTCCCTGTTGACTCATTGGTTCAATTCAGCCTACCTGGAACTAGCACAAAGACATCACAGTAGCACACAGAACTGGAGCATGAAGAAACTGCTCAGATCCAGCTCCCTGCATACTTGTCCTGCATACCTTCCTGCCAGAGCACTCATGGCACCACACAGCTTCACTGCACCTGGATAGCTTTTCCCTTCTGAGATAACCAAAACTCACTGCCAAGAAAAATAAACATGCAAACTTAAAATTCATTTTCTAAGTTGTACATTTTCCAAACAAATGCCATGTTAGTGACATGCACAGTAACAGGCAGGCATTTGACTATCAATAGATCAGACTTAAAAACACATTAATATTTCAGGTATCAACAATGGAGTATTAACACGCTACCATTTTTTTTCTCTTGATTATCCTTATGAGAATTCAATGCACTAACAATAAAACCCTTTCAAAGCAGAACATAGTGTGGTACTGTATGGCAGAAAAAATGCCCTGCAAGGTCAGATGTCTGGTCCCATCTGTCCTACTACCTGACTTCCACCAGTGCTATTTAGAGATCCTGTTTAGGGAAAAGACTGAAGCCTGGCTGCTTTTGGGGTCCATTCCTCCTGCCCCTCATACCCCATCCCCCCCTCCCCCAATCACAATGATGTTACAGGACACACAACCTGACTGTCCATTAGCAGTTCTGTTTTTATCTATGAAATTATCTGACCTCTTTTGAACCTGCTCATACCCTTACCTTTGCTACCTACCATGGCAAAAAAATTCACTACCTGGAGTTCCAAAAAATGAAGGACTACCTTCTTTTCTTTGTTTTAAACCTGATCTCCTACATGCACTGAGTGCCCTTTAGTTCTTACATTGCAGGATTTGGAGGGCAACAGTTTCACATCTGGCTTTTTCATCACTTTCATGATTTTGTAAATCTCAACAATAAACATCTGTCTTTCTCTAAACTGAAGAGTACCAGACTTTTCAATGTCTCCTCATATGACAGTTGTTCCAGTTCCCCAAATTGTCTCAGTTGCCATTTTCTGCACCATCTGTAACTGCACTAAATCCATCTGGAAAAGCAGAGAACCGAACACAGTACTTCTGATATGAGTCCAATCAGCTTTTATTAGTAGCACAGTGACATCCTTGATGAGATAAATCTTCACTAACGTCAAAAATCCCATGTCACTTTCAAGAGAAAAGTTACTTCTTTGTACAACAGAGATAATTCCAGCTAATACACCTGGCACAGGAAGTTATCTTTGTTCTCAATAGTTTGGGATTTCTCCTGCAGAGCAAGCCAACAGAGAAAAGGCTAAGTGTAAGTGTACTGTCCAAGGAGCTACATCCGGAAAAAATAGCATAATATTTGAATAGCACTTCCTGAAACACCTAGACTTCCTGGAATTAATAGTTAAAATCCCAGAGGAATTTATAACGTTCTTTGACAATCCAAGCCTATCAGATTGCTGCCCAACACCACTGTGTACCTTTCAGGGAAAAATTTTAAAGGTCCTATCTGCTCAACATCAATGCTTGAGAACTCTGGTCCATTTTTATAGCTATATGCCCTGTAGCTTCCCTTGCTCATGGGGGCCAAAATCCCTCTTATATATCATGCTAGGAGCTGCTTCTCTCCATTCCCAGCTACATCCACTTAAATGGTATAGTCTATGGTATAACAAATCCTTCCCTACTGTAAGTTTACTATGTATTAAGCTGAAATCTTGGAGATGCAATGGGTTGCATTGATTTTCATTTAATGTCATTAACTTCCATGGAAGTATCTGGGTCAAAGAGAGGCAGCAACTATAAAAGCATATGTGCACAATGTAATCTCAAAAGAAAACAGAAATCAGAGTCCAGCAGCAGGAACAAAAGGAAATATATCTTTGTTCCAGCTGCATGAGCCACCCAAGCACTGAGGAGAACAGTGCTGACATGTCCCCGAGACTGTGCATGACAGCACTGCAACGTAACCACAGCCTTGCCTTGGCCTCCCTTTGGCCACCACATGCCCAAGTCAAAGTGGCAATGAGATGGATGGATCCCAGGCAGTTTTGCTCAAGTGCAGAGAGAAAGATGAGGCCCCATGTCCCAGTGCAATCCTCACAAGAAGAATGAGGTCTGGGCTTCACAACATGGTTAGCAAACAACCTCTGCAAAGCATATACTCATTTTTAGATACTGCAAATTAAAATGTTTTGTAGGAATGCACTTCTGCAGTTTCCTCAGTTCCCTCTAAGGTTCAAAATATTTACAAACATCAATACTTACACAAAGGTAGCACCACTAAACTAACACTGATTTTAAAGAGATTACTCGCACTGTGAAGATGTTCAAACACATTGTCAACAGCCATGGCATATTAACTTATCAACTGACTTCAGCTCTCTCAGAAGAGAAAAGTCTTTATTATAATGTGTTTTGTATAAAACCAGACTACAGTTTAACCTGCAAGGTCTCTGGTATGTTCCTTTCTCAAATCTGCAAATACTAGTTTCACGGAAGAAGTCTGTGCCAAAGTATATTATACCTACTATGGCAATAAATTCTTCATGGATGAGGTTTTACACATAAATTACCTTCATTTGCAGTCTCTGAATGCTCTTCTAAATTTTATGGGATAATATGAATTATGAGCACCCATGTATTTCTTGTAGCTATATTGTGAGACACATTTTTTCTACTACTTGCAAAATATTATGCAAGTGAGTTATACTCTACACCTCTCTCCCTCCACCCTCATTGAACAAATAATTGATAACACAAACCAGTCAGTTGCTTATGAGAAGTGTTTGGTCTGCTATAAAGATATGTATGTATTAGTTAGTCTAACTAGGATTAAATGTAAATCACGTAGTTAAACAAAAGCACTAAATATATCAGAAAGGGTTTTCCTAAACCTTATAACCTTAGGCTTCTTAACTGTGGCTATTTCTTGGTTTAGTTATTGGGTACATTTACGGTTTGGCAAAATAACTGTTTTAAAATAAACTGCACATTTAAAAAGCACAATTTATATTTATTTGAAGATACCATTGTAATTTTTACAAAACTTGGCTGGGTTTCAGTGGCTGGGCTTTAGCTATTTTGCTGGTTCTGCTGGATTTCTAAAACCCTAGAGAACTGGGAATGGAATGAGTCTGTTCACTGTTATTATTAGTCTCTAATAAACACTGTTGGTGACCCACTGGAACCTAAATCCTAGCCATTCTTCATGTATCTGTTGAAGACTTGGGGCTTTGGACTCAGTTCATACACAACATTTGCCTCAGAAGAAAGGTTCCAGGTTTCCACGGGAGCTCTAATTTCACGAATCACTAGAAACATGAACTAGCAATCAGTACATGGACTCCAACTCTAGAAATTGCTCTAACCCCACTATCTGAAACACCTGAGTAGTTCAAAGGCTTCATAGGAACAGGTCCAGGATCAGTCATTGCTCCAAAAGGACACATCACTGGTCAGCCATACTGAATAGCACCTACTCAAAGCCACTGAACCTTAGAGGCCAAAGACAGCAGGAATGGAACATGTGGTGTGGGAACACTTGCCCTGCTCCCACGACAGCGGGCGAAGGATCAGGCAAGAAGGCTCATAACAAGACCAGACAAAAGAGAAAACACTGAATCATGTTAAAGTAATTACCAGAAAATAAGAGTTCTGCAAAATATTTGCAATCAGCTCGCTGGAGCCTTCAGGCTCAGTCTTGCACTGGGCTGCCTGTAGCAGCACCACCCCAGGAGGCGCTCCAGGAAGAACGGGTGACTCAGTCGCAGTTCCTCCCTGGCTCCTTCCTCCCGCATGGCACAACAAATAACTGCACCCTGTCCCACCGCAGTGCTCCCACGTTACTGCCAACCAGCCTGACAGCACAGACAGCCCTGCTCCCCCTCTGCCTGCCCTGATTCTGGGACAGTGAGGGCACACAGACCCCACTGTCTCTTCACCCCAGTGTCTCTCCTCTCCCATCTCCCCACACCCAAAACTGCTGTCTAAAGCAGCCATATGGGACACATTTATTTCTCACTACTGCCCTGGGGTGCTACTAGGAACAGGAATAATCTAGCATGGAGATAGCATCAGCATGAAAGAGAAGAGAATCCTAGTTAGGAAGAACATATGTCGTCACTAGATAATGATAACCACATTTAATGGGCACAAGCATGCATGAATTTCAGAGATTTCCCCGTTGTTTTAAAATACAGGAGCTTATTATAAAAATGCCCAATCACACCATCAAGCACTATACAATATTTATGATAAAAAAATCACGATAATTAAATGCTAAGTGCTGATTTCAATTATTTAGCAGTGGAGCAATACAATATGCAAATACCTTTAAAGCAATATTTTCACAGACAAATTGCAGAATACAAAAGCAGCTAAAAAATTACCTGTTAGGACCTTAGACATCCCATAGTAAGATTTAAACTGCAAGGATTTTCAGATCCTTTTTTTTTTCCTGCAAGCTTACAGTGGAGCCTACTATATGGGAAAAGAGTGAATTTCTGCCCTGACTGGATTAGTTACCATATCACCTTAGAACCAGACACTCAGGAAAAACAAAAGCATATATAGAGGCTAAAATTAGTGAAGATCTGAAGCAGTGAGGCAGTTCAATCCACAGGGGCCATATCTGCACATGTCCCTCCACTGAAGGACCTAGGCTGTGTTCATTAGCATTGGAAAACCTTGGAAGATTATACAAAAAAATATTTAAAATTGAAAAAATAGTTCCAAAACATAATGTTTCTCGAGAAATAGCATTCAAATCATTAGAAATCAAGGGCATTCCCAGTAGGTATTCTCAATAATCTATCTGTCACAGACAGCAGAAAAAAGGCCTCCACATTAAATATTACTAATTCTGCTCTGGGGCTAAGTAACACTCCTGGATAATTGGTGATAAAAACAACCAGCAAGCACGAGTGAAGCTGTGGCAAGCCAGGTGCTGTACTATCCTTAAGCAGGACTGTGCTCACTGTCCTGACCAGGGAAAAAGGAAAGAACTCCAGCACAGCTCCAAATTTGCAAGGCTCAAGGGCTGCAGTGTGCCAGACTCACCATTACAGGGCAAAGTAAGGATGGATGTGGAGCTTCTAGACTGCCTTCACTCCTGCTGTTACCTTGCAGAAGTTGGGATGGATGATACTCAAGAATTCTTCACATTTGGTGTTACATTAAGAATTCTTCTGTCAAAAAAAAAAGAATGCAGCCCACTTCCATTCATGTTTCTAACAAACTTTTGCTTTTCTTGATAGACTTTCAGCTAAAACAAAAATTGAGTTAGAGATTTTCAGTTCAAACTAAATGTCCTATAAACTAAATACGGCTGATTATTCCGTGCTTCCTTACATCCTTCTCATTTACCAAGAACAAAACAAAACTTGTTGAAGAACACATTTTAAGGCAAGGATAATGACCATTCCCAGCCCCACAGTTCCATTTTTATTGCAAATAAAACAACCCTGAAGGTCTTCTATTACCTTCAGAGGCTGGGAGGGAGCGGGAAGAATGATGTGTTACACTACAGTGAAGGAAGTACATACGCCAACTGGAAAAATGGACTATAAAAAGCTTTTCTTACACAAACATGAGGAAGCAACCAACACCCTCAATTGTTGAAGTGAAAGCAGGGAGGCCTAAACACACTACTAGAAAAAAAATTAAATTAAAAAAGTTCTGCAATGTGTCACATGTTCTCAATTAGTCTCAAATTTGAGAGCCTGGTTCGATAAGGTCCGACTGTTACCAAGAGCAGAAGAGCACAAATGCTGTGGAACTGTAGCAGGCTGGAGACCCTGCTCACACTATCACTTGGTTTTTTTGGCACAGCATTATGGACTCTCTCCCTCTCTGCAACCTACTGCTAGCTGGGTGAGGAGCCCTCTGCACCTGGAACAAAGGATTAGAGTGCAAAAGCAGGCCATGGTGCTGCCCTGTAGGAAAGGTGGTGCTACCAGGGCAACCACTTCTGCTCCAAGGGCCTTTCCTAACCAGCAGCATCCCCAGCTGCACGTCAGGAATGCATCCCCTCCACTCAGCACAGAAACATGGTTCACCCAGCTCAGAACCAGTGTGGCACACAGGGGCAAGAATTCCAAGTACAGCTTCAGAAGGTGAAACAGGCTCATTACAAAAGAGGAGATTTATTACAACAAATAACTAAATACTGGCGGGACAGAGATGCAAATTCTAACACGGCAAGACTGAGCAAAAAGTAGGTAGACAGCGAGGTTGGCCACACTGGTTTTTACATCCTTTGGAGAGACTGCTTCCTGGTCCTCTGCACTGGGCCACACTCAGCTGAACAGGCAATCCCAATACAGGCTCGTGCACTTCCATGCCCCAAGAAACAGTCCCATACACCACAGAATTCTGATGCCTAGCAGCATAAAGCCCCTAAGAGGTACAACCAAAAGAGAGCTCCTATGATGATCTACTGCTACTTCGGTAGTCTCGTATTCTTCCATTAAGGTCATTTCCCTTGTCCATGAACATGTATTGACTCATGGCATTTAGCAAAGTCATAACCCTCTAGTTACAGAGCTTGAACTTGTCAAAAATTATTTAGTGAGTGTAATGGAACTAGGTCAGAATGCAGATAGACAATCCAGTAATTCTACTAGTCCTTACAAAATCATTCCTTCCCCAGCAGCCACTGTGTGAAAGGACATTAAAGGTAGAGGTTTGGATATGCAATGAACCTGTAGAATTCAAACTAATTTCACTTAGAAATTTCTTACGTGGTTTTGAGTATCTACACTTGTAAATGACTACAAATGAATACCAGAGATGCCATCACACAATATTCAAGTGGAAGCAGATAGCCCACATTCTCTCCTGCCCCCAGAACATGTCAAATTGTTTTGGAATTTTTGAAAATAACAAGAAACACACTAAATACTTGGACAATACAGACCTACCAATCTGGGATAAAACTGCAGTCTTCCCCTGCTGCTTACTTAGGGAAGGTGTTATCATCGCTTTGCCCAGAACACACAGACAGCAACACAGCTTAGCACTTCAAGCACCAGGAGAGCCAACACAGGAGAAACCAGCCTGCTTTGTCCCTGGCATTAATGGTGAATGCAAAACAGGATACTGGATTCTTGAACATGTTTTCTTTATTTTGCAGAAGGCACACGAAGGAGTGTGCCATTCTCCCTCCTGATTTCAAACTGAGAATCCATGGCTTTACAGACCTCTACTCAGACATGGCTCTGAGGAACCTCATTCCTACATGGCTCCCACCTTTATGTCTGTGCTCACTTCACCTCATTGCCTGGGTGGGTTTTTGGTTGGCTGCTGTTGTTTTTTTCACATTAAGTGTGTCCATGGGTCTCTCCACAGCTCACACTGTGTACACTTAAAGTCCTTGATAAATCTTGTTGGCAGCTCTACTTTTCCCACCTCCTAACACTGAGTAGGACAATTCTTGTCTTAAATAGTCTCTCTGCTTTCTCACAGCAAAACTGGCACTGTTGACTGCTAACTGACTCCTAACAATTTATTTCTATGTGCACAGCATCATACAATTCTACAACATGAATTAAGAAAAAAATAATCCTCAAATCTTACATAATTCTCCTTTTTCTAGAGGTCAAGAAGTTCCTTTCTGGATATTCAAACTCAAATGTCAATGACAGAAACTTGCATTTTAAGAAGAGGCAAGCAGAAATTTCTCATCAACTGAACACGTTGTGCTATGCTTCTGGGCACATATTACTGTATCTTTTTCGCATCACACCTACTCTACTAAATATACAAAACACTGTGCAAGTGATAGTTTTGTCAACCACCAGCTAATCAAATGAAAAATTATTAGGCTTAGAAAAATAATAAAAGCAGAAGCCAGCTGTGCATTTGTTGGATGAAAATCCCAGTGTCTCCCATGTTAGCTCATGTGTATTTCAATTTCTGGGAAGAAAATAATGGGAGTTTCTCCACCCTTTCTCATGTGAGCCATAAACCAGATTTATTACCTAGGATATATTCTGTGTTTTCTCCTGAGGAAAAAAGAAAGTGGTGGAACAAGTTCATTTTTTTCCCTTCTAAAACAAGGATTTTCTTTATAATAAACACAGAGCTTAATTTTGGTATCATATGGCCCTTCTATTTAATGCTCTGGTCACACTTTTTGCCTTTCTAAATCTTGAATTGTTGCATTTTCATTTCAGTGGGGGATCTACAGCTGCTCCAGCTGTCTGAGTGTGAAGAGTCTGTCCTAAGATTCCTATCTGGTGTTTTAAAGCAAAATCCTTCCCTCCCCTAAATCAAAGAAATTTAGCATCTACTGAAAAACTATAGAATAACTAAAACTAAAAGAAAAGCTTTAGTCTTTAATGACTAAAAGACATTAGTCTGCGTTTCTTTTTCAAATAGCTCTTGCTCTGCTTTACCCTACACTCAACTGTCACCCAGTGGCTCTGGGAAACTTGGGCTGCAGACCCAGAGGTTTAGGACAGGGTTGCATCTCATCTGGGAAGGTTATCCTGCACAAACAACTATTTTTTTACTGTAATGGTCACCTTATGACCTTTAAAAATAAATCATGAGAAAGAAGAATTGCTGACCAAAAGATTTTTTTCTCCTAAAACTCTTAATTTGCTCACAGTATCATGTTACGGTTCTAAAGACCTGTGCTGGTAAATCCATTTACAGAAAAGGTGACTTCCTCTGGAACTTTCGCTTTTGAGATGCAGAAGAGACTGATTCCTATTTTAAACACTTCTGAATCGTTTTGTAGCAGTCTGGCAGCTTTCAAAGCTAAGATACCCCTTTTTTAAAGGACATCCAGTAGCATGGCTTTTTAAAGTAAATCTGTTGACTCTGATATTTGTAGCCTAAATGTGTTCTACATTGCCAACCAGCACCTCTTGTTTAATGAGTCACCTCCCTCAACACGGCAAACCTGACATCTCTCAAAGTTTCAGTTCTTTCAAATAATCCCATGATATATGAGCGTTTACACCAAGTCATAAATGCCAGGGAGACAATTTTTGAAATGACGAGCATTAGCTGCATATAATTAAAATGTACCATAGGAAGTGCATTCATTACAGTTGTGAAATTATTTTACTGCTTATGAAAATAAAAAAAATGCCCTTTTAATGATACAACTGTGCCAGCACAGAGCTCAAAAGGAAGTTGGCTTGCCTGGGAAAAAAATTGTGCAGGTTTTTATTGAAGATTTGTTTCATTCTCATTGTTTTGTGATCACTTACACTGCTCCACAGAGACCAGTATCTGGAAACTAAAACCCCAGTAGCTGAACAGTTTTCAACCTATTACTAATTTGAAATCCTTCATTTGTACTACCAAGTATATTTTAGTGCAGTCAAACTGCATTCTTACAAGGAGAGCATAAATGCATCCACACAGGTATTCTGGGGAGGAAAACACTATTATTGCCACTTACTTTTTTCCTTTATAAAGATATACAAACATAGCAAATATGTAATACTGTGTTGAGATTCCAAGTTTGTACAGAAGTATCAGCCCTATAACTTCAAAAGGGTATTCAAAAAGCAAAGTTCAACCTTTTTGTAAATCAAGTTTGTCTTCACAAAGCCAGAAATAGCACTAGCATGCATCTATAATCCAGGTGCAACAAGACAATTTATTACAGAAGAGCAGTTGTAGTAGCTATTTTTTCCCAATGAAGACAGTGCTTCATAGAATATAATTTAAAAAATCAGAATCTTCAGGGTTAAATTTCCCATCTGAGCTAATTAGCAATGACTGGTTTACAGTTACTACTGATCCAATGAAACAGTACATTGTTATGGCTGAGCTTGCAGAGAAATAGTACTCAAATTAAAAATAAGACCTATACAAACACAAAGCATAATACAGCCTGATGTACTTTGTGGTAGAGAGCCAAAAAAATGTGTCTCCTTAGAATGTAACATATACGGGTCAGTAATTCAACAATTGTTTGCAAAAAGAAACAGTATTCTAAAATGCTCAGAAAAGGCATAAACGTAGTTAGTCAACAGGTCTGCTCCCCAAATACCTTACAATTCCAACACTGTAATTCCAGTGCTTAAAAATAAGTCTCTACACCAATTAACCAAAATCAGACAATCTATCTGATATTAGAAACCGGAATCTATTCCAGTGCATGCACCAACATAATTTCCATCTGCAGAATCTTTATAACTGATAATCACACATCCAAGCCAGAATAAACACAGTTAGACTTGCTGATCGCAGGGTATTTTTAAAACAAGAAAAAACTAGTTTACGTGTAAATCAATGGAAACGTTAATAGGAATCATTAAAAAACAAGAAATTGCTCCAATAGCTTTTAAAAAAATCTAGCAATTTAGTTACAAATAAAATTTTTAAAGATTCCTTTACTTCCATAACTTACGCAGACAGGAACACATTTTTTATGACGTTTCCCAGTCATGGAGCCCTCTCTAAAAGCTTCACAGAAATGCTAAAATTGGGGGTTACTGGAAGGAGCTTCAGAAGGATGAAAGAGACTGTGCTAAAAAGTGGCAAAATCCTCCTCAAAACAATTCCCAGAGGAAAAAGTTATATAGATATTTCCATCTCATGTGGTCTGTTTTTTCCAGAGCACACACCATGCTTGCTTTTACCTTTTCCATTTCAAAATGAAGCTGCTGAATCTGGAACCGGGATTGTTTCTTAATCTAAACTGGCATTTAAAGGAGTTGTACAAGGCAGTTTCGCTATTTTAAACAACCAGCACTACTGAGGAGAAAAACACAGCAAAAGAAGGCCCATGCCGGAGGTCAGTGCGCAGCGCACCCCGAGCGCTGCGGGACGCGCTCGGCACAACGCGGCAGCGCTGCCCCGCCGGGGGCCCGCGGTGCCGCCAGAGGGCGACAGCGAGCGAACGGCAGAGCCAGCTACCGGGCCCATCAGAGCTAGAGCTCTGACCAGTTGATAAATACATTATTTTTCGTATTGCCATACTGTACTTGACAATAATATGTTTTCTTTTGTAAATGCTTCCAACTGAAAGGTATTCAAGCAGTTTTAGGTGTTCCTGAGGACTGCCACTACCCTTTTGCAAATGGTGGGGAGAGACCCACCTGAGGCTGTGCCTTGCTTCGACAGAACCGTGTTCAGTACTCAGCCAATGCTGTTCCTGCCTTACCTCCGTCTGCTCAAGCAGTATAGTGTTGCTTAAATACCTAAAACCCCCCCTAATTCTGTTCGTCATAAAAGCACTGGGATTATTATGGGGAGTTGTAAAATTCAGTACCCTAGAACTGTGAGCTCCATTACCACCACTGGTATTGATGTCTGATGGGGTGTATCAGGAACTGAAGACACATCACTGCTGCCAGAGGAGCTCCTGCACGGACTCTCCAGGCAAACTGCTGCAGAGCATCAAGGAGATGCAGACCGTAAACAAAACATCACTTTTTTCGAGCAGATGCCTCACGTCAGCCACAGATGCGACATCTCCCTCACCATGCTTGAGCTTCTTCCCACCCCTGCTGGAGTGGGGCTGTGTGGGGCTCTGCAGGGCCATGCAAGGCTTTGAGGGGCCGTGAGCGGCTCCGAGAGGCCATGAGTAGCTATGCGGGGCCGTGCGCGACTCTGACGCTCCGTGCAGAGCTCTGAGAGTCTGCGCAGAGTTCTGAGGGGCCGTGGGGCTGTGAGGGGCTTTGGGGCCATGAGGGAATCTGGAGCCGTGAGTGGCTCTTAGGGGCCGTGAGTGGCTCTGAGGGGCCGTGAGTGGCTCTGAGGGGCCCTCAGGTGCCGCGGGCGGTGGGCGACGTTGCCTCCGTCGCGCGCCCCGCACGCGGCTGCCGAGCCTCCAGCGCGCCGTTGCCCTGGCGACGCCCTGCGCGTGCGCAGAGCACGGCCACCTCCTCCGGCCCGTGAGGCGGCGCCGAGCCGATGACAACGGAGGGCTCCTAGCCTGATCCAACCCCGCCGCCACCCCCGCGGCCGAGCGCGGGGTTCCCCCGTCCTCCCTTCCCCCGCTCACCGAGAACCCTTCCGCCTGCCGGGGCGGGTGCGTAGTAGCGATTATTCGGCGATCCCCGCGGGAACCAGGCGGATACGGAGGAACGCCGAGCCCCGCGCGTGACGTCACGACAGCCGGCGGAAGGCGCGCACGCGCTGTCGGTCCCGGCGGGCCGGGAGCGAGCGCGGCTCAGCTCGGGGGCTCCGTCCGGGGCTCCCGCTCACGGCAGCCCGCAGCGCCGGCGGCGGCACCGCGGAGCAGCCCCGCTCCGAGGGTCCTGCGAGGGGCTTGGCGCCTGTCCGCTTCCTCACGCTCCGTAACCGGAAGGACCCGGCCTTTACCGGGAGCCCGAGCGTGTCACTGCTCCGTGCAGCCCGGCACGAGCTCTGAAGCTCCGGGAGGGGCCGGGCCGGGCGGTGGGGCCGGGCTGCCGCTGCCAGCAGTCCGTGTGTGACTCGGGCGATTCCGCACAGCTGCTTGGGAAGGCCGATCAGTGGCTGCGCCTTGGCCGTGCTTTGCGCTCTCCGCTTGCACAGCATCCATTTGTCAGGTGCTCTGCTGTGCTTGGGGTTAGCGCATTCCTGAAGTCATTTGTCTCCTCCGGGAGCCACTGTGAACTTGGATTTGTCGTGGGATAAAGACCCTGTTCTTTCAGTTCAACACAGCCATACAAGTTTCCCAGGTCGTGCAGGAGAGCTTCCTTAGAGGAAAAAATCTGAAGTGGTTCTCAGAGGAAGTTACTAGTTAGGTGTCACAACTGAACTAAATCAGGCAACAGTTAAATAACCCTGTGTGTACTGTTGGAACAAAACTGTTGTGGGATTGCAGTTGTACCGTGCTACTGCACCCATCCACCCCCAGCAGGGCGTTGGGAAGCGAATGCAGACGTGTACAGTGACAGACTGCAGAGAGATGTACTCTTCCCCTTTCGCAGGCCTGTTACTCTCCAGCCACACTGACACTTGCTCAAGGAGAGCAAATAAACCATCATTTGCTTGTGTCACCTGTCTAGGAGTTAAAAGCTGTGTCATTTATGTAGTTTTTCAGGAAGTTGTCCTGTTCTAGTTCCAGGTAGAAAGCTTGGTACCTCATAAAACATGCTTTTCAGTTTTCCTACCATTTTTGCCTATGGAGCCAGAGTCTTTCAATGCTAAATTAAATCTAATGCTGTTAAATGAGTGCTCTTCTGTTCCACTTCTATTGATGCAAACAAAGGCATGAAGATTTTTTGGGAGTTTGGGAAGGTAAATCTGGAGCTTGCTTTTCTACACATATCAAATGTCTCATCAGTAGGAACACTGATTCCTAAATCCGTGCTCTAAAGGGCTTGAAATGGCATTTGGTGGTTATGAGAACACAGTGCACTGAGGAGGTTATGCCTCTCATTAGGAGGAATGTCCTGAGCACAGATAAATACATTCTGTATTGTATAATGCACAAGCACAGACCCATATTTCCCGATATGTTTTGCTGAAATGATTTGAATTAGGAGATTTAGAGCAGCAGATCACTGCTATAAATTGCTATGTATAATGGAACCACATGTGCAGTTTACTTCAGGTCTTTAATTTGTTATGGGCTAAATGTTTATTAGGCTATGGCACAGTTACTATTCCCTAAAGTTGCCTTGAAAATGAAATAAATACCCCTTTCACAACACAAAGATAATGAGTTGTATGGCAAGATAAGGTGGTTACTAGAATTCAGGAATGACAGAATCCAATTAATTTAACATGAGTTAATGCAAGATCAAATTTACTACAGTTGGATGCAGTTTGTAATTGAAAGTTCCATTACAGCATGTTTTTACATGTTATCTCCTATCAGTAAGAGATCTCAAAAGAGCAAATCCTCTATTCTGAACAGCAGCAATGTGTTTAATATATCATAAATAACTCTTTCCTTACAAGTTTGCTGTGAGGAACTTCAGGTCCCAAGAGCCCAGTTGTGCACAAGGGGCTGTGCTCTTGCTCTTTCTCACAAGGGGACGTGACTGAGCTCAAAGAGAAACCTGGGTTTCATCTTTGACTGCTTTGTTGGGCTGCCCCTCCCTTGTTACTTGTTCATCCCTTTTCCTATTTTCCAGTCTTCTGGGTGATCACCCCTCTTTGTTTTTTTGGGTGGGAGGGGTGAAATCAGCCCTCTAGTCAAATAAACCTTTCAACCTCCTAACTTCAAAATAAACACTTTTATTGTGGACAGTCCAAGCTCCTTAGGCAAAGCTTTAGGTCTCAAATCCAAAAGACACACTGTGTCCTTTTAATAATTTCATAGTGGAAACTCACTATTTGCCCATTCCTGTGGTGTTATGGAGGTTTCAATGATTCTGGTTTAGGTTTCGGGATTAGGTGAAACCAGAGTGCCTTAAACCTCTTTAGAGGTTTGGGATTAGGTCTGCATCAGGCCTAATATAGCCTTTCTGTGCAAGGCTAAATTAAATGGCAGGAGTATTTGTTGTGCACTGATTCACAGGTGTTTGGCAAGATACCAGAAAACATAAAGAAAGCACTGGAAGAATCATGAAGGCAAAGCCATCGAAACATGAGTACTAGCTAAGTACTGAGGTATCACTTGCAACTGTGGGGTCTTTCAGACTGCTTTTAAGTGATTTTAAGCATGGATATCATTTTTATGTGTCTCTTTCACATGAATGTGAGCAAATTGAAGATCTGTCATGCAAATGGATCATGGATTTTATTTGGGTATTACATTCTGGTAATTTCTGCCTGTTTTATAGTAAATGTATATTAAAGTTTGTCAAACAGCTGATATCACTGAAACTCTATTGTTTTATTGTACACATAAATTCTACTCCTCTGGAGCATGCATTGGTCTGACAAAATATGCTAGGTCATGAGGAGAAAAATGCAATAGATTTATGCCTACCATTAAAACACTGGCCTGTCTGGCCCAGGAGGCAGAGGCATTTGCCTCACTGTTGACCATGGAGGAACTAATTTCATTGTTTAGGCTGTCTACTGCGAGGCTTTTCAGCACTTTTCACTCACTTTGTCTCTGGTAGGGCTATTTCTCCTCTATGTGCTCACTTCTGTAGTTTGTAACACGGGCAAAGCCTGACTCCCTGGCCATCCCCTGAGGTACTGTCTGAGCTGAGCAGATTTCATCAAGCAGAAGTGCAGCTCATTGCTGCAGTATCAGGATCTCTGCAAACTGCAGCAGCTGGTTTGGCTGCATTTGTGGGGAAAAGCTGATGCCTGGCTCAGAAAACCCAAGCCTGGCATCAGCAGAAGCCAGAGATGGGGAGGCAAAGCACAGTGCCCGGTGGTTCAGTTCCTAGAGCTGCCCTAAATCAGTCACTACCTGAGCATAACTATTTTCTCACACTAAAGTATTCCCTTCACGGATTTTGTGCCTGTCAGCCCTTTACAGAAAAGGGCTATCTACACAGATAAACAGATTTCAGCTTTGCTTGTAGACTTGCTTGTATTTAGAAAGTTAACTACATCTCAAGAATTGCAGGGCTTCTCTGGAGGTTTTTGCCATACCAACAATGAGTTCTCTTGCTGCAAGGTTTTTTTTTGCATTCCTATGTTCCAAGTGTTCTGATCAGCAGTGCATCCAGCCAGGTCCTGTTTTCTCATGTCTGCTTGCAAAAGCAAAACTGAAATAGTTAAATCAAGTTTAACAAGAGTATGCCCCCTCTAATCAGATGAGCTGTAAAATAAGAGGGAGGCTAACTAAAAGGATTTAATAATCTTAGAATCTGTAGAAAACATTATTTATGGCTTAAGAGCTACACAAGTCCTGAGCTTTAAATGTAAGTTCTTTCCTTCTTTAATGGTGCATGTAAGGAAGAGCAAGAGAGAAATGTTCCAGTCAAGGACAAAATCATAAAATAATGAGCAGAAGAAGAATGAAATGAAAGTATTAGGGGCCAGGGGAGGCTGAGTGGGAGTTTGTCTTCATACATGATTGATCTAAACTTGAAAAGGCAAAAAAAAAAAAGACTCCTCATCTTTAAACAAGATGGTTATTTGAGCATAAATAACAGTCTCATGTCAAATATGCTGCTATTTCCAATGGAGTCTTTTCACTACAAAACCACAACATTCTCAGCCCTAATCTCCTCAGATAAAACAATACGGCTGGTGGCTGTGAATGAGCACTTTGAAACCAACCTCTGAAAACAGCAACACGTTCAGGGTGAAGAGAAACAGAGGAGACAAAGAGCTGCTGTTTGTAGATCTTTGCCAAGCAAGGCACCACCTGGCTTGCTTGGAAATGTGCTGTAACACCTGAGAATTGTTTCTCTTTGGGTGGGAAGTCCAGCTCAGCACAGCCAGCCCAGGGGACTGGGGCTATTGATGTGTCTGTGAGTTTGGTCCCACACCAGGCTGAGCTGTCACTGAAATTTGCAGCAGTGAAATGCCAAAATCCTCCTGGATGCTTGAGCCTTGAGGTGTGTGAGGAAGGGTACGGTGAGAACAAATAGCTGGGCTCTCTGTGACAAAATGAGCACTCCTCCTTTCCCGACCCATTTGCAGCCACATGGTGATGCCCCCTCCCTTGTGCTGACCCCAGCACTCATCTGAGCAGCATCAGGACTGATGCCAGGCAGGAGCAAGGTGCCAGGAAAGGAGAGAGCCTGGAAGGGAGAGCGGTCACACTGGAAGAGACCTCCCCTGAGCAGTGGCACTGAAAGGAGCAGGGACACAAAGGTTTCCATCCAGAAAATGACATCTCACCTTAAGCAGGAAGCTCATTTCCCTCCACAGTCAGTGAGGAAAAGCAGGCTATTAACCACATAGGAACATCCCCTTTTTTTCTCATTCCACTGTTTCCTAACATAACACACTTAAACAACAAGCTTTGAAATCCAGAAATGCCATCCCATGGGAAGTGGGAGAAGACTTTTGTCTCAGCACAGACCCCCAGCTGTTCTCTGACTAGAAGGACCTTGCACTGGTGGTGGGGATTGTCCTATGGCAGCAAGACTTGGAGCAGGATCACATGAGGAAACACTTTGGCATTTGCACTTTCATGTGGGTTTTAGGGGCACTGTCCATAATTCAGAAAAAGTCCTGATATTTTTGAGCCCCTCTCAGAAAACAAAAAAAAAGGAAATGAACTGGGCATTGTTCTCCTCAAAGAGATCACTGTAAAATGGCCTTTGGACATGGTCTGGAGGCATCAGCTGCACAACCTCCCCATCAGTGCTACCCCTCCAGCAAAGCTTCTGAGGCAGGGCTCAGATGAGGGAGATGTTGACAGGATGCCAAATCCTAACCCTCTGGAACTAGACAGAAAAGAGAACCAAATGGCAAACCTGTATCTGTGTCCAGCTGCAAAAGCCCAAGCTTCTGTTAAGTGTGAAAAAAACCTTTGATCCAAACATCCCCGCTTTTTAGGTTTTCCAAACTCAAGTGAAAACACAGCAGTTTCACCCTAGCTTGTAATATAGCCTCACACCTTTGATTTCTGAGGAGAGATCATTTTTCTTGGGGTAAGGCACGTGGACAGCAACAGATCCCTCATGTCTGGTCCAGACAGGCCAACCAAAAGGCTTAAGTGGACACACACAGAACCAGGAGCATGTGATGGGATTTAGTGCAAGGAAACCAAACTCTCTGCCCACCTCCTGAGCTTATCCTTTAAAGACCAGTCCTGTGCTCACAGCTGGAGTTTTTGTGAGTCCTGCCTTATTAATTAACTGAAGCCAGTGCCTTTTCCCCCTGAATTCCAACAGAAGCAATTAGAAAGCAGATACTTCACACGTAACAGCTGGTTCATTTAACCCCCTGCTCATGCTATTGTCTCCCCTCCCCCAGTCAACTCACATCCCCCTTTTCCATCCTTTCATATAATGAAGAGGCACAGTGGCAAAAAGTGGCAAAAGCAAGGGCAGCAGATAACCATATTCTTAATAAAATCATCTAATGTAATGCTGAAAGCAGAGAATTGTTGTTGAGGCCACAGCTCAGAGCTTTTCCCCTGCCAGATGGGAAAAAGAGCTTTGGCTGTCTACAGTGTCCTCCTTATAAGGGGATCTGTATCAAAGTAGCAGCATATTTTCTTCACTGAAGGCTGTTGATGTCATTAGAGCAAGTCTCATTTTTATTTAAGACCAGAGTTAAGAGTCACATAAAATTGGCACAGGTGAAGGCACCAGGCCCCTTAAGTTGTGGAATGTGACTCTCTGGGAACTTTTTGAATGTTCATGTACCTCCAATTTATTATGCTTGAGCAAGCCAGCACCAGAGCTTCTCCTCCTTGCTTCTCAGTATAAATACAGCCTCAATCCTGCCACTAGGCCTTTAAAAAAACCACTCTAGCCACTAAATTTGCCCCACATCCAAGACAGATCCAGTTCCAGGAAGAGCAGTTCTGCCCCACTCTGTTACACACATCGCTGGGAGATGCTATGAACATAAAATTAAACTCATAGCCAAAAACATTCACCATAACACTGGAAGTGAAATCTGCTCTTGCCAAACTACCTAAAGTACATGTTCTGCTCCCAGGCAAGTACTCTACAGGCTGGATCTGGATTTAAGGAAAGTAGAGCTGTTCAGAAGGAAATCAAGTTTAGAGGAATGGAGATTAATTTTTCTTCTGTGAAACACTTCAGAAGCAGGGAAGTAATTTCAGTGTATTTGAGGCAAAGGGGTGGTCAAGAGTCACATTTCTTTTCTTAGATGGCTAGTATTTTTTTAATGTAGAATTTATGGGTAAAATACAGATCTGATGCCACACAGGGCATCTGCTCATGGCATACAGGAATAATAACAAGAGTAGACAGCCAAAGTACCCAGTGCTGAGAGATTTTTCTGCTAGATTATTCCTCACTGATCCTGAAATCAGGCAGCATTAAGATGACATTTTCAGTTATAATATGGGGAAGATTTAGGTCCAGCCATAAACTTCCCATTTCCTTCCTCAAAGAGGTTTCTATCAGAGAGGCTGCTGTTGCAGCCAGCCAGATGTTTGCCATCTTTATTACAAATTTTCATGTATCTTACAACACCTACATACTGTACAGCAGACAGATGATGCAGCTATCTAATACCTACATTATAGACATGAAGAACAAGTTAGGAGGGATTAAATTATCTGCCCAGCTTCCCACAAGACAACACAGGTGTGGCTAGAAATCAAAACTCAAAGCTTCCAATTTTTGCTGTGTTATATTAATCTCTTTACATGCTTTACTGGAAAAAAAAACCGAAAAACTCAACATGTTTCTGTAACATGTTTGTTGGTTATGGGTACTTCTAATCAAACTAAAAGATTAGCATATTTTAGAAACAGCTGATTAGAACACTGGTCCCCTTTTTTATCTCCTGGATCTTTCTAGAGGAAGAAAAATAAAAGGGAAGGGCATCTTTTTCTAACTGCAAAGGCTCCAGCTAATGAGAGTAGAAATCCTATTTTATATTTTGGCAGTTACTGGTAAACACTATTATTAAAGCTATAATAAGATCAGCAAATGTTGTATGAAATATTAGTGATGTCTGAGCACAAAGCAGAGTCCCCATTTCTTTAGTTAAAATTACAAAATGATTAACAGCCCAATTAAAAACATTTTTGTTTTTGACATGATAAATTATACTTTATCTACCTATCTGTGGATATAATTGATTATTTTATCCGTTTGCTGTTGGCTGTCATTAAAAAAGACAGATACCATGGCTTTCTGGCCTCTCTCCCACTGAGAGAAAGAACAAATCCTGCTATTAACGACAGACAGGATCATTATGAAAAAATTCCATTTGCCACTAGGCAACATAGCCGAGTTCCAGTAATTATTGTATTAGTCAAGCCGTTGAGAAGTTCCATAAAATTGAGAGAGTTTTTAAGAAGCATCCAACATTATTTGGCAACTTTTGTGATGTAACAATTAAAACCATGCTCCAGGCCCCAAAATGTGCAGGAGATTGCCAAAATCAGATAAAACCCTAAAGGGCCCCTGACTTGCAAAGGGAAAAAAAAAAATCAAACTGTTTACTTTTAGGATCAGACATTCATCAACGTTTGGCTTTTGTTTCAGCTGGTGTCAGATAATAACAGCACCACGTTTTCAGTTGGCTTCTAACAAAACTCTGCACTGTTGGATGTCAGGTCCCAGGGCTGACACTGGCCTCTTCTCAGGAGAGAGAATTCTCATGGACCTGATGCTACCAGCTTTGCTTGGCATATCAGATACCTGGGGGCACTCAGCAGTACCTTCTGGAGTGAATCACATCTGTAATCCACCAGTAGCATCAAGAAATCACTGGGGAGAAATGCAAGTTATTCCTTCCTCTGACATCTAGGAGCTGAGCCAGGCAACACCCCAAATTATCAGGGCTGCAGGCGATAAAGCAGAAGTCTCCTGTCCATGTACCCCATTAACCTGTCAAGAAACTGATAAAAAAAAAATCACACTTTAAAACTGCTAAGGGAAATTGCTACTGAACAAAACTTACAGCCAAGTTTATAATTTATCTACTTCTCTACTGAGTGGTGTTAAGGAATAATGATGTACAGTACCAAAAATGAAGGTACAGGATCAGGCTTCTGCAGTGGAAAGTGAAGGTGTAAAATGTAGACTTGGTTTAGCTTAGTGAAGACTACAGGAAGCATTTCAAGAGCACATCTGTTTGCAAAGGAGTTTCTCCCTTCCCAGAATAACATGCCTGGGTCAGAAACTTGCAATGTTTTAAAGCACTGTGATGGGAGCAACAGTTTCCATGGCAGAGGGAGCTGGGGTCTGAACATGGGATACTGCTGTTGTCACCAGGGAACAGCAGCAGGGCAGGGTTTAGCACCAGCACCTCCCAGTCTCCACCTGGAACATGCTGTACCAGGCAGGACAGATAAAAAGATACACTGGAGCCTGCCTTGATATGGCTTTTCATCACACAGCTCTAGCACTGGAGATGGCTGCCAACTGTTAGGGCCTGCTGACCTATTTAATAAAAAAGATCAAACCTCCAACCCTTAGCAATTGTGCCTTTTCTCTGATGTAAATGGGAACAGTGGCACAGCACTACAGGCCATGGGCAGCCCTTGAACCAGAGGTTGGGTTGCCAAGGCAAAGGCAAAGGCTCAGACTTGTGGAGAGAGGGTGTGTGAAAGAAAAGCTGCTCCTCTCTCCCAGCTCTGAAACTGATCTTGCTGCTCTGCAAGGCATGCCTGAGTCCTAATAAGCTCAGGAATCAGCTAATGCTGGAAGCTTCTGCCACATTTTCCAGCACATTTAACCTCTAGTTTGGGTCTGGCAAATGCTAGGGTGTGGTGAGATGTGAAGAGTTGCTATAGAAGTATAAACCCCTGAATAACTACTAGCTGCTTTTGAGAGACAGCATGGCCTTGTAGTTTTCTTCAGCAGAACTAAAGCATATATTGTGGTAGTATTCAATTTTCTTGCATTTGGAGCTGTCATCTAATATGAAGCATCCTAGGTCAGCTCAAGAACTTAGGTCAGTAGCTGTCAGTGTGGAGAATGAATTCTTATTCTTAATTTTATGAGTAAATTGTGCCAAATCTTCAACATATTAGAGTAGTGCCAGATGAAGACCTAGCAAGTTTTTAAAATATATGTTCTTTATTAGCATTTAAACTTCAGTTATTAGAAGAGTCATGTTACAACATACATACATGAGATCCATCTAAACTTAAAAAATAATTTGAAAAAAACACATTCCTAATTTTTTTTTGTTAGCGCCTCTGGCTTACAGCTCATCAGAGCCATCAGTGAGGAAAATTCAAATCCCAGCACACAGAAAAGGGCTGTGATGAAAGAGGGAGAGTGGAGTGGATTGACAGTGCATTGTTTGTGGGTATTGCTGGGAACAAGATGAACCCACTGAACAAATGATAACTTTATATTGAAATTGTGAGGACTTTGGATCAAAGAAGGCTAAACTCCCTGATCCAGGCAGCTCTCCTCAGACCACTGCTGTGTTTTCTCTGTGGGCTGCAGCAACAAGCCTGAACAATTCAACCAGTTTCCACCCCAGCCTGGCTGTTCAGGCTCTAATTTGTAGGTGTTTGCATCTCCCTCCATTGTGTCAGCTGGCTGGTGCTACTTTTCAGAAGGATGCCAGATGGCTGGTACTTTAGCCAACCTGATTTCCAGATAACTGGTTTTTGTAGATACCTCGTAATTAAAATAAAAAATTAACGTAAAGGACAAGTTTATCATCTGCTAACACATGCCATGGTTGTCTCTCAGTCAATCAGCATGCAGCAGACAGAGCTGCAGACTTCTCTTCCACACCACCAGTATCCAGAAGGAAAAAAATCAGTCCATCTGCAAAAGTGATCAGACCCTCGTGCTTCCCGGCATCAATTCCCATTTACAGGATCCAGTGCCCTCTGCTGAGGGGAGCCAAACTAAGCATTAACGTGTCCCAGGCCCACAGAGGGACTGTTCAGGCACAGCACTGTGGAGCAGAACAGTTAGAAGTTCACCTCCATGCCCACCCCTTGTCCCATCTGCCATCAGTGCTTCCAGGTCACTGTAAAGCAACACAGGAAAGTATCAGGGAGCTTGCAAAGGCTACAGAGCTGTGAGAAGAGGAACATGTCCCTTTCTGGAAGGGGAAATCCATGTGGACATATGGTAGTTGTGAAAGGAGCTGGACTAGCCACCTTGGCAGGCTGGAGTTGAACAGAAATGTTGCTGCTTTGCCTTGATCTTTATTTACAATAAACTGCTGGGCTCCAGTCAGTGTTTTATCTGGGAGCAGCCGCCGGCGCTCCTGCGCCCGTGTTCCGTCTCATTGCTGCACTGACATATTTACATGCAGGCCGGGGCCCGGGCAGCTGTGAATAAGGGGCCATATATCAAGAGAGGAAAAAGGGATGCAAAGATGAATTTTATGGAATATTTTCCATTTTTCTTTGACTTGGTTGTGCATTTTGCTACGGCCCATTGGGCACTCACTCAGCACTTGGACACTTTGCTCCGTGCAGTCTCGCCTCTATTTCTAATTGTGTCTACATGCCAAGCTTAGCCCAGTACCTGAGGCAGCCTGCAGGGAAATGGGGATTGAAAAAAGAAGGTGGGTAGGAGGGAAATTTCCTGCCCTTCAATGGCTTATGCCATGGGAAAGAAAATCATGTCTTGTAAGTTTACTAGTCTTCTCTGAGTCCTGCAGGACACCTCTTACATCTAACACTTTGAGTGCCAAAATGAGAGGAAATACTTCCACTAATTTGTGAGAGAAAATAATCAAGTCTCTTTTGCAGTTTCAAGAGATTGTATCATCTTTGATTCCTTCTCTGGGCAATGGAAAAGGGTTAATGCCTCACAGTGTTGACTTAATCCTTTCCTTTTTCCCAGTGGCTGACTAATAAGCTAGATGTGTTGACTCTGTTTATAAAGACAAGCTTTGGACATAATATTAATGATATTGTGTGTGCAATAACATTAGAAAACAAACACAGAGGCACCTGGGGAGTCTGAAGGCATCTTCTGGCCCTTCTAGGCTGACAGCACAGAGTGGCCCTCCAACATTTCCATGAGGAAAAATACTATCTTGCACACGAGAGTTTACTTTGAGTGACCCTCTTGCCTTTCAAACAATGAGAAGTCAGGACTGTTACAAAGCTGAAAACTTGTTTTGTAAGAACAGGCCATTGCTGAACCAGCTGAAGAGAAGGGAAAACAAGGGATTCCAGAGAAACAATTAGAAATGAAAACTGGACATTTGAATGGAATAACGGCTGGTGTCTTTACTCTGGCACTGACATCCTAACAAAGGGTATAAAAGTTTTTGTCCTTATGTTTTTGCAAGGCAGAGATGGGAAGAGAGCATTGTTTGTTTATTAATTTGCTTTAGAGCTCCATGAGCACAAAGAAGTCACTTGACAGTTGCAAGTCTTTATCCAAGGTACGGGTTCATCCCACTGGGAACTTTTTGCTCCCTTGATAGCCCACGTGAGATCCAAACCAGCACATGGAAGTGCTTATTTCCCTCTGTTGTCTATTTAGGAGGTTTAGGGGAATGAGGCACAATTCCTGTTTTGTCACCATGGTATTTCTGAAAGCCAGGTAGGCCTCACTGGTCACCTGGAGATACTGCTCAGCACAGATGTTACAAGGCCTCACCTCAGAGATTGGTCAGGCTTTGTGCAGGTGTCCCATCCTGAGTGTCACAATGCAGGCAGAATAAACTACATATCCTACTGCTGCTGAACCATAGAATTTTTCTGGTACAGCTGTGTTGAAATGGAGCAGAGTAATCAAGGTAATCTCACCCTTGGATTAAGAGCCATCAGTTCCCAGGAAGAGATCTGCTCCACTGAGTAAAATGTCGGTCAGCACTGCTGAAGAATCTTCTCAGATGGTCCTTGAAACTCTCTTCTCTAGCTGTTTCATAACCTGCATTGGAGCACCTGAGGTCATCAAACACAGAGCTCAGCAGGAGCCTGGCAGGGATAAAAAGAGTCACCACTTTAAGCTAGGACATGAGGATCATTTAGTGACTCACCCAAGATCACACAGATGGTGCTCATACCAAGATTTAGACCCACCAAGCCATCCAACACCTCTGGATTATTCATTGAGGATTAGAGTCCATTTAGGAGTCTATTTTAATATATAAATGTAGGATGTGGAGCTATGATGGAATGGTAAATTAAATACCGAGAAGTCTGCCACATCTCTGTTCAAAGCAGGCTAACATTTCATGTAAGGAATTACATGCTTCAGACAGTTGCAATCATCTTCTGCAGAAATAATTTAAGCTTACTTCATCTGTTGTATTCTGATTTAAAGTTTTATTGGAAATATAAATACCTATGTCGGTCACCAAACCAAATAAAACAAACATATTGAGTAGGGTCTATTATAGACTAATATGGAAACAAATAATCTGCAAGTCTGGTTTTATTTATAAGCTTATTTGAGTTTTTACTCTAGGCTCATATTAATCGGGTTTGTGGTTTCCACATCTGTACTGCTGATGCCCAGTGCAGACAGCATGCCAAGTCAGACCTGGGCATCCTCCAAGCTCTAAATGGAAAACAGATGCCTCAACTCCAGCTACCTCAAGACAAGCAGGGCAAGTAACCTACCAAGTAACCACAGCGGGTGCAGCAGGCAGAGCAAAACCCTGGGGAGCTCTCTGAGGTGCCTGCTTGCAAGTTTCTGCTTCTGACTTGCTCCAGGGGCAGCCAGACTGCCGCCTGTATTGTATTTGCTCTCTCTGATGATCAAGAGATACCAATTCCCTTCACAGCCTCCCTTTTCCTCAAGCTGTAGCTAGGAATTCCCAGACTGGACCAGTTAGTTCACAGTGTCAACTAGTAATACATATTCTAGAGGAAGATGGAAGAACTCCTGCAGATGATGGTAATGCAGGATGAATTCTTTCCAGAACCCTTGATTATTTTTAATATTTATAAAAAGCATTTTGAATGTTCACAAAAGCCATAAATATATATAAAAAAATGCCCATGCCCCTTGTCAAGCCAAAATGGATCCAGCTGTTCTGTGGTGCTGGTCTCTGATTGCAGAGAATCCCTGTATTAATGAAAGATGTATAAAGGGAATCCCAAACTGGAAATATGATCTCTGCTCAAGGCTGTTCAACTATTAAAGAATATTTCAGGGAAGTACATCAACACAAAGCTGATTCTCAACATGGCTGAGATCCAGTCCTGAGAACCCCTCTCCATGAAGGCATCTGTACTGCTTGCAGATACTTTTCAGAGCAAGTTGCTTCCAGACAAACTTTGTTTTGTGCTGGTACATGGCCAGAGTTTTGTACCAGTGTAGCTACATCATTGCAAACCCTTTCCCTAAGGCCCAAGAGAACCTCAGTGCAGTAGGAATGCCAGACCTGCTTCATCCCTAAGCACAGGAGGGAGGCCAGTATGACAGTTGGAGCAAAATCACATACATTACAGTAATAAGAGAAAAAGAAGCAGTGTCGCTAGTGTAAACACTAAAAATTTGGCAGAAACATTCAAATTTATACCTTGTGTATCCACCGATGGTCATCCAGCAGCCTCTACCACCTGTAGGAATTCTCTCTTTCTACAATTTTCACCAAGGGATGCATTGCATCCTGTGCCATAAAATATGTTCTTTCAAGTCACTATAGCATCTGTGCGTTGTTCATACAGCAAAGCCAAGATTTGTTTTAAGAATTCAGAGTGGGAGAAGGGGGATATTGGAGAGGGGAGAAAAAAATTAACACAGCCTCAGTGCCCTAGCCACGTGGAAGGGCATCACTCTATCATCCATCATCATCCTCCTCAGAGAACTGCTTTGCCCCCAACACGGCTGCTCCACTGGCTCCCAGGCAGAGGCAATTCTTAGGAAACTGAGATGGCAAAAGCACAGTGTCTGATAGCAGAGGGGCAGATCTGTCATCAGCACAGAAGGCTGATTCCTTGTGGCAGTGGCTGGATAAAAGAAGATGCAATTAACAATTAGCTTTGGTAAGAGAAGACAAAACCCTTAAAACACAGTTTCTACGGCAGCAAATCAAGTCACAGACTTAGGAATTAATGGTTCAAAGTCTTGGTTCTTGCTTTCCTAGATACATTAGAAGATGAAAGAGAGTGAATTTCCCCTGCCACTTCATTCTGGCTGGCTAAGAATTGGGGCTTAGCCATGGAAAAGGGCCAACCTTGCAAGAGTTACAGGAAATGAGAATAGCTTTGCAGCATTTCCAAGCTAATTCAGCACACCTTCAGATTTGTATTTTCAGCACAAAACTCAGGCTTCTCACCCCAGAAAACAAAATTGAGGCTTTTCAGTTGATGTTGCATTATTCATTTCAAGCAGAGGCTAGATTCACGTGATTCAGATTATCTGGAGATGTGCAAGGAATATAATCAACCTGCATATGCATAAAAGAAGTGTTTCTGGTGCAAAGTCAGGTATCTTCCTCTCTCTAAGACCTCTTGTGTGTGGGTTAATTCAGACTCTCAAATGACATTAAAGAACCTTGTTCTATTATTTCACAGTCCACAGGTGCATGAGACCAAATCCAGCAGAGCCTACATGCCTAGCTCAACATCCTGTATAGCACTGCCAGCCATTCTCTCCTCCCTCCTTCCCAATCACTCTGGTTCTTTGTGCCCTACAATAATTTCCTCTTCTAGTCTCTTTTTTCCTCCTTTGTACATAGCACACTACAAATTATTTGTGGTCACAATGATTAATTTCACAACTCACACCTAATTTGACCCTAATAACTTTGCCTGAAAAGGGGACAATTCCTTGTTTATCCAGACAACTTATCATCCCATGAGCACAATAAAAAGGCAGAGCTGGTTATCAACTGGGAGATGCCCATTAGTATTTTTACAGGCAGAGTGTCGGGAGGTCCCTTATCAAGTGGGGTGAGAGCTGGCATGTACTCCAGGCATGCAGGGGGAGGCAGATTGCTTTCAGCCTGCAAGGCCACACAATATGGGAAGTGGTGGCTTGAAAGAGGAGTGGAAGAATGACAGATGGTTTGTGCCTGTGCGTTTTTTAGAGGACACCGGGTTCCCACCATGGGAACAGCGTGGACAGTAAAGGCAGCGACTGGATGTGAAGAGTGACAAAGCAAGTCAGCCACGGATGGCCCGTGGGAGGCCAGAGGAAATGCACCATTAGTCAAAGTTGGAGGAAAAATAAAATGCGATGACAACTGGGCCATTCATGTGCTTCCCCTTCAAGGGCTGACCAGACCCTTCACAACTCAAAAGACTCAAGTATCAGCTTCTTTTTCTCTTCAGCCAGGCTAATGTGCACTGGCAGGGTCTGAGGAACTCCCTTGTCACTTACATTAATTCTTATCTTGTTGTTCTTGGCTACACTTCACTGAAGTACAGTGAGGGAGAGTGCTTCAATCAATAATGTAGATCCAAGGGGGCACCCCCCTCGGCTGTTCCTAGGGATCAACACAATGGCTTAAAGCAAATGTTCACCCAACTTGTGAACTTGGGAAATATTAGGACTTCCAGAATTAGACATAAGACAATGAGGTGGCCTCACAAGGATGTTTAAGCCCACACATGAGCAATCTCATCACTCCAGGGTAGCTTTTTGCATTTTGAGAATTTGCTACTCAATACAAAAACTGCAACACCTCGGAGTTCTCTCTCAGCAACCTCAGTGACAAAAAAGGCAGCCTTGCATTTCACAAGCAAATTTCATCAGATGTTCCACTTTGCCACTGTCATGGGAACCCTGAGGCACTGCTGTCACAGCTTGTGAATCTGATGCATTTTGTCATTAAGGAAGGATGATGCCCTGCAGAAGGTCCAGCTGTAAACACTCACAAATGGTTGGTCTCATTCTTCAAGGGGGTCAATACCACAGCTATGGACAGGACTTCTTCAGAACTGCCTTCTTTTGTACTGTGGCCTTTCCAGATTTGGGAAGTACAAGGGAGTTAAAGGAAGATGCACGCAGAAAATCCCAAAATGCTCTCTTATGAATACATTGGATTCTTACCCCATCAAAAGGGACTTCACTTATTAACATTTAAATAGGGCTACAAGTAGCTAAGTAAAATAGAATGAGCCTCTTGCAAAAAGGTGGAACAAGAAAAATTCAAGGATAACACTTAAATCCTTAATTAAGAGAACCAAAGTCCTGAACTGAAACTCTTACAAACTCTGAATATACGTAGAATGAACAAGGACAGAAATGCAAGCAAAGTCTGAAGTGTCAAGAGAACTCTATTCTCCTATGTTTGAAATATGTCTAAGAAATAAATTTAATGAAAAGTAAAGAGATAAAAATCAAAAGTTGCTGCCATGATTTAATTAGATCTTGGTCTGGTGTAAATCAAATGAATTTTAAAAATATCCTTTGACAATCTAAGAGCCATCTCTTAAGTCTCCAAAGCAGCCTGTGTTCTTTAAATTATTTCCTGTCATATGGTTAATAATTTCTGCTTTCTACATTACAGGAGTCATTCACCTAGGACAGCCAAAGTGAACAGTGCTGCACACCCTGCTGCCCAAACTGCTGTGCCTAACAACACCTTCCCAATTATCCAGGAGTCTACTGCCAGCAGAACATGACTTAATTCCATTTCTCTAAGGAAAATGCTTGCATTTCCTGATGTTTTCAGCTGTGTTTGTACAACTTGCCTTTGCGTGAAGCTCAAAATTAATGCATTTCCTCTTGATCCTTTAAGAGAGAGGAAAAAAAGGAAGATTATCAAGATTAAATAAAAATGCCAAAGCTCAATCCTTTGTCCCCATTGAACAAAGGTGTTTAAAACAAGATTGCTGAGCTCAACCTCCTGCATAAAGCTAAAAGCTGCTTTCTAACCTGTTGCTCTGACACAGTGTGAACAGAATACTGGTTGGCTGCATTACAGTTAATTCACACATTAGAAAAAGATAACAGTAAAACAAGCTTTCATTTTTATTTGCTTTGTTGGGAGTACACCATGGAAAAAAAATGCATTTGGGTCTTTCCTCACAGGGAGCCAACAAAGAAGGGAACATATATTTATTTTTTCAATTTTTGTTTAAAGTCTAAAGCCTGTATTTTTCACTGTTTTCTTTGCCTTGATATTTTATTATAATGGAGTTACATAATATTTTAATAGACAAGGACTGAAAAGGTGTCTATAGCTTAGATTTGTTTGAGTTATGTTACCACCTAGGTAATTCCTTGCAGAGCCTTGGGAAAAAGAGTTTCCTTGTGAAAGATTTAAGTAGAGGGATCTTGGTCTTTGGCTTTATGCTGAAACAAGGAATAAGAAGCCAGATTCCCATATTGCTTTAAAGTAAATGAAAGGAGGACAGCATAACCCCAACAGTCTTTCTGGTGTTTGTATGATCTGGAAGAAAGCTGGGCAGGAGGTGCAGTAGGGGTACAGTTCATCTTTCATGGAGTATAAAGGCTTTTCTTAAGTAAAGATATTAATAGATTGGACATACTCTATTACAAACTGCTGAAACTTCTACCTGGAAAAATTTTCACCCACCCCCTCCTTGGAGATGCTGGTTCTGACAGGCTGCAACTCCCAATATCTCTACCCAGCTAACAATGCACAGCACCTTGTTCAAACAAGACTGGTCTTCATTTCACACTCTCCCCCAGGGAATATCCACTTTTCTCTTCATACTATATCTTTATGACTGATGCAATCAGATTCTGGAAACCTGCCTTATTAGTTTATATTCCAGCTTCTTAGGGAATGATGTTAATTTTCCATTGTAGGACCAGAAGATTTTAGATGTGCTAGATCTTGTCTATAAGAATCAACAAAAAAAGTGGCACACACAGTACCATGCTAAGAAATGGACTACAGTGAGCAGCATTCCTTGCACAGAAAGTCTAGGGGTTCCAAAAAAAGACACTCTCCTCAGTCCAACAGTGCCTGAAGCAAGATTGTTTACCATTGCATTATGAATAAATAAATGTGCATTTTCTTACTTATTCACCTGAGATATTCTGCTTAATCTCTTCATCATAATTGTTTTCTTCCTAGATCTGTGGTTTACTAAGGCTTTACACTGTGATGGCCAAAGAGTTCCATTATATCCATTTAGGATTAGATAATTTTCTTTTGTTTCCCACAGCAAATAGGATCCCATTCATGTCCCAAACAGAATGTCAGTAGTTGGAATGATGTTTTCTTAAGGTGCATATAAGATTAAAGACTGAAATCAGATGCAGTGTTGCCAAAGCCTTTGTAATATGCATGTTTTTCATGGCAAGATGATTGACAAGAATTGCAGTAAGGTGCTGAAGGGGATATTTCACCTGGCCCATCAAAATTCTATGTAGAGGATTAGAACTAAGAAGAGCTGACAATATTGACTTTGAGTACCACAACGGAAACATAATTAGCTTTTTGACATGTAGTGGACAGAAATATTCCATTTAAAAAAAAAAATCAGTTAGAGTAATTACTGCATATCTGTTGCATGCTGCCCTGGGAAAAAGGAAAAAAAAAAAAAAAGAAAGAAAAAAGGTCTGCTCTGCTGTTTCCTCTTTTCCCAGTAAAATCCAAGTTTGGCACTAGAATAAATGCATACAAACCCAGCCTTTCTGCTGGAAGAACATCAGGAAAACTTAATGCATTAAAGTAAAAACCTCTCTAAAAAGAGAGCACACAGATCTGAAAGAATGAAAAAGTCAATGAATTTTATACAAGTTTACGTATTGCAAAACAAACTGTCTGCACTATGCTTATTAAAGGCATATTTCATTGCCTAATCATAGATGTCTATTGTACCTTTTATGTTTTGAATCATAATTGCAGCCTTTTCCCCAACTGTAATAATGAAAGACATTTTGGCATATGCTTATATTGATTCCCCTTTAACAAAGCACTTAAGACAAATCCTTGCATCCCACTGAAATTCATGGCCAACCTTAGCTTTGAGTACACTGATGTCACTGACATTTAGACAAATGGCAATTTATATGGGCACAGAATTGCCTACTTGTTGGACAGACACGAGCCTCTGAAGAGAAGGCTTCAAACTCAAAAGTCTTTAAAATACTCAACTGCTTTGGTTAGAAACACTATGGCATCCACAGCTTTTTTTTTATCAGAATAAATGTGCCAGCAAAAAAATGTTTAGCTGTTGTACTGAAGTATCTTTTCCAGCTCCTGGTCTGGAATAATCTGAACTGTAGAAACACTTTTCAGTAGATGTAACAAAATACAGTCCACGCAGAAATGGGAAAAGGCAAAACTTAATTGTGCACAACACCTTGAGAATGAGCTATCATTAGGTATAATATAAATAATGCACTAAATTCTATTCCAAATTTATTTTGTCTGTATGCTCATCTGTTATTCTTTTTGCTTTGGGATTAAGGGGTATATGAAAATAAGCAAAAAATAATCAAGATTTATGCTCATCTTATTACATTTTTTAGGGCTGTTATTAGTTATCCTAATTAGTTAAAACCTGCAGTGAAATATTTTAGGAAATTAAAATAGATTAAAAATGCAGAAATAGAAATACCTTTACATAGAGTAAAGTCAGTATTTGTTCTCAGCATTAAATCCAGGGCATATACTGAGCCAATACTAAAGTACTCTGTTTCAGAAGCTCAACTGACTTAATGGGAACTTCTCAACAAAATCAGTGGACTTAAAGACATAAAGAAAATTGAGATGAATTGAACAATGTGCTCCTTTACTTTTCTGACAGAGAAGTTTCTCAGAGCTCTAAATACATTTTGCTAGTCTTTTCTCTATTAATTTTCTAATATTTTTATACTTAGCAGTATCCACAGCTACTAATGGGCTTTGTAGCACTGCATTTTGTCCACTCTGTGTTCTAGTTTAAACCCCAAAGTGAACAGCTCAAGTAGAATACTGTAGCCCTGTAAAATGCTCTGACTGCACTCGGGGAGTTTACTCTTGACAAGACTTCAAGAAGCATGTCAGCATGCAGGGACAATGAAAATACCTGTTAGACCTCATCAGCAGGAGTAAAAAGACAGTATTTGAAACCATACTTACCGAGTCTACAGTTTCTCTTAAATTTAAAATATGAGGTCATCCAACCTGGAAAAATCTCAATGGTTATTCAGCTTACACACAGATACAGAAGTATCAACATTCCCTTAATAAATGGTCTGAGTCTATTTCTTCATTTCCTTAATGCATACTTCATCTAAGAGAGACAGCATTAAGATCAAAAAATCTATCTAGTGTAAGCAGAAATAATGTGTACAAAGTTAAGCAAGTGTAATCACACATTTACTAGAAAAAAATATTATTTATTTATTAATTAATTCATAACACAATAAATATTGAGATCACACAGATGAAGGACCCAGAAAAGCTCAGACTTGTTTGCACCATGGTGTGGTTTGACAAACAAATCCTCATCAGCTGGCATCCTAAGAAGCCTGACTAGTTTTTTTTTGTACATTTTCACATGCAATCAGTAAGTTGCAATGTACATCAGTTGTTTCAATTTACATTGGTCAGGCTTTTAAAAACAATTTTTAAGCACCATCCCTGGTGAATCCTTCAGGAAAAAAAGCACAATCACAATATTTGTCATTATTCTGTCTTGCTGTTGATTCTGACATTATTATGTAGGTGGGATTGTATGTTTGGTTTTACTTCAGGGGGCAAAAGCATTTTCCACTAAATGAGGAACAGAACCAGGCTGCTGTTGAAGAGACAGGAACAATTTCATGCAGGCCACTCAGCAATTCTAAAACCAACACAGTTCTGTTTCTTCTGAAAACCATGACATGCCTTAGTTTCACACTCTATATGCACTGAAGACACATTTCCTTGAGATCTCTCTATTTGCTGTGCCAAATAATTAATTTGAACTTTATGATGAATGAAATTAACTAATCTTTCCATTGATTTGTCTGTAGGGACAGAACTCTGCTGGATGCATTGGTAGAACAGAGAAGAGAAGCAGATTTTACTGGCTAAACACCAGTGCTTTCATTTTTGGGAAACAAAAGGAACTATAACAGATAATCACTGGAAAGAAAAACTTGTATGGATAAACATTGGAGTTTTGTCAGAGGTGAGCTGTTTCTCACAGCAAAATCTCTATTAGGCTGTATCTCTATATTTTGGAATATTAAGTAAAACATTTTAAGAAACCCTAATTTACTCTGAACTCCTTTTTTGTAAACAGTTGAGGAAAATCTAGCAAGGGTTTTGGCTGCATCATATTCATAAGGCCCTTTATTAAAGGAAACAAACTTCTGAATGTGCAGGTATGCACCTATTAATATAAAGTTTTCATCATTTCTTCTAAAGGCAGCTGCAAAATTCAGGCACTGTTTCAACAACACTTCCAATCCTAATATTTCTTGTCAACTAAAAACTTATGATGACTTCACAGATGAAAAATGGCATCAACAGGTCTGATAGGGAATGCCACTTGGAGTCCAACTGTATCACTTCTTTCTATTTTATGAACCAGAAACATGGACCAAAAAAAAAATCAGGAAAATTTGTAGAGAAAACATTTAAGACTTATTTTGTTGTTGTTTAAGTTAAAAAAAATTTTGAAAATGTAATATCCTCATATCAATGAGAGTGTGATAAATGCTGTTAAATCCTATTTTACAAGGAAGTTTTGATCCCTTTTGTCTAATAGTTTCTCAGACAGGTACAATTCTTATGGTAAAAATTGTTTCACAGTCGATATAAACCAAGCATTTGTCTGTGTTGCTGCAGCAGTGAAATACCAATCACATTAAAACAGCAGATATATACATGATCATCAGACTATTCTTCAAAACTGCAACAAGTTTGGAATGAAAATAACAAATTCCACACATAAAGCATTGCTATCAATTGACTGCAAAAAGGATATATTTTGTTTCACCTGAAGCTGGTGTCTTCCAAGGAACACTATTCTGCTGTAAAGGGTGTAAGAAACTGTGACTGGGATTGAAATTCAGTGCAGATTGGTTTGTGTGTGCCTTTTTCAGGCTTCCTCCTTAACAGGGTTCTGCACAAGGAGTTCTGCTTCACTCTCAGATTTATTCGTCTCTTGCCACAGATGAGCCAGCACCTCCCCCTTCTGGAGAGCACAAAAATAAGCAGGAATTTGCAACAGAGTAATGCTTTCTTACTCGGGCCAGTACACAAAAACAAAAAAACAAAAAAACAAAAAAAAAAAAACAAAACAAAAAAAAAATAATAAAAGAAACCAACCAAAAAAACCCCAAAAAACTAAAAACCCACAACCAAAAAAAAACCCAAAAAATACCCCAAAACAAAACAAAACGTTGCAGATGATTATTTTATATCTTTGCTCAGGGCAGGACCATTTCTCTTCTGGATCACTGCTTAATGTAGTTCCCTTCAGTAATGTGTTTTATTAAAGCCAGACATAAGTCAGTTCAGATATAGTCTCCAGCTCATCAGTAAGAAAGTCTTAAAAACAAACCAAGAAAATATTTCAGCGTCAGCCATATTTCTGCATTCTATAAAACAGAAAATGCTGCATAAGGTGGATTATTAGAGGGTTTTACTCTACTTGTCAGCTTAATATACACTGTTCAAACAGTAATTTGTGAGATGTGTCAATTTAGTTTGGACTGAGCTGAACTAAAAATTTCAGGAGTAGGCAGAGACGCCACCATAAAATTCAACTCTTTCTTTAGCACCTCTGAGATCATTCATTCTCAGTCCTCTCCATAACACCGTGACCAGGCTGCTGCTACTGATTAATCCATTGTGATTCTTCCAGCAGCAGAACAGCTTCAGGTGATTTTCTATTAAATTCCATTACGTATTACATTTTAAAGGAAAAAACGCAAAGATGACTGCCTACCCTTTATTATGCACCCCAGGAACTTGTTTTCAGGAGTAAATGCAGAGTCTCAGTGTTCAATATAGGATCAGTAATGAGCAATCCAAGCAGGCAGGACAAAGCATCCCACCAAACTTATGTCCTGTCTGATTCCCAGCATGTGAGACTCTTGTGCTGGCCAAGAGGGAAACCCAAATGACAACTGCTTCGTTTGTAGATGGCCTCAGATGTCACGAGCTTTAGTTATATTTACATATAAAATACTGTGATTATTCCCTAGCTCCCAGCAACAGAAGAGCTTTAGGCCCTTAGAAAGAGAGATCTGTTGCAGCAGGACTATATTGGTTTTAGAATTGTGATGGTGCAAGGAAAATTTTTTGGCTGTAAGAAAAACCTCTCTACAAGGAGAAAAAGAAAGATTCCTGTAACCTGAACCATTAAAGCTGTTTCACCTTTAAGTGCCCCTTTTCTTTACAAATATGTTTTGTGCTTTTTTTCCTTCTTTCCAGGGATGGTATTTAACCTCAGCAGCCTGTGACTGTTGCATCCAGGCCAGAACGCTTTGTAATGTGCAACTTGGTAACTTCTTCAGCACAGGTGGGGTGAATGCCAACTGTCTTCATCATCTGAGGATACGTAGCACCACACCTACCAAAAATCAACAACAACAACAAATGACCCACAAAGTCAAATGCTATTCACCTGAAGCAGCTAAAAGGTCCTAAAACATCAAAATAATTCTGCTCTTGTCCATTTGATCACGTAGAGGAGTTGCATTTGTTCTTCAAACAATACTGTCTATTATTTCTCAGGCACTTACACAACACGTAGACGCCCAGCTTCCCAACTCTGAGGTAGGAAAGAATTGTCATAAGAGTTGAGACAGAGAGAATTAAGCAATTTACCCTAAGTCACAACTGAGCCTGTGGCAAAAACATATGACAAAACTGCAACCTTCAGCTTTTCTTGTACATACATGTGTGTTTCACTAACTCCAGATGGAAAAAAATGCACACATACTCACAGAGGAAAAAAATCTTAATTAGAACTGTTGGAAAGAATCTGCTAAAGGAAATAATACCAGAATATTCTTCCATGAACTTAAAGTCTCTAGTGCTTCCACTGAATATATCAATGTTATAAGTGAGGAAAAAAAAGCCTTTTATTTAAAAAAAACACATAACAAGCAAACAAAACCCATCAAAACTCCCTTGTGCTACAATCCCACTTGCTTAATTCCCTTACTTGTAACATTCTTAAGACTTGATGGCTTTCTTTTGAACTGCTATTCCTGGCAGGTCATCTGTAAGAATAGCTGAAATGGCCCTGAATTCAGGGATTGTTTCTAACATTCTTAAGACTTGATGGCTTTCTTTTGAACTGCTATTCCTGGCAGGCCATGCTGTAAGAATAGCTGAAATGGCCCTAAATTCAGGGATTGTTTTGAGCTCTCTATGCAATAATGTTATCTCCCTCTACAAAATACAGAAAAGGAAGCCATAGATGCCTTCTGGTGTCTCCACTTACATCTAATAAAGCACTGACAAGCAAAAGATCTTTGCTGACTATAGATGCTACTGGAGTGCTGGGTGGGGAGGGAAGATGAAAAATCATCCTTCAGAGAAGCTGAAGAATGAAGAAGTATTTGACAAAGGAGGAGAGCAGCTTTTACAGTGGGGGTCCCACATTGAAAGCTCTGGATTTGTGAAATGCAATAGAAAGCAATACAGGAATCTGACCTGCTGAGAACCTCTTACTGTGGCTGAAGTTTTCATCTCCCTCAAGCAAGGCAGAAAAGCACTCCAGTTTCATGTACTTCCTTTTCAATGGTTATTTTGGATAAAACTTCAAAACAATGACAACCTAAAAAATGTAGTTCTACAATCTACACCACTGGCAATTAATGGACTACAAACACATGTTGAAAATGTGTACTGAGGGTACACTGCAATCAGTGATTTCCAAGATATTCCTCACATGATACTTGTGGTCCTGCCTTCTTAATCCTTTCTGCTTTTCATTTATAATAGTCACTCACAACTGCAGGACTAAAACTGCAGTAAAATGGTGATCAAATTTAGGAAAATGAATTGACACCACAACTGGCAATGATTTATTATGTTCCAGACTACTTTCTTTGAAGAGGGAGTTAAAAATTATTATTTTGTAACGTAAGTACAGGAAACAACATTTCTGAAGATGTGAATCAGCAATAAGAAGGGAAAAGGAAAAAAACAAATAAAATAATTGTAGCACACAAAAAGCATAGCAAGACTTTTCCATTTAACCAGAGCGGACTGAGAATCACTGCTTACTCCTTCAAATAGAGGACTTTTATATTAATATTTGAGCAAAATCTTAAGATCAGATCACAAAGGATGTTTTTTATTGCAATTATCAGATCGCTTCAAATAAACTATCTTCCCTCTCCCATCATCCTATAGAAGTTTCTTTTTTACTATATTATATTTAGCTTATACCCCAGCAATATAAGCATTCATGCAAACCTTGCTGAACTTTTAAGAAGCCATGGCTGTGCAAATTTAAAGATGAGATTAGGAAAGGAAATGCTTAGCAGGTGTAAAGAAAGGTTTTTCTGAAAAGCACAAATATATTTTTAAAAAAGCAACTTGCAAAACTGTATGGTGATTTCCTATCCTGTGCACATAATGCAGAAGAAGCTACACTGAAGAAACTAACATTAGTTAAGTTAATGCTTAATTCTGTTTTTTGCTTTAACTATATCAAATCAATGATATTTTTCCTCAGTTCTTCCCTAACTATATCCAGTATTACCGTAACTAAATCCAGTACATCTTAATGAAGAACTGCAGTATTTTTTGTGAAAATATGTGCAATACTCCATAAAAGTAACAAAAGGCATGCATTCTTTATAGTGTTGCCAAAACTAGGCAGCTATCTTTTATAATCTTACAATAACTTAAGAAGCAGGCTTTAGAAGCTAGAGACATTCTTTTGTACTTACTTGATTCCAAGAGCAAATCCTTGAATAACTTCGCCTGCATTTGGTCCAATGAAATGAAGGCCAAGTATTCGTTGCTCCCTCTCTCGTAAGCACACCATCTGAAAACAATACATCACAAAAAGATCTTTTCTTAGAACACTTAAAGATAAGGCATGAAGATGAATTAAATGAATCTGGAATGCCCCAAGATCCTCGTTCAGCTGTTTATTTCCACTGTGCCAAAAACTTATGCACTTGCTTAAGTCTTACTGACTTCAATAGCTCTTACTCTTATTGTCCTTAAGCACTTTCCTGAACTGGAGCTTTATTAGTGTATTTCTTTCAGACTTGAAGGAGCCACTGACATCAATAATTTCTGGAATTGTTGTTTGCCATTTGTATGAAATCCTCAAAGTACTTTCTGTAGTCTGGTGACCAGACCAGTGCCCTTTCCCCTCCGAGTGGCCACCTCAGCACTTCTCCAAGCCTGTGCAGTTGTTTTCATCAGCTGCATTTTCCCAGAAGATCCCTACCATTATCAGCTCTATTTTCACAGAAGATCCCTACCATTATCAGCTGTATTTTCACAGATGACCTCTAACAATTCCAGGATATTTTGTACCTTTGTGGCTCAGTCAGTAAGCACTTACAGCAGCATGTTTGGTGAGATACATTTACCACAAGGGGCACATAACCTAAAAAGGAGTAGAGCCTCAGAAGCAGCCAAAGATGAAGGTTAATAAGTATCTAGGAGAGCCTGAGTCATTGCACACTTAACTTTTATTAGAGAACTTAATGAAAACGTTTTAGTTCCTGTAAGGACACCATCTTTATAATTATGAAAAGAAAGTCAGTCTCTTCCTGCATCCTGCCATCAGGCATTAAATTATCACTAATCTACTAAGTTCTGCTATTCAGTAAAAGCTTAAATTCTTTCATCAGGAATGCCAGGAAAAGCAGCAATCCTGATGTGGGACTTTAAATATTAAGGCATTTTAAATGAATAATTCTTGCAATAGAGTTTGAAAGACTCAAGTTAAATGTTTGCTTATATGTTTTGAGAGTTTAGGAAGGACTATGTTAAACATAATCCAACAACTATTATCCTGTTACTACTTCACCCTTAAATATTTACTCTAATTGACATAATTAAAAGGGAATACATAAAATTGAATGTCATCACCTTTGTCACACTAGTACTTGGGACACTTAAGGCAAGGATTTACATAATTCAGAGAGGACAAAATACAGTCAGTAAAATTGATTGCAGTTATTGACAATGGACATTCCTTACATAACAATACAATATTGTATAATTTAATTGATAAACACATTTATCAGTGTGCTTAAAAATGACTGTTCCCTGATGATGAGGAGAAAAGGAAGAAAAAGAAAACTATGAGGAGAAAAGGAAGAAAATGAAAAGTATTATATATTCTACCAACACTACACTTCATTTTAGCTAAGATCCTCTACTGTAGGCAAGAGCATCAAAAACCTTTCCAACACTGAGCAACTGGATTGCTGCAGAAGGCCCTTTTGAGGTCTGGCACTTTGGTCTAAACCAGGAGCTTCTTGTTTTCTTGAGTAAAAACTGAATAGCTGCTGTAGTTTCATAAGCCCTATGCTTAATTTTTGAAGGTATCATACTTTTGGCAAGAGGTGTCAATACAAATATTTCATGTAACCAGTTAAGAACTTTGCTGGGAGAAGCAGAGATTGATCTGAATCTGAAATACTTTTTAGGACCTTAAAAGCAGTTCAAAGATGGTATTTATTAACAGAATGTCAGTTCTGAAAAATGCCAATATCTGTAAAGCAATTTCAAGATGCCTGTCACCAAGAAAATATCCATCTTGAGATGTTTTTTTGGCAAACAGTGCTCTTTAAAGTTGGCTGTACCATATCCCATTTTAAGTTAAAAGCAAGTTAAAAGCCCACAAAACTCACTTTCATATAGCATTGAGTTGCATCCCTTTCAGCCACTGTGAACTCTAAAGGTTTATAATATGCATGGTATACCTGGTAGGAAAACCAATAACATTTTGTGTTAGACAATACTATTATGGCAAAACCTGGTATTTATTATAACTACTATTACTACATATTTATACCTTTGTACAAATATTGATTCATTTATAATCTGTTAGTTATTTTAAAGAAAAATATGGAGTACAGTAAGAGCTTAACACAAACCTTTCCCAGAGAATCATTAGATTAAAAAAAAAAAACTGAAAAAACCCTCACAAATAATGCTACTCAGACTAATGCACGAAATTAAAGGAAAAAACCTAGCATTTTTAAGCTTCTCCCAAAGATTCAATGACTTGTTTACTGAAAAAAATGAAATGCAAGAATCTTTTCACATCTATAATAATGCATCCCACAACAAAATCCAAACTGTAATTTTTGCATTCTGAATAGTAAATTGTTATTTTTTCATTAATGATTTTTCCAAGTGAGTAAGAGTAACACAACATATCTTTTCAAGGGTAACTTGTAGAAAGTAACATAACCATTATTTAATGATGCTGCACAATGTAACTTGTTAAAATGGCAGCTACTTTAAAGCTGTCACACCCTATCAGTGATTTTAAGCCCAATAGGCAACAGTTCCTATTGTGATCTGCTGCAATACTACTGAAGTTCTGAGCACTAACTGTAAACACAGTATTTGGGGACCAAAAATTTTACCTAATACAGCAGTAAAAATTCTGCCTTTCCACAGGACAACTCTGACACCAATGAGAAAATTAAAAATGTTTTCATACCTCAATATTGTCTGATCCATGACGTTGCACAGCTGCTTCTTCTGACAGGCCAACACAACCATATTCCAAGGGAGTGAAGACTGTGGTAGGCACCTGCTTGGGAGGAAGCAGAAGCTGTTACTGCTGAACCATGTGCAGCAGCTGCCTGGCAGACACTTGTGCATAATTGAGAGGTGTAGCACAGGCACACACCTCCACTTTGGCTGCTGTCAAAGCTGGATTCCAGGTGACAAAATGCAATTCCTTAAAAATTCTTTAAAGGAAAAAAGCCAAAGATTGTTCTTACTGCAAAAAAGACATAACTCACACTGTCATAGTCCATCAGCTCTGAAGACTGGCCGAACAGACGCTGAGCCAGCAGTTTTCCTGCAGCTATTGCTGTGGGTGTTAATTCAGGACGGCCCTAAGGAGAGAGCACAGAGCTTTGTTTGAGCCGAAGGAGAAGCGGCATCCAAAGATTTCTCCTGGGACAATGGTCAGAGGAAAGCCAAATCTTTGGAATTCCAGCTTGGTAGCCAGGGCTCCAAATAGAAAAAGCAATAATAATTTCTGTCCAAACATGCTTTAAAGTCTGAGTTTACTATCTGTCCTAATGGGGGGAAAATGCCACAAATATGTCAAATCTTTATATCTTATCATGGCACCTCTTGAAAAGCAGCACATATTCACACGCTGACTGTTCACTTCGCCCCTTCACTCCAAAGTAAGCCATGAGGAAATATTTCAAAGTGTCTTTTTAAAGCAAGATGAGCCTAGCTTAAAGCAACAGTGCTTTTATAATATCAGACCTTTAAAAAATATTGTCTGACACATTTTTACAGAACACAGGCACAAAACCTAGCTATTTGTAGACACTGTTACTGACTTCCTCAGTTGGTCCTGGACTGGAAAAGTGGAAAGCTCTTTTGCTAGCACTGTGACCTAAAGGGTGAGCTGATCCTGGTCTCAGGCTCTGCTGTTACAGAGGGGCTTGAAAGGGATTGCCATTGGCAAATGCAAACTTCCTGCAAGTGAGAAATGGAACGACAGCAGGATATGACCAGGGTGTGCTCCAGTTCAAGCCATGAGTCCCGAGTACATTTTATATCCAAACAGGGCTGTGTATGTGCCAGAACCCTAATTCTGAGTGCTGGCACAGCACTGCTGGAGCATCAGAACTGCAGAGCTGGTTTTAAAGAAGTTGAAAGTTTTTGAAAACTGAATTAAAATATTTGCAAGGGAATATTTTCAAGCCCAAGGAAGAACAGTCCATACAGGTTAATAAGACTAAACAAAATTCATAAATCTAAAAAAAACCCCATTGGTTAAGAGTTCATCCAAGACATATAATCAAAATTCTTGTCTGACATGAGAAAAGAGGTCACAAATTCAGAAGGAATGATGCAAAAACATAAGAAATCCATAACTGAGAAACACTTTTGTGGCACAATGTGGGAGGCTTTATAAAATGTGTGAAATTTTGATTCACACACGTTCTATTTAGATACAGCACTTATCACACTCCTGCAAAGCCCCACTTAGAGGCAGTCATTCAATCAGCTCTCAAAAGCTCTCAAAATAAGTTTCTCAGCAGAAAATAAAATAAGAATTTCCCATCACATACATTCAAAGTTTTTTCACTTTTTTTCATTATCCTAAAGGTTTTTACTTGAATCCATTCCTCTTTACCAGCTTATCTTTTTTTTGGGTGTTGGTAGAAAGAATCTGTACATGGTATTAGCTACCATTTTCTTCAGCACACATACCATATTAATTATCTACATATTAATATGCATCTAGGCTTTTATCTGTACTAATAACTTAAAAGTTCAATTGCAAAAAAAAATCTGAAACATTATATCTAACCTGATAACAGAAATCACAATTCTATTTGTTAATGAAGGCTAATCTATTTTTCCTCCACAGATCATGACAAATCACAAAGCTGCAAGTCTATCCCTTTTTCCTTCTAAAATCCCTCAAGTCACAATTTTTCAAATCCGGCATTTTGACTTTCAAGTCTGTAAATGTAATTTACCAGATGAAATTTGTTTTTTCTTACACACATTTGCCTGAAACATGTCTGCCAATCATTTCTGTAGCAGGAAATATATGTTGTTTTGGCATTCCAGAAATGAATAGAAGATTGGAACGAGAGATAAAATTGTGAAAGCACTGCCATGCATTCCATAAAACCCAACTAATTACTAAAACATCCATGCAGATAAAGCCCAATTCCTCATAAACAATGACTTAAAGACCTTCCTTGGTAAATATTTGAAATGAACATTCACTTTGCAGTCATGTGTAGAACTACTCTGCTGATAATTATGGATACGAATTGTTCATAAGAATCCTCCAATGGATTATACATTTAACTGAGATGGTCCTAAGAGAGTTTAAAAAGCTTTGAAGTAATGTGTATTTGTTCTAACACAACTTTTTTTGGTCTCATTTCTATTCAAAGCAACATACTGTACATTCCACTTTCTCTACACATCTTTGTTGTAACACCCTTTGAAATATGACAGATGTAGAGTGGCCTGACCATAAACCACCTTCTGAGAAAATGTCTTTATAGTGTGTGCCATGCTTTTCAACAAGAACACTACTGGAGGAAGGATTTTAACACAGAGAGTTTATATCAGCACTAAAAAAAAGAATTCACACTAAAATTGCAACTTGATTTTCCTGATCCTGATTACAGAAGATGAAAATGCTGAAATGCAATTTCACCTGCCAGTCGAAAATAATATTTTGCCAAAACTTGAATAATGTTTTTTTGAGGGTACACAAACTGACTCGCATCTGGAAGATTTTTTTCCCTTTTTTTTCCAAATGAAATCTTGGGTAACATTAGGATTCCATTTGTCATACAGGGGTGCAACAAGACACCCATGCACACACAGATTCCCATTTGTACCAGCTGGGTAGGACTCCCAAATGAAAACAGTCATTCTGAGCAATCAGGAAACTCAGCTGCTCCCTCACTCACTCCCCTTCCAGCCAGGGCATTGAATTCAAACAAAAAAAGCAGTTCTTGCTATTTGGTAGCAATTCAGTATTTATTCAGTGTGGAGGGGTAAAGGAGGGAGGAGGGCATGGGAGCTACTCGCAAAATTTGAGCAAAAGCACTTTATGGTAGCAAACAAACTCTAACAGGGACAGAGCAGAGCAAAGAGAAATCCTGAGCAGGAACACCAGGAGAAAAAATAATTTTTATAATGATTCTTCGGGATCACTGAGGCTCACTCACAGGAAACAAGATTCCCCTTCCTGTGCTCTTTTGGTAGGTCACACGCAGAAAGTACCACAACCAAGCTCTGCAGCTTTGTGGTTCTCAGCAGGATACCCTTGATTCTCATGTGTTAATTTGAGACAAGCACCAACACAGAAATTTATTTCAGTGCTGGTTCCCATGCCAATGAAATGTATTATTTAAATTAATTCTGCTTTTAAAAACCCCCACTAAACTAATTTAAGTATTCAAATAAAATAAACTTCATTGCTTAGCAAGTGGAATTACACAAGTCACATGCTGGAGTCAGATAAGATAGTGGCAGTATTTCTTCTTTTCTCTAAACACTTGAAATGTATGAGTAGTACATGATGATCTCTCTAATTCCCTGCATTGAACCAATATACAGATAAAAGCTTAAGGGAATAGTCTACAGAGCACTGACTTAACTTCTTCATTTTTTCCCCCAGTTGTACACTGGACACAGCATAGAACTGTGCTGCTGTTTTTAACACTTACACTTAGAAGTGTCTACTGAACCACTCAGGTTCAAAAATCTGCACTAATAGGGACAAAAGCAGGAAAAGGAAATCCAAGTTTCAACAACAAAATGAAAATGACAAATAAATGAAGACATGATTTTTTAGATCCAGAGAAGCAAAGAGGAGAGCATCCTGCCTCCAACTTTTATTTCTTATTTACCTAAATCCTCAAAGGGCAGAAGACAAAAAGCATCCAAAAGGAAATGAGTTGCCCAAAATAACACAGCAGATTGGCAGCAAAATAAGCAACAGATTCTAAGCTCTGCCAGCTTTGCCTCTAACAACTGCTTCTTGGATAAAATTAAAAAGAAAATTTTGGAAAGCAGGAGGCAGCCAAGCCATATACATCAGGAACAAGCAGGCATAGGAGGTTGTTGTGAGCCGAAACTGGACTTTAGGAAGAATCTGAGAGCAAGAAGTGACAAATACAGAGGGACTCTGCAGGTGAAATGAGAAGAAAGGAGAGGAACTCTACAAAATTCCAAAGCTCTGAGTGACTGGACAGGACAACTGGAGAGAGTTGTGTAGAGCAAGGGAGAAAAAACAAAAAAAGAAGAAATATCTGAGAAGGAAAGAGTTTTAACACAATTTAAAAGGAAATGTCAAGTCCACATGAAGATGGAGACAGACAGGAAGAAACACATGTCTACACAGAGGGAAGAGGTCAGGAGTGGTCAGCAGATTTATGAGATTTAAGTGTCTCTGGCAGCTCCAGAGTCCAGTCAGAAATTTGCAGGCCTATTCCCAAGACATCATTTCATCCATTATAATTTCTTCAGAAACTAAAAGTATCTGTAAGGTTTATACATTTGAGAGACCTTTAAAATATTTTAAACATAGCAAAACAAGAAATTTTCTAAACTTCTCTAAAATTATGCTATATATACTGTTTGGATATTGCTACAGTATTTAGCTTTACCAGACTTGTAAGGCAGATGTCTGCACTGTATGAAAAACAATCTTGATAGAAAGGCCTCAATTCCAGTAACAGGTGAGAGAACTCTATCTTGCAATGCCCAGCATTGCTCTGTATTGTACATATTGCCCAAATTTTCCAGGAACAGCACCCAGATGACGACAACATCCTCCTCTAACTCTACAGTTCAGAATCCAAACATTTTTTACGAAATCAACATATTTGAGGATGTCCAATTTACAGCAGATAATCTCAGTTCATATGTAAAATGAAAATTGGCAGATTGAAAGTATTTAAGTGCACATTTATCACGACAAGACATTCTTGTCATATATGACTATAGATTATCAATAGCACTAGAATAAGACCACAGAATCTGGTTTTACCTCTCTAAAAAGTAAATTATTTTGCTTGAGTTATAATGTCCCCTTCTTAAAGAACAACAAAAAACCCAAACAAAAAAGCCACACTCCTCATGTTTATTTAGCATAATAATTCACAAATCATGAAGAAAAGTCAAATGCATTTAGTACTTTCAGCAATTGCTTTTTCTTATTCTAGAGAAAAGTACTTAGTCAGAAGTATTTTGCATCAGGGAGCTGATAAATGTTTTTTGATCAGTCTCAATTAACACCCAAAATACCCCAAATGCAGTCACAGAACTTGTCATGGTCATTCCCAGCAAATGTACTTAGCTACAGAAGAATTGCTTTCACTCAGCATTCACAGGCAGCATGAAGTCATGTCAAAAGTGATACAAACATTATTAGAAAGATAATAGAGTGATAAAGACATCATTATTAGCCTCTGACCAATGATGCATTCCCTGATAAACATCAGCAATAATCTCTCATGCTGAGATACTTCACAAGACCCCTGTGAAGGAAATTACTGACCCAGGTGGCTGGCATAAACACTCCAGCCCTGCCAAGTGAAAAAGTGCAAAACACTAAGATATACACTAGAGCATGACTACATCTGGGGACTAGTTATTAGTCAGGAACAAAGTTGGCTTCCTGTTATTGTAAAATAGTTTATGTAGACTCAGTACCTCTGTTATGTCTCCAACTGCATAAATGTGAGGAACAGAAGTAGCTTCACTGGCATCAACAATAATCTTTCCAGTTTCAGAGTTAGTTTTCACTCCAACTGTCTCCAAATTGAGAGTTTTGGTGTCAGGGGCTCGGCCTTAAGGAAAAAAAAAATCAAGTAAAAGCTATTGGAAAACTGCAGCAGAGTTAAATCTAAAAAGCTGGCATCCTCCAGTGTGGGTCTCCAAGAACTTTGTTCTATTTGAAATATGAGAAAACTTATACTGAGAGAGCTGCAGGGGTGGAAAGCATGGATATGACATTCTGTGGGAAAGGAGCTCCATCACTATTGCCTTACTCAGACACCAGAGGGTTATCCTTTTTAAGTATGGAGGACAACATCCATTGGATAAAGTGCAAAAACCACAGGATTTCATATTTATTGAACATTCTAAATTCAGTTTCCTAATGTAGCACAAATATACATATAAAAACGAAACAACTTCTACACTGAAAATTTCCAATAAACATTAACTGAATGGCAGTCAGTGCCAACGATGTGTTGTGTATACTTTTTGAATAAAATTATTAAAAATGCTGTTCAGTGTTAACCATTCATTGTAATTACTAACATTATTAACATTCTTCTTGTAATCAGAATATACTTATTTTCAAACACTTTTAGTTCCCTCAGCTTAGATGAAAAATTTTATCAACTTTGCTCTCAAGTCCTAAATGCTGATTTAGTTATCTCAAACTGTATTTGAGATATTTCTGTAGAGTTTAGAAACATTTTAAATGTATTTAAAAACAAATGAGGCAAATCCAACCAAGCCCAGATTTTATTACATCTTCCTATTCCAATGATATCAAATTATCTCATATTTAAAAAATATATTTTTGTAGTGTTTTCTGCATAGTTACCCCTTAGATCACTGAAGTCTTAACAGCATCACACTGAACTTTGTATAAAGTATCTAAGGAAGCAATTCCTGACCCAGAAACTGGAATCTTAAATTCTGTCCAACTTGTTTGAAAGTTAATAAGCACAGTGGTAATTACGTGGTAGTCAAAATTTTTTTAAGGCTAAACAGGATCTCACAGGAAAAAAATATACCTGAATACACCCAAATTAAGGAAATTTTTCAACATTGTGTCTGTTTTAGAGGCTTTAAATCTCTACACATACAAGTGTCCTTTGCGTGAGTCATGATTTGCATTCAATTTAGTACAGAGCTACAGCAAAGCAAAACAAAAAAGGAAACGTGTTTTCATTATAAAAACAAGCTCTTTGATGTTAATGTAGGAAATTATTAAACAAAAGGAAAACCTGGCTTGTCAATACAGACCTAATTATATGTAAACATATGATTCAGTGCTTTATACATCTTCCATACAGCCAGGCCCCTCAAACAATGTCACATCTGAATGCCTCTGTAAAGACTTCTGTGTATTAATTTCATCTGGTGAAACCAACACTTCCTCTGGGAGCACTGACTGAAGCTGTCGGCACTTGGCTATCTGTCTGTCTTCCCTTCTGTTGTCCCCATGGGATGTTGATCTGCTGTTCCTTCTCTGCCCCCTGCTCCCCAGTCCTGATGCTATCAGGCAACAAAAATAATAAACCTCCAGGACCTTATCTTGGCTCGGATGTGAAACAACTTCCTACCGTTGTATTTCTTTGGGTATTGAGAGTAAAGCCTGGGTATTCTGCAAATGGACAACTAATGGGGTTTTCTAGTTTCCTCTTTTTCCTGCCAGGCAGTGCCAAGAGAAAACTTAGCACGCAACAGCAGGCACTGAAAGAGGAAAAAAAGAAAACCCATCAATAGAGTCATTTAAAGACCTGTGACGACAACAACAGTTGAGTTTATCAAACCTGCAGGATAACACTTAACCTTTCCATTGCAGCCAGTTTTAACATATGTACAGCTTGGTATTAATAGCTAAGAGTTACAAAAAATGTGCTGCTTCTCATAGTGAAGTTTCTCTCTCAATTTAACTGCCTAACTATTTTTTTTTTTGAAGGCAAAACCAGAATTTTTAAACACTGAACTGAAGCTTCATTGGCCTTCAGACCCATGTAGGTTCACCTCCATAAACAAGAATTATACTTAATGATCTTGCTTCATCTCAAATTTAGTATCTTAGGCTCATGATTATACAATGTGTCTTAATAGGTTGTAATGCCAAATTCAGACTTCTGATGTTTCCCAGCATTCACCTACTACTATAAAATCAGTTCTCACAATTTCTCAGTAGGACTTTCATTTTATACCCATAACTCCTGATTTTTCCACATTTTCCACTTCAAGAAAGCATGACATCACAGCTTATTTCTAAGATCCCAAATCCTACCAGGCACACAAACCCACCCTTTGCCTAAAATCAGCACATGTGCTTTTAGTTTGAAGATGTCCTCAAACTGCCAAAGAACAGGAGTGTACCATTTATAGGACACAAGATTAGATACAGCTTTCATTCAAAACAGTAAAATATTCCAGATATCTAGAAGAAAGGTGTAACTCAAATCTGACCTTTAAAAAGGTTACCTGCCTCGTGCACTTCTAACAACACACATAATCTCATCTTTCATAGACCTATACACTTACCACACAGCTGTGAAAACCACACAGAGCCCTGCTTTCAGTGCCAGCCCCCATTTGCTTTTAACTTTAAAAGAAAAACCAGCTTTTTGATCTGTTTTTGTAAAATCTAACAACACAGCTTCCTAAGGGGCTGCAAGCCAGGGGGCTCCATTGCAGAGGGTGACAGGGGAGTGGCTGAAGCTCACACCACAGACATTGGCCAGGCTGGCTGTGTTGTGGTGTGGCATTTGTGTCCCATCAGCTGCCCGGGGCTTCTGGTAATTATACCTGAACACAGAACAAGGGGAACAAGTATCAGACTGTGACCTTCATGTGCAGGACCTTCAACAGCGGAGACTGAAGCAGCTAAACTCAGAATTCAGAACTCAGCCATAGTCAGGTAAGTAGCAGTGGTAAATGAGTGACAGCATACTCTTATATCCAGTAAGATTTCCTAGGGTGATAAAGGTGCAGCTGACAGCAGAATTTTATAATGGGTCTTCCAGAGTTTCTGAACCAGGGAAGTTAGAATGCCTGTTTGACTCCCAACATTTGAAAAATCCAAACTGGAGCCAACCAGATGTTTTATTGTAGATGGCCACTGTGAGGATGTCACTGGTGGGTGACAGGAGAGTTTTTCTGGAATAAAGCTCAGGCCCAAGAGTCTTCTCCACTTCTTCCCTGCACATTGGCACATCACCTTATAACTTTACCCAACCTGACCTCAGTCTGACCTTAATCAAAATCTTGTCTGTGTTCCCAGTCTCAATACTCTCTTCATTCTGAGTGCCTGACACATTCCCCAAATTAGTTTCAATACCACTGCCCTTTCCTCCTTCAAATGTCTCCTAAAACCCACAAGATGTTCACTAAAATATAACCAGCTGATAATGACTAATAAATACCACTTCAGTGTAACTACTGTTCAGATTACAGGAAAATATTGACTAGACTAAGATTAAGTAAGGTTAAAAATAGTTCAGAGCCTTTATCACATTGATAACAGCATGCACCATTTCCACAAGGATGCTTTTGAACATTACATCCATTACTGATAAACCTCCAGCATGCCTGCCACAATCTGAAAAATAATCTGGCCCTTAGTCAATACTAGGGCAGTAATTGGCTCTCTGGCAAGGCTGTTCACTGTACTCTCCTGTAGCATGGACAATTTTTACCAGAGGAGTCCTCTCAGCAGAAAGCTCGTGGTGCAATGAGCAAAAACCTGCCTGTGGCCATCCAGTGCACACCTGGAGTTCACAACAAAAGCAACTCCAAGTGACATGTAATCAAATAAAAAACTTACAGCATTTTCAAATTCTAAAATTCTACTTTTCTTGTTCTCAATTTCCTGTAAAAAGGGAGGAGGGCTGGAAACATTTTCTTGGAAGAAAGCTACAGTTCACTCTTACATTATTTCTCCCACACAAAGCTTGCTTTAACCAAGGATTTGGTTTCAAAGGATGGTTCTGCAGTCTCAAAAACAAGCATTCAACCACCATTCCCAAGAGAGGCAGGTCATTGGCTTCAATCTCCTCAGCATTTATGATTGAACAGAATCTCTTTTCGGCATGAACTGTCACAGTATTTATACTCTTTTCAAGAAATTACTTCAGAGTAATTTTCTGCCATTTAAAAATCTATTTCTACCATCATTGAGGTAAAGATTAGCATCACCTATCAACTCAAAGAGCACCTTAGTGCTGAAATAGTTCTGAATCCAACGTGCTTCACATGCACATTTAGAGGGATAGCCTAGCACATTAACAAGTTATTTTTATAGTTACAGGCTGGTAAAATAAGTAGCATAAAATAAAAGTTACATTCAAAGTTTTTGGGTTGGTTACATAAAGGGAAAAGCACATTAAAACAGCCCTGCTGAATAAAGTCTGACTGAATGTCTTTAAAATTAGATATTGGGAAAAAAATATAAACTGGCAGATATAATGGGAATGACAATTTTCATTAGGATTGCAAAAACTGTATCTAATCAAGAGAGTAATGAATTTAAGTTAGTAAGAGAGACAGACATGGGAAGCTTAGAACAAAGACCCAAAGCCTCAGCAAACCATAGCATATTAGCATTTAGAGTTGTCTGAGATCAACCAAGGTGCTTTATTTTTCACTGAATAGTTCAAAGATTAAAAAATCGATGGCAAGATTGTGTTTGCCAAGACAAATCTAAAGCCCATTCCCTTTTCTACAGGGGCTGGAAGAGATGTGCTCAAAGGAGATCACAGCAATATTTTACCTTATGGGACTTTTCACAGAAAATCTCCTAACAAAATTTCTGTTTCCCTTGTTAACCCAAACTGGTTTGGTTGTAAACCTTGAAGAACACTATTACAAAAAATGTTATGTACTTAACCCTTTGTTGATACTGAACAGCAAGGATTCTGCTTTACTGAACAACAAAATAAATCTGCCTAATGTCCAGTGTGACACACGGAACAATGTGCTTGGTAACATATGATGTGCAACACCTGATACCTGCTCAGCTTTACAATGACCTGGAGCTGTAATTCTTTTTTACAGCAAAGATGATATTATTTCAAAGACGCAGTTGGGATCCTCTAAGTTTACAAATTAATTGGAATTTGAGAATGGTTGTTCCACTGCCCTCATGAGGGAAAAAAACTCTTTTTATAAAGCTGTTCTAAACCAAAAGCTAAACTTAAAATCTGCTGCTGGTCATTGCTCTTTCTGTCACAGTTTGCTAGCACACTACCTCACATTCTCTGACAAACTAATTCCAGGCTATTTCACAAATACCTGCTTAGTTTAATCATCCATTCACTGTTGCTCCTCTGCACAGTAGAACCCCACTGGAGATGGAGTGACTCAGTTATCTTTTCTAAGGATTTTGTGAATCATCAAATTTGAGTTACAGAAGTGATATTTTGCCATGTATTGCAAACTCACATGGAAATACTACTTACCAATTCCTTTTGTCTGTTAGCTGTTTGCAACTGCTGCACTCCAGCCACAGGTTTCAGCCCTTCAACAGCTGAAATGAACCCTCTCCACAAAGCCTCATCTCCTGCAACTTTGCCCTGCAGCTCAGCAGTTGCATCTGCTCACAAAGATGTCAGTCTCTACTCTTTCCTTTGGATGAAGACCCCATGTTTACTCTGAACGTGCACACACTTACCATTGCTTTGGAACTCAGGTAAATTAGGCATCTAACAAACATTTTTTGTACGTCTTAAGGGCAGGAAGAATACTATATACTAGTAAAAGTTTATTGGTTCTACATTAAACAAAAATTCAAAACCTCAAAATCTTGTAATTTCAGGAGAATTCTCTAGAAGCCAAAGACAGCACTAGTAAGACAGAAGGACATAGAGAGCTGAACTGGAAAAATCAAACATCAAGAACAAGCTCTTGCATTGAGATAGAATATAACAGTATGTAACCCCTCAGCAAGGTATGACAGATCCATGAGTTACCTACAAAGCTTTGGACTGAAACTTTCAAAGTACATTAAAATGTATCAAAATGAGATTTTTTTTTCCTCCTCAAATATTTTGACTAGTTCAAAAAAGCTGCTAGAAAAACAAAGGGAGCATTGTGCCTGCTTTTATTGGATAATCCAGACAAGCAGAAAATCACACATTCCAAAAGCAAACCAAAACTTGCCACAGAAACACAATCTAATTTTCTTTTTAAAGGGTTGACATTAAGAGATAGTACTGTAGCTTATTAAACTATGTCCCACTATTAGTAACTATTTTTAACATTATTAATAAAATCCTACTAAAATTCCATGATGCACTGGCAAAAATTATGGAAATATGTACTACAATTTAGACTATAATTAGTTAACAATAGCAGCTGCTTTTTAACCAACTCTACAAGCTGACTTGCTTCAATCAGTATTATAACTGGCACATCTGCAGACAGGAAATCCTCAACACCACTAAGTTTCCCAGCCTATTATCTGAGACACCTGGTGTGGGTGTGTTGATACAGAGCAAAACAATGAATCATATGGACTGCACACCAATTAACCAGCTTTAACTGTTAATGTGTTTAATCCTTAAGGGTGGAATGCCAATTTGAACACTAAAAAAAAGGCAACACAAAATCCTCACACTATTCATTTTCCTGTTTCTAAATATGGATTGTAACTCAAATCTATGACAAAAATTATAATACATGTAGTTCCTCTGTATTGAAATAATGAGCAGACTCATGTTACAACTGAATTGCAACAGTCTATCATGCAACCTTATTCCATTATAATTAACAGTAAACCAAGATTTTTTTTCTTATTTTTCAACTTAATAGCTCTTTTTTCCATTTTAGACAAAAGTAAACAAATTCACTTGACATTTGACATGTATGTCTCCAACTCAGTGTACTTTTCACAGAACCACAGAATGGGTTGGATTTTTTACCAGAAAGCTTAAGAAAAATCAAATACAGCACTTAGAAACCCACTTTTTGGAAACATTTTCATCTCACCTCATGAATATTATTCTACAGTTTTCAGGATTGTTATGTGTTCAGATAGCATGAGTTTTTTTTTTTGCTCTTGGCAAGCACTAGTCTGTTTGATTGGTTCTGATGAGAATAATCCATTATTATAGGCTGTTTCCACAATTTGTAGAGCCCAAGGCACTTCTAAGAGAGTAGTAGTTACAGTAAGGAAAAGAAAACATTTGTCACAATGCACAACCCGCTCTCTGTTTGGGGTATTAGGAAGATATAAAGCTGACTTAACCAGGGAAATGGAACAACTTGACAGTAGATTAAATCCACTGGGCAAAATACAAAATGCTGTAAATGATCTGTTTCTGATCCTGTAATGGATCTATTCTACAACCACAAGAATTTAAATTTATGTTGTAAACAAATGAAAGAGTAATGCATTCCCACTACTCTAAAACAGAAGTGCCAGATAAAAATAATACAAAGTAGTCAAGAGGATTGCTAAAGCTGCTGGTAAAACCGATTGTCTGCATCAAAACGGATTTCTTGGGCAGTACATTTAAGCCTATTTACTTTGTTTGCCAGATATCATCTCCTGCCAAATACCACTACCACCTTTAGCCTTGCATTACTGATCTAGAATTCCAGATATTCACAAAGCTTTATAAGCACAAAAGACAAGAAGTCTCCTACTCTGGTAGGTTTACAGCTCATCTGAACCAATACAGAAAATGAGGACACACTTGTAACATCTATGCACTATGGGAGCAGCTATGGGAGGCAACACTGAAGGAGTATTTTCATTCCTGTGGGCTGGAGCCTTGTACATAATTTAGTGTGTTAGTCCTTGCAGGAAGCAGCATTTGTCTCAAAGGAGGAAAACCCCAGATTTGATTCCCATTTCTGGTGATTATGCTCATAGACATTTATCACAGCATTCTTTTAGACCAATCTACTCTTAGTCATCGTATGTCAGTTCCAAGGGGTTTGAGATATGTGAAAGTCCCTAACCAGATTTCAAAAAGCTATACAGTTTCAAGGTTCCCTGAAAGACCTGGGGTTTTTAGAGACAGTTACTTCTCTTTCTCTGAATTGGATGATGGCTGCAGTAACAAACGTGAGCAGCACAGTTTAGAAAAAATCCTAGAAGAAATGGTAGCCTCTTAAACAGCATAAATATGCACTTACAGTGAAGAGCTTCATGAATCAACCAAGAGTATGGACTTAGAGAGCACGACCTGCAAACCAGAGTTTGCTGGAATTCATGTTCTTATTCTAGTAAAAGTGAGAAAGACTAGATGGTCTCCCATTTATTGCAGCTCATGCAAAAATAGTTACCACAGACTTCTTCCATTCACTGTAATTTTAATGTGTTTTTAGACTGTAAATGAACAAGTCAGGCATGCAAGAAAGGAATTAAACAACCATCAATGTTTAAGTCACTAAACATTTAATAGGGACGGCTGTTAGACCCTGTGATGAAGCGACTTCAGTTTCAGAATGGAAAGCATTGCAAAGAAATGTTAAGATAATCATATTTACCTACTGCCCACATAACGGTGTTGAAAGAATCCGTTTCTTCTGTGTCCAGGTCAGCATTTTTCCAAGTGACTTGCAATCTGTCGCCCTCCAATTTTTCAACTTTAGTTGGGACACATCTCTTTAAAAATTTTGTGCCATAAGATTCCATGTGCTCAGTTACTAAAGAAGCCATTTGCTGTTGAGTAGTGAAACAAATTTGTTTTTTCTTACATACATGACCTTTTTAATGTAAACCCCTCCTTCAGCTGGGTTCAGGGAACCCCAGTAAACACCTTGTGCATTTCAAACATTCTTTATCACTTAGCTACTATGCACTACTAACACATAGTAATTTAGGGAGCCACTATGACCTGCAACTCCATTCCAAGAGGCACCTACACCTGAATACTCAAATTATTTTAATGGTTATTTTAACCATTAAATTAACCATTTAATTAACCATTTAATAAAATGGTTGCTTTTAAAGCATTTGTTGTTTACACAATCTAGAGCATATTCAATTTACCATTACCATAATTACAATTTTCTAGTAGTTTGATGAAAATTAAATACTTTCATAAAACAATGGGAGAAAGATATTTCCTTTTGCCAGAACACCTGACATTTCTCTGCAATGACTACGAATCACTAAGGTTTCATGGAAAGTTCTAATAAAAAAAAAAAAAAAAAAAAAAAAAAAAAAAAAAAAAAATCAAACCACTTTTGTCCTAAGAGCCTGTTTGAAATAATGCCACACCAAACTGAAGTAGTAAAATGTGGCATCAACAGGTTTATCCAAAGACATCAGTGCTCTTGACTGCAGGAACTCAGGTTGCACCTTGCCAGAGGATGTTTATTACTTAAAGGATATTATTACAAAACCACTTACATAGAACAACCCCACACAAGCTCTCTCAGCTTACAAAACTTTATTTTCAAAGTTGATATTAACTAATATGAAGGCAACAGCAGGGCTATGTCTCTTCAGAAACATGAGAGCTCATTAATCAGTTTCCATCAGACTCAATGTGGCTGCAGACTGAACATAATTATGTTATCTCCATTAATACTTTATTAACTTGGAATGGCCATTGTGCACCTCCTGCCTACAGAGGATCAAGTTCTCAGAGCAAGCCCTACTGTCAGTGTTTGACCAAGTGCTACACACACATTATTCCCTGCTTGCTCAGACCTCATGCTGTTACAGGTGTGGATTACTTCAATGAGGAGGGTAAATCCCAAGAATTATCCTTATACAATGTTTTGCAAACCCAGGCCACCACTTTTAAGGCATACAAGCCCCTAGTTTTAAGGAAGCCACTCCAGGGTGAGAGAGGGTGACATACAACCAGGAGCTGTCACTAGTGTCACTACCATGGGTGGTGTTTGTCACTGCCACTTAAGCAACAATACTCCCACCTCAAAAACTGTGCACATATTAGGAAATGTTTGGAGATGCAAACAACACTTTTTCTTTAGAAGCTAAAAATAATAAAATCTATCTTTTCATTTATTTGCTAGATAAGGAGACAAGATATTCTGTACTTGCCTGATCAAACCCACGAAGTGGGACACTTCTCATCATGACTGTAGTGTCCAATCCAATGCCTGTTAGAAAACCAGCACACTCAAGGGAAACATCTGGTGACACACCAGTTAAGCAAATGTAAACAACAATTTTGATAAACACAGTATATGAGTAATATACAAGTGGGCTTTGCACTTGGAGATAGCAAGTTCTCCTCACACAGACATCTTTAGCTTGCTTTTGTACATAGAATAAAACTCAGAAGTCTTATAGTTAACATAGTTAACACTGGATTTAAGATCCTGAGAATTTATCCTCAGCTGATCTTAATTTCCATGATGCTACTGCATAGAAAACCATTACTATTCTCTTACCAACTCAACTATCATGTCAACTATATGACATGAGCAGAGGAATTCTGAAAACTTTCAGGAAACTTTCATAGGAAAGACAGTTATGCTAGTTATAATCATAGATCATCACAGGCTTTTCAAAGGATACAGCTGGCTCCAACAACCAACCTGTTACAGAAAAGGAAGAAAAGAAGAAAGCAGTGGAATAAGTGTGTGCATATTTTTGCACAACCAGAAAAAAATATTTTCTGATGTTGGTGTCACATTTGCCATCTTCCAGTCAGCTGGGACTCCCCAGTTAGCCAGGACTGCTGGTAAATGATGGAGGGTGGCTCAGTCAGCTCTTCCATCAGCTCCCTCAGCACCCTGGGGTGGATCCCATCCGGTCCCTTGGACTTGTGCATGTCCAAGTGCTGTAGCAGGCTTCTAACCAAGTCCTCATGATTTATGGGGGCTTCATTTTGTTCCCTGTCCCTACCTTTCAGCTCAGGGGTTGGGTACCCACAGAACAACTGCTCTTACTATTAAGGACTGAGGCAAAGAAGGCATTAAGTAACTCAGCCTTTTCCTTATCCTTATTACTTCTCCCCCATCCCTCACATCCAATAAAGGATGGGGATTCTCCTGAGCCCTCCTTTTGTTGCTACTGTATTTATAGAAACATTTTTATTGCCTTTTACAGCAGCAGCCAGATTAAGTTCTAACTGGGCTTTGGCCCCTCTAATTTTCTCCCTGCACAGCCTTCTAGTATCCTTGTGGTCCTCCCTCTTCTCTCAGGGGCATAAACACTCCTTTCTTCCCTGAGTTCCAGCCAAAACTCTCTATTCAGCCAGGCCAATCTTCTTCCCTGACAGCTCATCTTTCAGCACATGGGGATGGTCTATCAATTAGATTATGTCTTCCTATCAAGTAGATTACAGTTCCCAATGAAGATTTTACTCATTGCTAAATTTTATTTTGATTTATAACCATCTGCTTTTTAATAGTTGTATTTTTCCAAATGCCAAATATTTGCCCTTCCTGTCTTCAAACATTTGTGTACAATATTACAGAAAATGGGTTTAATAGATTTACTTAGACTGGTATTTACCAAATATATCCATTTTAGTTCTTAAATAAAACCCCAGCTCCCACCTCTCCCAATATTTCACACCCTTTCAATCAAGAAGATAATTGAAATTGTCCTTCAACACTTGCAATTTATGAGGTGTATCAGCTCTCCAGCACAGCAGTTCCCATCTCTGTCCCCAGTTGATCCCTACACTGCAGCAGTTCCTCTCTCTCCTGACCACATGCTCAGTTCCCTACATTTGCTGGGCACAAAAGGCAGAATGCTCAGTCCCTGTTCTGCAGGAAAAAGCAGCTCCAGCCAGGCAGCCATTAACACTCAGCTGCTGGACAGGCTGCACTTGCACTCCTTTGCTGTTTTTGTCTTATACAGACTTGTTAAACATCTCACAGTTTGCAGATGGCATCCCACACAGTATTTCCACTGACAACAAAGTATTTTGTTAGGTTTTTGAATGGACTTGTGGCCTATGCCTTACCCTAAACCAATCTGCAGCATCTCCCAGTTCTAACAGCAATGCTTTTAAACTTCTGAGGAGTGTAGACATGGAGACTGCAGCTCTGTAAGCCCCAGGGACTGCACAGTCAGTACAACACATGTTTTCTTACAAAAGGCTCCAGATAACATCTCTATCTTACAATAAAAACACACAACTTCTGAAGGTGTACAAAGAATAGGTTGAGTAAAAGTGATTAAAATCTGCTAGTCTGGGGTTTATGCTTGGCAAATAATTTAACACAATGGGAAATAATTTTTCCAGCATTAGGGCATCTGATTCATCTGTGAATGAATGATTACACCCTCATCAGCATGCAGCTCCTGGGAAGTGCTGCAAAAAGCCACATACTGCCCATAAAGAAATATCTACTGGAGATTCACAGGGAAAAGAATGAGAATTTCTGTAATATGGGCATATGTTTGCTCTTCTTTTTCATGAGATGAAAAATGGATGTCAGCTGGCACTTACTCATAGCATCAGCCCCATATTATTCACACTTTCTTGTACAAAACGGGGTTCCTGGGCATTGTCAGTGTCTAAAAGAAAAGTTAGGAAAGCAAAACCTAACCTTGTTCACACCTGCTCAGTTTCTTACTCATTCTCAGCACATTTCAAGGCATCTCTTCTAATACACTGTGCCAAAACCCTCATCTCAGTAGTGAGTTTCTTCCCCATGTTTGTATATCTATGGGACTTTTAAGTTGGTTAATGGTTTGCTTTAAAAAAAAAAAAAAAGAATAACTGCAGGACTGACAGTTCTATAACCTCCAGGCATGTAATTTGTAGCTGAGATATGTACATTTGGAAAGGGAGAAAAGAAGGAATAACTACAACAGACCTCAGACTGAAAACAAAAGGTGTTAAACTGAACCTTGGGAATATTTATAACAGAAACAAATCCGACAGAAACAAACCTTTAACAACTCCCTCCTTCATTTGCTAAGACACAGCCTGATAAAGCACAGAAATGCTACTGTAGCCCCTGCAGGCTTATTTTGACTAAATCTCAGGAATGCAACATATAAACACTAGACTCCCACATTACACTGTTACAACTTGCATTGGCAGCAACTGGACAAGAGCCACATTTTCACAGAAACATCTTACAAGAATAAATCTCATATTTTGGTTTGGATTTTGTTGGGGGTTTTGGGGGGGGTGTGGTGGGTGTTGCTTTCTTAAAAACAATTTCCTCACATAAATCATGCCTTCAAAATTCTAGAGGTGACTGATACACTACAAACAACAACAAATTTACTTTTTTTTCTAAAACTGTACCAAGAAGCCTCATTTTCCTATTTGAAGTTTAGCTTAACACAGTGCATTTTTTAGAGCAGAAGGTCACTGCCATGAATGGCAACTATGTTTTTTGCACAAACACCAGTATTATAGCTCGAAGTCTCTTTTGCTTTTTCTAGAATTCCTCAATAGAGAAAAGATAGCATTATCTGACTTTCAGGCTAGCAAATCTGCATCTCCTATCACAATTATCTTCATCAGGAAATTGCTCTGTAGCGCAGTGTTGACTTGGAATCTTACTGTGCTGTGTGCTGTAAAAAACAACTGTGGCATTTTAGTATTCCCATCAAAACCAGCGTTTTAATATTTCAGTTAAACAATAGCTTCCAAAGCCAAAGTAACCCAAATGTTTCTTCATATTTTCTTTTGTTATCAGTACTGCCACAACTTAGGAGAACACAAAATTATGTTGGAGTTTCTCCCCGAATCGAGGAAAGGGGACTGAGCAGTCCTCAGGTGAGTTCATGCTGCCCTCTTGTGACTTGGGGTGTAATTGCTATAGCAAAACCTAACATGGAAAAACGTTATTTAATTTGATTTTAGAAGGGAATTTCATAAGAGAGGAGAGGCAAGATCTATCAGTTACTAATGAAGTTTGGTAGTATGATATTACTGCATTGTAAAGCACATTTTCAGAAGGAAAACAGAAGAAAAATTGGTGTACAAAAGGTAATTTTGAACATTTTTCACCTTGCCATACAGAAAAGGTAGGAATGCCAGCATCTATTACAGCCATGGTAAGGTAACTTACGTTTTTCCAGGAGATTTCTTTAACCAGAAGAGATCATCACTTGTGATTCCATACTCCAGTGCACCTGCAACCTATGATGACACAGGTGAATCTACAATGCTAATCCTGTCAGCAATAAAAGTTAAGAGCACTTCAGGCTGTGTTGACTGAAGTACAGACCAAGGGAAATATATCTAGGGCTGCCAACTTCCAACCTGAATTATCCTATATGTCTAAGCAACACCAACATACAGAATCACAGCAAATTGTTGTTTATGGAAATGTTTTTCTAAAAAGCCATCCTCTATATAAAGACAATTTTTTGTGTGACAGAAGTACAAAAATCTCTCATATGTTGCTTTATTTTTACATTCTTTATCCTCCTTCACTGTGTTCTGCATCTCAGCAAAGCACTAGAGTTGTCAAATGGAAGGGTAACTTACATGCATAGGGTATTTTGGTCTTCCTCCAGTAGCAATGACAATATTATCTGCAGTAATAACAATCTACAAACAAAAATGAAAAATCAAAATCAAGCATTTGCAATCCTTTTACATGTCTTTGGATTTCCTCTAAATAAAAATGAGTGATCAGTGAGAAAACTGGCAATACCATCTGCTATTTATGTGACATAATAATCATTAATGCATTAAAAAAAGGATGGAGATAATCTAATACCTGCAGAATTTCTCCTACCCATTCTCTACTAGGTTTTGTTTTAATATTAACTGTGCAATTGTTCTTACACTGTGCAAGACTCTGATGACTACTTGGAAGCAAAAGTTATGCACAAATGACACCTTTAAAATAATTTCTTGTCTGGATAAAACAGAGATCATAGCAGTAAATTAATTCTGTCTCAGGCCTGGAGTTAAGCTACCTTAAAAGGACAATGTTTCTAGAAAATCCTAGGCACCTATCCCCAAGAACCTGACATTCAAGCTGGTATTAATCAGTAACATTAAACAATTACCCTCAAAAAGGTGTTAAAAAGGCACTTTCAGGCCTTGTTAAATACCCAGCAATGGCCATTCTGTTATGTGACCCAGCTGTGCATTCACACTAATTGCCTCCCACACACAATTTGGTATTACCGAGTTAATCACCCCTACAAATCACCTGAAGGAGGGAAACAGCTCAGAGCAACCTAATTCTCAGAACTTACATTTCTGTAAGCATCAGCATGACAGACTGAATCAAACAAAAATCTTTGGTCTCAGCATTTCCACCCGCAGAAAAAAGCAATAGCATCTAACAGGCCAGGCCAGGGACTCAGCAGGCACCAGTCAAGTTCATAAACAACTTCCCTAAGTGGAAAATGCAAATCTCATTCACTAAAGCAATACTGAATACCTCAAGCAATTTGCAAAAGGACAATCTCGCTCCCAAATGACCTGAAATGTTCAAAACCACTGCAGAAATCAGCACAGCAGCTCACCTCTTTACCCGCTTTTGTTAAACCACGGACTGTATGTGGATCAGAAAAACTTCCTTTTATGTTGAAATATTTCACCTTCCTGTTTAGAAGAAAACAGCATCAGCAATGCACACTTAACAAGAATAGGTGTGAAATACAATCTGCTACCTTTTCTGTATTTAAGTGCTAAAAAGGGTAGCAAACAGGCATAGAGCAGTAAAAGGAAGGAATCTCATTTCATAGAGCTGTTTGCAGCTCTATCATAATTTGCCACTTAATTCTTGTGTCACACTCAACTCCTCTATACAGAAAAGTAACTTAACCTTGTAAAAAACTTTGAGACCAGGTTATTGACCTCTTGAGAAAAGACATTTTCTGTTAGCCATAGCATTAATAGTATTACCTATAGGATTTCTGATACCGTGCTCATTTCAGAGTGCACCAAAGTGACTCAGCAGGAGTAACAAGATTAGAAGCTGTTAAATTTTCTATTATAATTTCTCTATAAAAGGAACTGCATGCTGAAAAACTTGGAACCATTTCTGCACTGAAAGCAAAAAAAACATCTGCTGCTCTAGCATAGTGTTAGCTGTGGGTTTGTATGGCATAGAAATTTTGGGGGACGAGATCAAAAGTATCTTAAGAAACCTTGATTGCTTCATATTAATGCAAAACCCCTCCAGACTAAAGAGAGCATCACTACACTGCTAGAAAGTCTTTGTGTATGGTCAGTGTCAACCACTATTTCACCACAAAGGAAAATGGGAGAGGGAGAGACCACTTCCATTGACAAGAGCACTTACAGATCCCAGAAGAAAGGACTTACAGACTCAAAATACTAGCTCTAGATAGAAACTTCAAAGGCAATTCTGCACTTCTACAAGGGCAAGAGCACCTCCTGGACTGTGGAAAGAAAGACAAACTTCAAAGTCTTATTTACTTTTCTTGTAGTTGCACTCTGTGTCCCCAGTTCAAGGATTTCACATAATTCTGAACACCTTGTGCCATCACAGACCTGTCGCAAAACAAGAAAGTGAATATGAAGTCAGCTATTACAAAGTCAGGTTCTGCAACACAAAGATATAGGCAACTGCTGAAAATGAGGAATAAACCAGAGTATTTTTTGTTGTAAAAGCAAATTATTAAGTCCAAATCACCGTAATTTCTGCCCTGAGAAACCAGAAACTAGTTATGGTTTTTAACAAGTACCAGGCTAAAATTTCACATTCAAAATTCACTTCCCTAACTGTCCCACAATAAACACCAACTGGGAAAGGGTCATTGTCATGCATTTGCAGCACACAGGAGCGGAGATAGGCAGCAGTCTTTACCAGGTATGATGAACAGGTTGGGATATATTCCAGCCATAGTGCTGGGCATCTTTAAGGGCACTCCCTAAAAGGGCAGCTTGATGCATAAGCTTTTTAGGAATGCAGCCAACATTCACACAAGTTCCACCAAGTCCCCATGCGGTTCCTTGGGAAAAAAAATAAAGAAAGAAAGAAAAAAGTAAATGCATCAGATTAGTGTAACAATACAGTTGGATCCATGGGAAGTAAAAAGTTCTGTAACAACACAGTTTACTGTCTCCTACAGATCAGTTTATAACTTTCTTTGTGCTCATTTGTTTGATAAAAACCATCTCTGTATATTTTTGAATTTTTCTAAAATTCAAACCGTCTCAAGATTTTTCTCAGAGCTCAGAAGATTCTGTAACTAAACATTCACACTTGCAGATCTCATTTTGTGCATTGTGTACGAGGAACCTCAGCATGACACCAATAGTAATTTTTAGAAATTGTAAATAACATTTTGACAGAGGGAATATTCTCACTTATTTAAGTCTGAAGTCCACTATAAATGGTAGCAGCAAGCACTGCTAACAAGCTTAACAGGCAGGGGAGCAGGCACAGCTGGTTCATCTTGGAGAGAATGAGCCATGGCACAAGCTGGGCTTCAGGACTTTTACTCCAAGCAAAACAGGCAGTGTGGCTTTGGACACTGCTGTCTGGAGTAACCTGCTCACCTGAGCAGCTGAATTATATGCATTTCCAATTATTACCCTCTTATTTCTCTTCCATACCTCGGGGGGAAGGCTCAACATAATCCAGAACAGCCACTTTTCTTCCAAACTGAGCAGCTTTAAACAAAGAAGCAAGGTAATGTATTTAGAGGAAGGAGAAATATATAAACAAACACATTTAGTAGCACAGATACAGATAAAATACAGGAGATGACAGCTGGTGGTTTTTTCTGTCTAACTCAAGATACCAGACCAGAGACCCAACCTGCCTATGTAGTCAGCAAATTCTCTGGAAGATGCTAAATAACCCAGACTGGGGCCTCCAGCTTCCACTGACCCTAAAAATGCAATTTGACCTCAAGTGAGATGTTTAAGAACACTGTGGGTTGTTGAACATGCTACCCTGAGATACAAAGGGGGCAAGGTTTTCTACAGCAGTTAGTTCTTGGAAACATCTCAAGGTATTGTTGTTTTAACACATAAATGAGAATGGTATTTTAAAAAATACAGTATCTGTGGAGGTACTCTGAATACTTTTACAACAGCGAAATGAAAGCTTATTAGTTTTTCCCAGAACAAAAGAAGCAATATTTTTTAAAAGATTAGGACGAAAGCCAAACAAGATCACACCATCTGAGCGTGTGCATCAGTTTGCAGATTAACCATATGGAGCTAAGTTAATGATTAATGTGCAGATATTGATCATACTAAGCTTCTTAAAAAGCTTTAACATTATCAGTAACACTTCCCTCAGTTTCCTTACACCTCACTGAAGTTAAACCAAAACTTCTGTTAGTTACTTATGCATACAAACCTTCTTTTGCACAAGCAAGGCCTCCAGACCCTCCACCAATGACCAGAAGATCATACTCATTTTTTCCTGTGAAGAGGACGTGAAAAAAAGGAATAGAAACAGACCAGGAAGATGGGAGAGGTATGTAAGAAGGACAGTATCAGAGCACACTTATTTTTACAACTGATTATTGCTGATTTGGGTCTTCCTCACTTCACTCTAGCACTGTGGTTTGTCCATTAAGCTATCTACTCTGGTTTTGTGAACGAAAAACTGAAATACTTCAACAAAGTGAAAAAATAGATTAATTTTTTACACAATGTCCCAAGAAGCTCATAATTAATGCAACTGAGGTCCAGTATGGGTCTCTGTCTGGGAATTACAGCAGCGAGTTCTACTCAGATATTTTTCCGCGGGGTCACCTTATCGGACCCAAAGCTTTATATGCCGTGCGTGCCTTGCCGGGGCGTGGGACGCGGTCAGAGGGAAGCGGGCCCCTGCTGCCACCCCGGCACAGACAGCCCCGGCTCCCGGCGCGGTGTGAGGCGGCGGGAGCAGCCGCAGGTGAGCGATGACTCCTTCTAGTGAGGGCACAGGCTCGCTGCTGCTTTCGGAGCCGTCACGGGCAGGGCGGGCACCGAGCCCACGCAGCACCCGAGCCCGGGCGGGGGAGGCTTGCCCTGGAATTGCCGAGCGGGCTGGGAGGGCCGCTACCCTTTGGCGCTGATTCCGCAGGAAAGGTTTGGCTGTCTCTAGGGCAGCCGCAGCCCCACTGCGGAGCCCCCACCCCGCTGCACTGTCCTGTGAACCCGGGGGTCCCTCAGCGCCCAGGGGCCGAGGGACGGGCTCCGCAAGAGCACCGGCCGCGGCGGTGGCTGCCAGAGCCCTCACGGATGGAGGCGGCCGCCGCCCGCCCCGCCTCGGAGTAGAGCGGAGAGGCAGCCCGGTCGCCGCAGCAGCCGCTCGAGTCTGTGATCTATGGGTCGTGGAAAAGGCTTGGGGGACCTTCTCCGGGCGCTCTGGGTGTCGGAAGGCGCGGGCAGCCGCTTCCCGCGGGGAGCGGCTAATGCGCGGCCGCTGCTGGGCCCGAGCCCCGCGGGTACCGCGTACCTGAGAGCGCTCGGAGCGTACGGCACAGCCCCGACACTGCCGGCGGACGCGTCCGCCGCCACAGCGCCGCCATGCTGTACGGCACAGGGCCCCGCGCCCGCCAGGACCCTGCGGGCTGGCCGCGCGGCGCCTGAGCGGAAGGCGGCGGGGCCCCGCGGGGATGCCGCGCGGGAGCCGCCTGAGGGGAGCGCTGGGCCCGGAGCCCTCACGGGGCTGGAGGAGGCGGGCACAGGTTCTGGCTCTGGCGAATCACACACACCGGCACAGAATCGTTAGGGTTGGAAGGGATCTCTAGAGACTACCCAGTCTAAATCCCCGTACAAAGCAGGGCCACCTGGAGCAGGTGGAATGGTGGTTTGGAATGTCTCCAGGGAGGACTGCAGCTCGACCTCCCTGGGCAGCTTCTGGTTCCAGTTCTCTGCCACCGTCAACATAAAGTTGTTCCTCATGTTGAGGTAAAACTTCAAAAAGATTTCTACCAAATCTTTAAAAATGTTTTAGTTTATGGGCATTGCTTCTCATCCTTTCATATTATTAATGAAATTCCCTTTCAGTCTTCTCTTCAGACTAAACAGGTCCAGCTCCCACAATCTCTCCTCATAAGAGATGCTCCAGCCATCATCTTCATGGCCTCTGCTGGACCCTCTTTAATAGCTCCTTGTCTTTTTATACTGAAGAGCTCAGAATTGGACACTATTCCAGTTCTGGGCTCCTCAATTAGAATCAGTTAAAATTTGCATTAGACATTTGGAAGAAAAAAATCCCACAGTTTGCTTGATTGGCTTCCCCCCAGATCCTGCTGTAGAAAGGGTTCAGGGAAGGCCTTTCGTGAAAGACAAGGAGCATGGTGACTGCCCAAAACCTTCACTGATATCCCAGACCTGTCCTTTCCCATCAGAACCAGCCATCCTCTGTAGCAGACGTGGTGATAGGAGCTGCCACAGCCCCTCCTCAGGTGCAGGGCACTGGCTGACAGAAACCTGTGAGGAGGTTTGAACAAAGCACCTTCCCTGAGGTGTTAGAGGCTACACATGGGGTGTTGCTCTGTGTTCCTGTGACTGTGATACATTCAGGATTGTGAGCAGGACTCGGGTCTGGAAAAAGGGGTTCTTCTGCTGGAATGCTGGAGTGGGGCCCAAGTGGTGTGGGTCAGTGACCCCGATCTGCACCAACAGCTTGCACACATGGCTGGGCTGTGGTGGGACAGATATCTGCTCGGGACAACCTCCCAGAGTGCCTCAGCCCTCAGCCTCCAGCAGCTTTCCCTATCCCTGTGCCACGTGCCTGCTATTGATTAAACCAGGCCGATGCTGCTGACCTATCCTGAATGGGAGCTGTGAGAGTTAATAATGCCTGTGATGTGTTCTGACAGCCAGAGGTAAAAGGCCTCAAAGCTGGCATTGATCAAAACAAATCAAGAGAATGAGTTTTCCTCATTCAGAGGTGCTGGCTTGGCCTTTACTGAAGCTCAGTACTTGCCCTGCCTGCTGCCATAGGTAGGGGGTCAAATGTGTTAAGTGCCACCAGAGCCAAAAGCAGAGTTTGGGACAAGAGAATCCCATGCTTTTTCTACAGAAAAAAAAAAAAGAGGAAGGTTTTAGGCAGTCGTGGTTCAGGCTTTGGAGCGGGGCTCCGCTCACAAGGGGGCAGCATCCAACCATTTTGTTTCAGAAAACGTCAATCCTCTGGTCCACAGCTGAGGAGAAATGGCAGGAAATTAAAATACTCAAAGAAAGTTTTATAGAATTCACTTCACCTCCAGTGTAATCTCATTATTTTTGTTCACCCCGTTAATGTTTGAAAATACGTGAATGAGGAATTATTATCACTTTAGTAAGTGGATGATGACATTTTTCCAGCATCCATTGCTATTAAATCTCCCCCCTCTCAAAATACAAGAAAACCAAAGGCAACCGCCCTGTTATCACTAGAAACACTGTTACCCACTGCAACAGCAGTAGAAAGAAATGACTAGAGCATATTGAGGCCTTTGAATTAGAGAAACCTCGAGCATATTCAGATATAATCTTTCATGCTTTTCAAGGTACATGCATGCAAAGTTGTTTCAGCTTTTCATGTTAGCCAGTATTCTGAGCTGAATCAGGCAGTGTTGAGATATGCTCTTCACACAGATTTAGTTCAGACATGTAGGATCAAGGGTAGAATTAACTCTCCCCTAAAACAAAACAAGTTTATGTGAGGAGATGTCCCTGCAGCATTATGGTGTTCTGCTAATGAGGAAAGGCCTTAAATGTGGCAAAGCAAAATGAAACTAAATTGAACCAAATGAAAGGAAGGTGTTGGTTTCTTCTGCTGTGTCTCAAGTGAAAGGATGAGAGGAAATGACCTTAAAATGCTAAGGGAGGTTCAGATTAGAAAGTACGGCTGGTGCTGTGCCACTGTGTGACCATGTGATGCTGGGGTGTGCCCAGCCCTGTGGCTGTATCCCACAGCTCAGGATAGAGCACAGTGCAGTGCCACAGGTTTTCCCATCAGGACTGCCAGCTTCAGAAGAAAAGTCCAAAATCTGTGCTGTGCCATTCCACTTGTTCTTGCTCATTGTCACAGGCTTGATCCTCGAGAGTGATAGAGACAAATAGCAGCAACGAGGAGTGGGTTGTGCTGATGGTGACAGTACCAGTAAGAGCAGCAGCCCCTGGTATTCCCTTCTGTCAGCACTGAGGTGTGTCTGTGCTGCACTTCAAAACTCTTTTTCAGGGACAGGAGACAGATAATGGTTATCAAATGTGGTTTCTACTGTATCTGTGGCTCAGCTCATATGGCTTTCTACTCTTAATTTAATTATTTTGTGGTTAGCATTATGTTGATTAGATAATTAGTGATACACATTTATATATATAAAATATATCTTAATTTAAGAAAACAAGAACAAGTATTAAGTCCTTTAGCAGCAAATACATTCTGTTATCAGGAATCATATAGATAAAGCCTTGTGTTTCTGCAGTGAAAGCATATACTTCCGAAACTGAGATGAAAAAAACTTCTTCCAAGATAGTTATCAGACTTAGCATCATATTTCCACTGAATTTTGTTATTTGTAGCTTGTCATATTTGAAGTTATAAATGAACTTATGCACTAGTTGTGGTTTGGTTTATTTCCAGGCAGAGATGTTTATTCAATATACTTTAAAGAGTGTGGTATTAAAAGGGTAAAGGAGACACCCTGTATCGGAAATGTACACAAATCCATTCAACAAAAAAAAGGTGCTTTGTAAGTTGTGAATTTATTTTGATAGCAGGCAAACTTTCTCCTTTTGAATTTATTATAAAGACAGCTTGCAATTCTGTATGTTGTTTCCTTCGTAGAAAATAGGTTTTTATTACATTCTTCAACTTAAATTCTTACTCAAATTCTCCCTCATGAAGACGACCAGGGCCAAATACTTTTTCTAGCAAATCTTTAAAAATTTTGACTTTTCAAGCACATCTTCTTGTCTTTCCTGTTTTTCTGGCATAGTTTCCTTCATGTCTTACATTCCCGGATCAGCAACGAGGGAGGGTGGGGGAAAGAAGAGAGGCGTCAGGTAGATACTGTCTTTGCAAGTCATCACTTTGTGTCCCTTTTAGTGGGTGGGGTGGGAAATCGATTCTCTCAGAGGTTGCGTTTTGTGGTGTGAACTAATGAATAATTTACAGAAGTGTCAGTGAACTCTGCTGGGTCACTGGTTGAACTAAGCTGTCTCTGCGTGAGGTAGGATCTTTTGGTTTCTTACCATCTCTCTCTTTTAAAGATTATTCAAGAATTATGTTCAGAAATTGGTCTCAGAGTAGGACTAGTTCAGAATTTAATCTATGCCTTTTTATTCGTTCCTTCCTTCCTTAACACAGATCTTCTGTTCATAGTTTGTCCTGAGCAAGTGATTGATTGCAAGTAAGAGAAAAAAACAGCAGAAACAGATGAAGCTTCAAGTAACACAAGTTCTTGGCTTAATTCAAATGCTTCAGCACATATTGCCAAAAAACCTGAGGGCAGAAAAGAGAGAAATGTGATAGACTTAACTGTTTCAGTTTTTGTGATGAGTTAAAACATCTTTGAAAGCTGAAAGGTTTTTTTAGTTTTCCTGATAACCTTTTAAGAGGCACTGTAAACACAAAATAGTCTAACTGCTTGTATTATCTGCTCAAATTTAGAGTATGACTTTGCTGGCCACCTTTCTTCTCTTTTAGCTCCTTCCTGTTTTAGATATTGCTAGGCAGTTTCCTGATTCAGGCACGAGTGGTGCTTCCTTGCTTCAAATTCCTCTTTTGCACGTTTCTCAGCAAGACAGACTAATTTGACTGTGGAAAACAGCAAATTCCCATAAAAGAAAATCCCTCCTGCTATTCTGAAAATGCAAGCTCAAAAGAATTTTCTTCCACTCGGTGTTTCACATGATCTGTGGGGTTTATGATAATGTGCTAGCTCTCCTGTCTCCCTTTGTTTCAGCTTTTAAAAACCAGTCTTTGTCCAGGATTATTAGAAGAAGGGAATGCCATTTGTTGTTATGCCAGGCAGGGGTTTAGGGGAAAAAGCTCTGGCTCCGTGCTATGCACAGCAAGTGGGAATGGCCCTGCCACGCTGCATCATGTGACTGCAGCTGGGAGCTCTGTCCATGAGCAAGTCTGCTCAAGTTTGTGCAGCCAGATCAGGGCTAAAGTGGCGACTGTCAGGGTGAGTCAGCCTGAACCAGCCACTTATCCTGAGCTGTTGCATTCATGTGATGTTGCTCCCAGGCTAATGCATCCTTGTTCTACACCTTCCCATAGATGTGCCCCGTGAATCCAGTACCTCATAGATATTCTGAAGTCTTTTAAGATCTTTGCCCTACATAAAAATTGTATTGCACCAATACATTTGTAGCTCTCTGCATTAATATCAGGGCAGATAATAATAATGTGTATTAATATCAGGGCAGATTTTTACTGTCTAGACAAGGATAAGTCATATAGATAGTATAGAAATTTACGCACTGTGGAGTTTGTAGCATTGTTAATACATTAGTAAAAAAACTTGCAAAAATATCCATACTTATATAGACCATGTGTTGGGCTAACAGGTAAATTAAAGAGAGGCATAAACCAATGTCTGTCAGGCTACCAAAGAAACTTCTCTTGGGGAAGAAAATATCCCATAACATATTACAAGATTTCAACTTTCTATTAACTTGAAAGCAATTTATGGACATTATCACACAGTTTGGGTGGCTTAACCAACTTACCCTCTAGCTTTGTCTAACTTGCAGTTATTACCATTTACCATTTTTACTTATGTAATGAAATATGTAGACAACAGCAAGGGTTACTTGCAGGCGTAGCTTTTATCACACAAGTAAACAACTGTGGGCAGGCAGAAGCAAGTTTGCTCCTCCCATGCTTCAAGCCTGAAGAATATAATTCAGCTCCAAGTTAGAAGACTTTTAAAAGTGTTGTCATGGGATGTTGCTCAATCTGGGAAGTATTGGCACTAAATTATGCTGCTAAGCAGAAGCTGGGCTGACACCACCCACAACTGGCTGTAGTTAACTGCAAGGACTTCTTCAAAGAGCTGCTGTATACTTACACAAGGTAAAACTCTATATTTAGTGCTTAGAGTAAGTTTTGCTGCTTTAAACTCTTTTCTCCACAGCCCAGCAGTAAAAAAATTTCTCTGCTAATTTGAATTGTGGGAGGCATCAGGGATCATGCAGACACAGCCAGCTTTTGACCAGACAGGAAATTACTGTCAGTGAAGCTGGACTGCAGTATTGCTTACTTCATTCTTTGTTGTGCTTGATGTCTGGATTATAAGAAAATATTTGCAGAGCTAAAGCTCTGTTGTACATGGAAGGGATAGTTCAAAGTTATTCTGTATTGACATTGGGGACTGTGCTGTTTTGCAGGGTCTTAGTTATGTTTTGTTTAAAGCTACTAGAAATATTTCAATCTTCACCCACCTATTTTTCCCCACAATTCTTTATTCAATTACTCTGCTTAAAATTATTTGATTTTCTGTTTTCATGCTCTCAGGGGGTCCCTAATTCTTTCCTCCTCTATCACTTGACAAAGCCTGAAGTTCTCAGAACTTCAGCTCCTGTTTCTGACACATTTGGTACAAACACATTCTTTAAGTCTTTAAAAAGTTTCTAGTCTTGAGCTTCAAACACTTGCTGACTAGGTTTGAGTTTTGCAGTGAGAATACAGGAGAGAACTATTACCATATTGTGTTTGGGATTTTTTGGTTTTCTTCTGATTTTCTTCGATGGTGCAATTTAATTGCATCTGGATTATATTGTTCCTACCTCGAAGAAAATAGTATAGACAGACAAGCCGAGAACAAGGTTTCCTAGAATAAGCCTCTTGTTTTATCTTAGAGCTGTTTGTAGAAGGATATTTTTCCAACTAGAAGCCACAGAAATTCAAATGTGCTATTTATAATGTATTGATTGCAGCTCCTCCTGTAGCTGCTATTAAGCCATTTGCTATACATACCTCGCCTGCCTCCAGCAGCACTCTATATTTAACCCACATGCCTAGGTCTTTTTCCTACCAATTCTGCTCTGGCTGTAGCATGCCATGTCTGAGCTGAAAAAAGAACTAAATCCCTTGGGCCAAATTCATTCCTGAAGTTGCTTGATTGAACACATTGCATTTATAGTGAGCACAGATTTGGCTCACACCTGACTTTGTCAGCATTCACTGTGCTGTAACTAAGTAACAAGAGCACTGTCGTTAGGGGACAGATGAATAGCTTTCTCTACGGTTATTAGAGCACCGAGCACCTTTAAGGAGTGCAGAATCTGTGAAAGGAGGAGTTGGGGAAAAGGACACCGCTCCTTTTAGAGAATGTGTAACAGAACTGATAAGCTATGCCTGTGATGTGATCGAATGTGACTGAATACTGCAGGCTCTTGGACTCTTATTCTGTAAAATCCACAGGAGAGCAGCACAGGAAAAGATCGGAGGGAACAGCTTCTGCTATACTAAGAAAGGTATATATTTATATTTTCTTATTTGTCAGGCTTGACATGATGTGTTATCTTAGACAACGTCACTATTTTAAACAGTGGTGCTTATGAAAGAAGTGGTGTTTTCCACATTCTGACTGGCACTCATTGTCAGGAAGCCAGTCCGTGGGCAGCAACAGCTTTCACGGAGAAAGAGCAGGACATATTTGTGTGTAGTGCATTTGTACTGTATTGTAAATCTTGACAGCTGAAAGAAGTGAGATGAGATAACCCTGACTAAATTGAAAATTTAATTTATGGCTATAAGTATGCTGGAATTTGGTATTCATTTATATAGAAGAAAAAGCTGAATGCAAGTCAAGCTTCACATTCAAGTTCAGTCACATCATTTGGCTGAATAGCTGCTTTTATAAGTGTTTTGCTGCAAATGTATTTTATGGAGGTTTTCATTCTCAAGAGGGAGTTCTGCTACTCCAAAAATCTCTGAAGAAGGGACAAAAAGCACGTACTTTTGCTTACCAGCCCTGTTGGTGCTTATAGAGTATCCTTCTGATGCCCATAATGGATATTTTTTTACTTTCTGTCCTTTACAAACAAACTCATATTTACCAATACTGTCAACGTCATACTGATAAACTCTGTAAACAACCTTAAACAACCTTTACTTTGTCTCTGCACTTCTGCTTACTCAGTCATGGGCTTCTCCAACAAAGCCCTCAGGGTCAGAACCACAGTTCTGCATTTGCACAGTTTTGCAGTATTGAAATACAAAAGAAAAAACTTTCTGGTTTACAGCTTTAGTTTGCATTAATGAGAAAAGAGTTTGATCACATTAACACTGCGAGCAACTTACTTACCACCCAAGTTTAGCAATATTTCTCAGCAGTCTGGTACCCAGCTTACATCTGCCAGTCTCATACTGTTGTCTTTCAGCATTCCTTCAGGATCACTGGAATTAAAAGTGACTGGGAATTTTTTTAAAAAAAAACATAATTTTGGCAGCAGTCCTTGAAAACAGACCTTAATGTATGAGGCCATTCTAAAGCTCTCTCAGAAAGCAATTTCTAGACAGAGACCCTCTATGCCCACTCCAGGCACTTTTCTGGGAAGAGCTTTCACCCAGGATTTGAAGCCAATCCCTACCCTGCTCTATCTCAGGCTCCCTCTTCCCACACAGTGTTTGATTACCTGCTATGCTGTGGTGAATCCCACCTTGCCTGGCGTGTTAGAGTTGTTAATTTTCATAGAAATAAGTCATCATTTCAGCAGAGATTTCCTTCCTAATCCTTCAGATCCCTCAGCAGGTGTCCTCACTACCAAGTTTCAGTTGTGCATTCCCCCCAGCCTGAAGAGCAGCCTGTGGACAGCAGAAAGCTGTGCTGGGAGAGAGACAGATTTACAGTAGATTAGCTGGTAGACTTGGAAGCAGGGCAGGAGCGTGCAGTGGGGATTTGGGACACTAAGGATTCAGCCATGTGATATAAGGAAGAGGCTGTGAAATAGGTCTGTCCTGACAACAGTTAGCCAGTTTGGTCTTTCTCTTCCACCCCTTTCTCCCTACCTTCATTTGGGGCAAAATCATTCAATAACAGCTTGATTTTACTCCCTGGGGAACATGAAAATCTTAGCTTAGAAAACTCTTCACAGACCAGCTCCTAGTGTGCTGTCAGGGCAGAAGGCTTTCTGCTTTTGTCAGTCCACTGCCTCCCAGGTAGGATTTGTTCAGTTCTGCTGAGCCACCCGAACCACTGGTTTTAAACACTGGTACAAATAGTACAAACACATCTGCAGTGCTCCAGTAGGAATAAGGACTATCAGAAACAAACACTCCCTAGGGGTACCTGAAAGGGTCTTATTCCTGAAAAGCTGTCTTTGCTTAAGGCTTGGTAAAGTGCATTTCTTATCCTTGAAGAATTCTCTCCCCCCAAACTCTGGCTTTAATCCTTCAGTGTGTTCACTAGGTCAGTCTGGATTAGAATGCTACAAATTCCTGTGGACCTGCTTATTGGATGGAGATGAGGCCTCACTGTGTGGCCAGTTCATTCTAAACACTGCACTTCCTTATGGGGCACACAAGCTTTATATAATCCTTCTGCTTTGGGTAATAGCACCGAATACCATCTAAAGAATGGCTACTGGGAAGGGAGTTTTAAGTGGGTAGCAATTATCCTAATTGAAATCTGTGCGGGGAGAATGAATTTAAACACCCTTATGAAGCTTATTTGATGGGGCTCCCAAGTAGGCAATATGCACTTTTCTGTTCTCTTCCTTTCATTCAGTAGGAAGAAACTTGTATTTGTTTCCTTTCAGCCTGAGAAGAGGGAAGACAAAAGGCTATGGGGGCAGAAAACAATCATCAGAACTTTGCATTTATAGAAGACAGAAATTTTTGTAATTGTGGCAGTGAAGCTAAATTACAGTAATTTGAAAAAAACTGAGAGGAAGATCTAGATTTCAGGCAAGAAATAATGAAAAATTATATAAAGTCTGTTCAGATTGTTTTCATGATGTCAGTGGAAAATCTGAATGTCAGGCTCCCAGACTAAGTTTCCATTGAAATACAAGCTATTCACATTTGGCAATATGATGATTATTCTTCACAAAACAGTTGCACTCACTTGAAAATACATAAACAGTAACGAAAGAATAGAAGGTAAAAAGATTTTTTTTGACCTTTAAATGTACTAAATTACGAAGCTGTTGAATTGTGTTGCCTACAGCAACAGGATACAATATGTTTGGCAGAAGTTAGTTTAGACTTTCTGACCAGAATACTCAGCCTTTCTTTCTCTGGGAAAACATCAAGAAAAACAAAATGCCACAAAAGAGAGATTGCCTCATTCCAGACAGCATAGGACTAAGAGTCAGAAACTCCAGTCCCAGCACAGCACAGATCTCCTCTGGCCTAGTGCAGAACATTGTTAAAATATGTGTAGAAATGTGCTGACTCTTCTGCATTGTTTTCACAATGCTTCATAAACAGCTAATATATCCTTACTAGTGTGCAAATCCTCTGCATACTTCAGTGCATCAGTGTCTAAAGGCATAATTTCAGCAGAAGCTGAAAAAGGTTGAATGATATAAACTTATCAAGTGCTCCCCATTCACCAGGTTATGTGAGTTAATAAAGTCAAAATTAGATTCTAAACCCTTTAGCACCAGAATGCTAAAGTACTGTCTGGATGTGTGGAGACTCGTAATGAACTCTTAAACAACCAACCAGTACTTGGCAGTTAGATTAAATGCATGAAAAATTATAGCAAGACTGCATGTACCATCTTTCCTCAGAGGCCTGAATTGTCAGCTGGCTGAAAGCCCTTTGGGAAAGCATTTGAAGCACTGCTTGTCTCCACATTTTCCCAGTTGTTCATAAACTCAAGAATAATAATGTCACATAGGCATTTGCTGTGCAGACAAAACTACTTTGCCTTTCCTCAGGTGTTATCCATACATTCATAGCAGGGACTTTTCTGAAAAAGATTGATTCAGCTTTACAATGCCTTGAAAGTTTACACAAGTAGCAGTAACTTTAACTCTTGTGGCAACACAGAGGAAGATAAAACAGCCAATCCAAGGCCAGATTAGAAAAAAATGAGACTCACAGCTAAGTCCCCTGGCTCAGGGTCACAAAGTTTACTCTCATTCCAGCCCTGGAGAATAGCAGGCTAATGGATGTGCTGTCTTTGTACAAAAGGGTGGAGTTTTTGTGATAATGTTTAGGACTTAATTTTCAATACAAAGCAAAGCAGTATCAGTTTATCCAAGCTAAAACTGTAATGAGAAGCTCTGTAATTAGGCTTAGTAGGATTCATCTTGATTAGAAAAATGTTCTATCCAGCAGTTTTCCACCTCACAAGTATTTCAATGTTTGTCATCTCTTATTTTTGCATCTGTAGGAAATGATGTCTTGTTAATTACTCATAATGTAGTGAAATGTAAGAAGAGTTAAATAGTCAAACTTGATACTTCTTTAATCCACTGAGTGTGAATCTCACTAGGGTATGTGCTTTTGTTAAAACTTAGACCATTTAAAGGTGCTTACTTTCACATTCTTATTTTTCTTCTCAATAAACAAAACATCAGTTTTTAGCAAAGGAATGTTGGTTTGGAATCAGAGAAGCAGTTGCAATCAGTAGTTTACATCACATTTCCATACAGCTTCCTCTAACAGTGCTATGAAAACTTTGTACAGTTTTTACAAAACACTGAAAAAGATCTCAGTTCAATCTGGTTACTTGGATTTACCTTAAAAATGGATGTTACCAATTGTTCTAATCCTTATTTTTTCACATCAGGGAATTCTAGGAGCAATTATTTTTTAGCAGAGGTTGGAAAAATGTACCAGAAGGATTGATAAATAGCATTAAAGATCCTTATTATAACCTTTGGTGAAATGGCTGGAGTCAGCTGCATGAGAATAAAGAACAGGATGTATTGGTTTGGGCTCCATCACATGGGCATTTTATGATTTTAGAAAAACTGAAAAATTTACTATCATATGATAGTAAGGGGATACTGAATCCCCTAACTTGACATCTGTTGGCATAATAGCAGATCCCTAAGTCTGAGCCAGTTTTCATGGTTTCTTTTAAAGCCATTGGAATGACTTAGGTATTTCATCTCCACAGCAGATTCCCACATTTTGTGTCCGCTTCTCTCTTTGAAAATGTCTTTTTAAATCTCTGTAATCTGAAACAGAGGTACTCCCATTCAAATGCTGATTGTTTGATTATGGTGTACATCAGGGGAAAACTGCTGAGCTGCATTATCAAGTTATGATTTGGTCTTATGAAACCTGCCAAAATGAGTAAGATTAGATGCATAAGAAAATAACTCAGTGCTTTAGAAAGACTCATCAGTAGTTTGACAGGTTTGGACATGAAATTTTAATATGTTTTCTTTTAAACTCTGTCTTCTCAAAACCAGATGTACTGATACATGTTATTCATTCCTTCCTATAATGTTGTCCCTCCAGTTTTCTGTTTATTCCCTTGCTGAATTTTTCATTTCCCTGCTATTTTCCACTTCAAATTCTAGCTTTCAAAGAGAAGGCTCCCTTTATTATGGTGTTTCTAAAGCACAGAAGAGGTTGCAGTGCTAACCTGTGTATTTGGAACCTCAGTATAAGCTTTAAATAATAAGAGTGGCTGCCTTGTAATAAGTGGTTATGGGAAACTTGACTGTATGCAAGTTTTATTGCATACTTAATGAATCTCATGAATCCACATTAAAGCTAAAATTACTGTTGCATTTTCTAAAGCTGTCATAACACGACTGTCTCCTAGGTAGTGGTAGTTTTAAATTGGTTGAATTACACACTTAATTTTCATATCAAATATTTTCCAGCTAAGAATATGAAAGCAATTACCTATTTTGGTACAGATCTTTTTTCCCTCTGGGTGCATGACCATCACCATGCCTCTTGCTCTTGGCAGACTGCCTTTACAGTCTGCTGCTGTCACTAAATTTATTTTCACACCTAAGAAGACAGAAATAAAGAAGGACAAACTTTGAAAAATACTATGTTAAAAAAAAAAAAGAAAACCAAAAGTGTCCTTTTCTCTCTTTTTAGAAGGTACCTTCTCTGGAAAGTAGTTTTCAGAATAATTGCCTCCTGAAGGAGTTCTGCTAAGAACAACCCATACTGCCAGTTTATGAAGGTGCTGGAATGTTATACAGAGATATTAACAATAAAAAAATTCCAGTAGTTGAAAAACATTGATACTTCAAAAATTAAGTGAACTCATCTAGGAAGGAAAAAATCAGCATGTACTCCGTAGGTTGTTTCTACCTGTGGCCAACCTCTGGGGAGGCAGGTGGGCTCTGCTCTTACGTGTGGTACCTCTTATGTGTGGTAGCATTCATGTGGGATTCAAGTGCAAAGATCTGAGGCACTGTAAAAAGTGGATCCCTCTGAGTATTTGATTCAGTCAGTCTGAAAAAGAAGTCTCAGCATTCCTGCAGGACAGGGAGCAGGGCTGAGTTAGCCTACAGAGGCTGTCTCTCCCTGTTTGGAGAAATCTCATTAAATGGTCTCATATCAATGCTAAGCAATAAGGGAGGAAAGCTTTTCCCCAAAAATACACTACCTAGTTCATCCTGCTGCTCCCATCCACTCTTGCTGTCTAACAGATCCTTGAAGGCAGCCCCAAGCATGCTGGCAGGATCTCATAGTGCTGAAGCAACAGCCTGTGGTAAGGCCTGCTCAGAGAATGCCAAAGTATCCATTGTAACAGAGAATTATGTCTGGCAGTGGTCTGCAGTAATTCTGAATGCCAGCACTCTTCAGTGCTAGAGGGACCTGACTGTAGCTGGACTGCCACCAAGTGAGTCACGGGTTTGCAGGGTCACAGTTTCATGTGTCCAGAGGCAGGAAAGTTAGAGATCTGCTGGCCTTAGGAAGTGTTTTCTGGGCTCCATCCATTCATTGCAGTTCAGAATAATTATCTCTCACCTGTGTCAGTAATCCGAATCCATCAACAACAACCATATAATCAACTAAGCCATGAAAGTCAAGTAAAGACCAGTCAAGTGAAGCTAGAGAGATATTTAATGTTAAACTAATGATCTTTCCATAGCTCTATTGAAGTTTTTAGTGGAGAAATAATGTCAAAAATTTTCATGTAGAAAAACTAAAAAGAGCTGAAGTCCCATCTGAAAGGTGCAGGACAATTGGGCCTGGTCAGTAGAACTACTTCTGCACAGAGGGAAGGAAGAAAAATTGACATCCAGGCCTTCATGATCCTGTTGAAGTAATGAAGCAGGCTCATATTAGCTAGGAAAAAATATTCAGAAGGTCCAAGAAACAAGATATTAATGTGCTAATGACACTGGCAGGCTCTGAAAGGAAAGGTCTCAGGTCAGACTTTGCAAGAGAAGCATTAAGGGTAACTGTTAACATTGGTGACTGCTTGAAAACAAAAGAAATAGACTTTTAACAGCTCCAAACAAATCATACTTGCTCTGCAACCAAGATAAGAGAATGACTGAACAAAATCAGCTGTACTGTATCTTGAGCATATCTCCATGGAAACTCAGTCATCTTCTGAAGTCAAAATGTGTTCTGCATGATGATTCAAAATTTAAGTAGTGGGATAGATTTTCCCCATGTGTATATGCCAAATCCCACTACAGAATAGAGGTCAGACCATCCATAAAAATAGGATTTTTCTGGGACAATATTTGGGGAAACAAAAAAGAGAAGCAAGAACAAGTAGGAAGAGATTCGGAGGAATGTTGTTATCTCCTAGAATGAGACCCTTTGTCAATGACCCTTTGTCATTGGTCTTGGGTAATTTAGGCAAAATTTTTGAGGATGTTGTAGCTCCTGTTGGAGCTGGAAGCTCCTTGTGCAGTGGCATGCTTGGAGCCAGGACTGAGCAGCTCTGTGGGGGAAGGGACCAGAGCATTAAATAAAGCTACTTGTTGACTGCCTGTAGAATTGGCTTCTAAAGGAAGTGCTATGGAGCACCATCCATTACCAAGTGACAGAGAGCCTTTTACAGCTACTTTAGACAAAATCATAATTAAACTCTGCGTGTTCCTGTTCAGCATGGTTGGTTGTGGGTTATTTAGTTCAATATTTACAAAAGGACAGCCCTCTCCTGTGCCACCTTAACCCTCTGTTGTTTTCCTCTTTTCTTCCAGATGCTGGAGAGCTCTTCAGTCCCTTTGTTCATTGTCTTCATCCTCGTTTTCATTTTGCTGGTCATTGTGTTGCTCATCAGGAAAAATGCCACTGCTGCCCTTGTCTGGAATGAAATAATCCGGGAGAAAGTAACCAATTTCATCATGAATCAGAGCAAAGAGCAGAGGATTTTAAATTTTGTGCTGCAGAATGCAGTCAGAGGAGACCCCAGTAGTGTGCTGGACACTATAGATAAATACTGCTCCCAGAAAGAGTGGGCCATGAACGTGGGCGATGAGAAAGGTAATTGCAGCAGGGCTCAGCATCTGAAAAGATCCTTCAAGACTAGCACAGTACAGGATATCTGATTGTATTCACATGGCAACTTCCTTCTGCTGCTGCAAAAACCCCAACCCACAGAGCCTTGCGGTCAGCAGAGTAGCTCTGTGAACAGTTGTGCCTGCTTGTGCAGAAGTTTTTGAGGAGGGGTATCCAGTGACTCATCCAGAAAGTCACAGCACCAGATGTGGGTTTCTGTGTTGTGCACATTGCAAGTGTGTAAGCAGAGAGTGGCAACTTATGGGAAAAATCCAGGGTTGCATTATACCTCACTTTTTACATAGGGTGCCTTCAAGGCATAATTCATTATGTTAAATACTTTCAGATCCTTAACAATAAGATAGCAAATTGAAAAAACCCCAGAATTGTTTAACTATATGAATGTTGTGTATACAAGCATAAATTAGAAGTTTCTGTTGAAGGGAGAAATCCTGTCCATGTCATACAATATCAGACATTGTTACTATTTAGCAAGTAAATCATCTTGTTCTTGTCTCCTAAAGAAAAATATGGAAACAAAACCTCTTTTTCATAGCTGCAGGAAAGCAGCAATCTTTTCAAAAAACTATAGTGGCAAAATGTTAATATGTTCCCTTATGAATTAGAAACAAAAGTACCTCTTGCTGGGAAATTTCTGGGGAAATTTGCTTAGTCTGGGATTAACATAGCTAATGAAAAACAACTGTAAGCATTGTAATAAAAATGCTCTTCTGACATGTGTAGTTTTTTAAAGTAGCTCCTCAGCATACCTGGCTGGGGTGCTTAGGGGAGCAGAACTGTGGGTCATGGCTGAGTAGGAATACTTAAACTTCCACTACTTTTTGAGTTTAGTTATCAAGTTTCTAGCCATACAAATAAGAGGAAATTTCTCACAAATATATCTCACAAATAAATCCTTTCATTCAAAAGGACTGAATATAGTCACTGTCACTTCTTTTTGGGAACATTGTTAGCAATTGACTAATATTTTCCACCCCACAAATTCATGCAGTGAAACCAAATATTTTGCAGCTTTGTAAGTACACTTTTCTTTTTTCCTTTAAAGATGAGTATTTGGAATAAGAAATTTTGTATCAGACTACAGCAAGTAACATTAGCAGCAAATATGAGCACTCAAAATCCAGGAGTTACATATTTCACAAATATGGCCAGTTTCTGCAGTAAATTCTTGGAAAAAATGACTGCATTTCCCCCTTCTAACACTATAAATTAGTTGATTCAGGGAATTACATAAATTTTATTCAGGGAATATAAGTTAATTCAGGGAATTCATTATTCAGAAATGTGTATATTGTGAAACTGAGATTTCTTTTAGTTGAAAGTTTGCACCTGGAAACTTAAAATGTCCATGATTAACTTGATCACAAGCCAGTTTGCAAAGTATACAGAATATAATTTGACATGAACTCTTAATTTTTGAATGTCTTGAGCAACTGAGTACATGAATTTTTTAAGTTTCTTGTCACTAACTTGCTCTTCTGTATATGAACCAGCTTGATTTTGTCAGTAGGTAATCTTTTCCCATTTTAATCAGGTAAAATTCTGGACAAGACAGTGGAAGAGGCCAATCCATCAGTTGCCCTGGAGCTGGGAACGTACTGTGGCTACTCAGCAGTGAGGATTTCTCGGCTACTGAAGCCAGGAGCTCGTCTGCTCACTGTGGAGTTCAACCCAAAATTTGCTGCTATAGCTAAACAGATGATTGAGTTTGCTGGAGTACAAGATAAGGTAAATACCATTTTGTCTGTAACCACTACAGCAAAACTGGTTAGATTTTGTTTTGTTTTTTTCTTGTACCCATGGGCCTTTATAAATTTAACCAGCTCCATGCTTAGTTACAGTGCCTGACCTTTCACAGCAGGACTTCACTATGTTGCCTTACAAAAGCCAGAAGAATACTGGGTTTCTCAATATAAACTAAAAGGTTCAAATTGGTGTCAAGACTAACTACGAAAAAACCATAGTTCAATTTGTTACAAAAGCTCACAGGAATCAGTTGTATTATGTGCAGTGGACTTCAAATGAGACGTATTTACCCAAATCTAGCTGGTCACAGTACCCATACCTAAGTTTGGTGCAGTCAGAGGTGTCTTGACTCTCTATAGCTGGTTGAGATGCAGGCATTTCCAGTCTATATCCCCCCTCAGGTTGGGGGATTCGTACCTAAGAAGTGCCTGTCTTTTCAGTAGACATCTCACTTTAATGGAGCTGGAAACACTGGAAAGTGGACTGGAAATAAGTCTCACCAAGGGACCTTCTAATGTGTTTCTTAACTTCTTGAAGAGAACCTGAAGTACCAGTGACATCTAAAACTGCATTTCCCCATCTGACTTAATCTCCTGATCAGCTATGAGTCATAAAACAGACATTTCCTCACCATTTTTTCCTCCTCTCTCAGTATATGGTGTTTGCCTAACAAAAATCCACGTGCAGCAGCTGCTTTCAGTTTAACAGTAGTTACTCCAATAAACCTGTGAGGAAGATGTAACAGCCTCTGTCCTGTCTGTTCCCTCTCCTGGCCATATAAATTTTACATACTGTAGCCTCCATCTTTTTTCTAACCTAACCGGTTCTCTGCATTTTTTGCTTCCCTTGGACTACAAGACTCAACTGAGATGTAACTAAAAAAAAAAGTAATCAAAACCACTGTTTTCAACAGGAGATTTCTATGCTTCCAGTAAAGACACACATTATACAACAAAAAAAACTGGGTCACTTTTTCTGTTGTTAATTTAAAAAACCAACAAAATCCAAACCACTGAAATTCATATTTTGAAATTTAACTGAGTTGGTTTGTCAAAAATAAAAAGTACATTTGACCTAACCCTACCAAATAATTCAATTGACACAATATTGAGCTATAAACATGATCCCTGATGCCTGGCTACAATTCAGAATGAGCTGTGAGCATGTGACTTTTCTTAATGGTTTGCAATTCATCACATGGATTTGTATTCCAGGTAAAACTCCTTGAAGGCCCTTCAGAGGAAATTATCCCCCAGCTGAAAAAAAAATATGAAGTGGATACTCTGGATTTTGTCTTCCTGGACCACTGGAAAGACAGATACACACCAGACACCATCCTGCTTCAGGTCAGTTTGCACAATTCCAGTCTTAAAAGTAAAGCAGCAAATATCTTCATGTCTGTGAGGCTTCTATTTATGAGTGACCTCATGTGATGTAAAATGAAGTCTGGCAGCCTTACAAGAAAAGAGAATTTGAAGGACAGACCCTAAACTTTTGTTAAGGACAAGTGCCAACACTACATAGCTCAGGACTCATTGAGTACTGCTGAACCATTCTGTTTCCTGAACATACAAGTGTGCAGTAGAAATCCTACCTGGAGGAGTAGGCCTGAGTCTTACACTCCCAGGAGTGTGTGCATCGTCACCAACCAGAACACTTGACCAAAGCCCATCCTGCTCCTGGGAGCAGGTGAGACTTGAGACCTGCATATCCCAGCTCCACACCTCTCTGATTTCCTCAGTACCCTTTTTTTTTTGCCTCGGTCTATGGTGCCAGCAGAGCCATTTTGGTAGCATGGCTATGGTAGCACAGAGTATGACTTGTCTTGGAGTCCTTGCACTGCACCTAATTAATTGGCTGCAAAGAAATGTTAAGAAGAGTGCAGACTGGCCCAGCCAGGAATTTCCTAGGGAAATTCTATGTCCAGCCCCAAATGTGTAAAAATTATGCTTATTTTTTCTCAAGCTGCCTTAACCATTGCTGTGGGTATTGCAAAATAAGTTGGCTGTAACAGCAGTAGGCAGTGGCAAAGGACTTCTGGATAGGAAGGTATTTTCAGGTGTTAAATAACTGAGATTGACAACATCCGTGCCTATAAACACAGCACATACACTCTCCTAGCATACTTCTACGGAAGTATCATTTTTCAATTATTTTCTTCACAAATAAATCTACTTTTTTTGAGCCTGCCTCTTAAATTGAGAACCTGCCAAATACTTCCTGACCCCTGCCTGAGGACTACAACACTATTTTCTGACCCAGCCTCCCTGGTTTTTTAGTTTTAAGCCCTGGCCTCCAGAAAGCGGTTTGAAAAGGAAATTTGTTTGGGGTTATGAACAGCTAGTATTGAATTTACACAGCAGTAGCTGAAGAAAATATTCCCTCAGTACAGTTATTTTGTATTCAGAGAATGCTTTCTTTTAAACTGCCTGTGTAAGGATGACTGAGCTCTTTCCACAGTACATCCTTATCAGAACTTAACCTCCCAATACAGCCAAAACAAACAGACGGTTTAGTTCCATGGCAGTGGTCAGTTTGATGCAACTGTGATACAAAGTTGCAAAAAAACTCCCATGAAATTAAGAGGCAAAAGACAAAGAAAAGATCCTCAGATTTCCTCAGATGTCACAAACCTTCTAAAATGTATTCTCAGCAGATATTGCAGTATGAATAGTGAATATGAAGTATGAATTTATTCAGATGAAATATGTATATATTGGAAGTGGTCCAGACAAAAAAGCCAGACTTGAAGAGCATCTGAAATCCTGATGACCAGTGGAAAATCCAGTATGTTGTCTCTTTTAAGCTTCTGTAAGCTGTGCAATAGAAACAGACTGGAGGGTATTTGACCTGTCTTTAAAATCACTTCTACTGTGCTGACTGGTGTTCAGTCCCCAGAGGCAAGAGCAAAAAGCACAACGGCTTCTGCAGGACACTCATCAGCAGAACTGCTCTCACAGACTGGGAGTGACCAAAAACACCCCATGTTTGGCTACAGCTACTGCCTGTAACCACAGGATAACAACAAGCTGATTTAGCTACAGACTTTGTTTTAAAACAGCTGGTAAGCCCAGATAAGCAACCAGTAAAAATTAGTTTTTTAGGTTTACTGAAGATAAACATTGCACTTGAAGTGACTATTTCTAGTTAGTTATGTCTTATGGAAATTTGTCAGAGGGATCTTCATTGTGGGAAAACCTTGCTTCATGCCCAGATCCCAAACAAAATGGCAGGAAGTTGTTCAAGATGAAAGGAAAACAAGCACAGAAAATCTTTCATTCTTTTAGCAGTTTTGGAGTCTGACTGAGACTGGCCAAAGCAGTACATGCTACTCTCAGGTGACCTAAAGAGCTACTACAACAGTTTAATGCCATATTAAAAAAAAATTTAAACATGAGGCATGACAGCCAAAACAAAGCCACCTTACTGATCATACAGACATAGCTGGAAAGAAGCTGAGGAGCAAAGTACACACTTCCACTTGATTGGCTGTTTCAGAATCAGCATCTCTAATGTTGTACTTAAAGAGAAAAACTTAGCAAATGAGCACAAAGGACCCGAGAGTTACTCAGCTTCTCCCATGTCTCTCTCACCTTCCAGACCTGTACCACAATGGGTTTTTGGATGCAGGCATGCGAGTATACCTGGTTAACATGAAAGTACATTACATTCAAGCCAATGTCTGCCTAACAGCCACTATGAAGCCATTTCTCTTCTTTTTAGGAATGCAACTTGCTGAGGAAGGGCTCAGTTCTTCTGGCTGACAATATAATTTTCCCAGGAGCTCCAGATTTCCTTAACTATGTCCGCAAGAGCCCCCATTTCCAATGCACTAACTACCCATCTCATCTGGAATATATGCAAGTGGAAGATGCCATGGAGAAGGCTGTGTTTTTGGGATAAAGAGTCATTAACAATCAACTTTTGTTTCAAATGATGTAAATGCAACTGCACAGGTTAACTTGTCTATGCTTTACCAGTTTTTTTATTACTATTATTTTTTTATTTTGGAGCTTGTAATTAAACAAGCATTAGTGATCTTTTTAGGCAAGGTAGAAACCAAAATATGGTCTGTGCCATGGTTCCACATTGATTTGGCAAACCCAAGGTGATGCAGATTGCCTTGCCTTGACCAACACATCATCAAACAACAGTCTGGCATTTTGAACTCAACTTGAACAACCACAGTTTAGGTTTAGGGTGGAGAAATACGCTGCAACTTCTGAAGACTTGTGTCCCCAAGCTAAACTCATTAATCATTAGCAAGAGTGGAAAAAAACATCCATGTTGCAAAAAAAGACCATTTCATGTGCCCTATTTTTGCTAAATTACTAGCATGCCTCTTGATGCAGTGAAAGCTCCTGTTGTGAGATCAGATACTTCTTTGCACATTTAGTGCAAAAGTTAATCATCTCTATGTGAGAGAAGAGAGCACACACTGAAAGAAGGCAGACCCATGCAGTGATGAGAACAACAAAACAGAATTTTGAAAACACAAACAAATAAAATTATTAATCTGCCCATGCAGAGGCAGGGAAAACTGAAGTAGTAAACAGATTAAAATAAATACAGTAACAGGTAACAAAAGGAGCAGACTCTTTCCAAAAGAATACAAAACTACATAATATTTGACCTTGATGAAACGCTGGTTTTCCCTCATTATACTGTACATACATAGTACGTGCTTTTAGGGGCAGGGCAAGCTGCTTACTCTGAAATGCTGGGTATGTTTAAGATGCTGTACAGAAATAAAGTCCAGAGAGAATGGGTTTTAGCAGGTGGTTCCTGCATGCTCTGGTTAACCTCAGTGCTGTTACACCATGTGAATAGTGTGGGTTGTCATTGAGAAGATTCAAAGCCAAATATGAAGTCTCTAACTCACCTGAACAATGCAGAAATTCCGTGGCAGTTCCTAGCATGTCCTGCTGTGATTATATAAGGCAGCAACAGTCACATTTCTAAATAAAAAGTAAGAAACAACAGAGCAGGGGCATGACATTCATTTTTCCGATGAATTCTGTACTGCATGTGAGGCTTCCAGATGTGAAACAGACACAGAAAGATCCAATAGTTAAAAATCAGAGTGAAAATCAAGGACAACCATTCTTGTCTTTCCCAGTATGAATTTTTTCAAGCCTGTTATGAGTTTCTTCCTTGTATAGCCCACCTTACTGCAGTGGTCCCTGCTCTGGCCTGTATGCTGCAGAATAATCCACCTCCGGGACACTAGTAAGGAACAGAGGATCACCAAAAGAAAACTAGAACAGGCTAAGAGTCAGTTTAGAAATGGACCAAGCAAGCCACGGTGACCCAGCCAGTTTGTAAAGCGTGCATTTCAAAGGGACAGGAGAAGGCAACATATCAGAGTTTTCCTGACAAGGTAACTCTGTCATATATAATGAAAGACACAAGAGTTCCTGTACTGGGTTAGATTATGCAGAAGCAGCATCAGGTGACTCTGCTGTGCTGTTCTGTGTAGAGCCAACACTGAGTTCTAACACCTCCATCTTGTACTGTAAGTCAGTGATTAGTTCTGTAACATTGCTGAGCAGCACATCCTCTTGGTATTCAGCACAACTCCAAGTCATTGGACCAAAGTCCTTCAGGTGGTTGGAAACAATTTTTGCAAAATTTGCAATGCAAAATAATCTTCAACTACATTTACTGGCATATACAAGTTTCTAGGGAAAACTGGAAAATCTGGATACCTATGGTGGACCAGAAAATTTGTCTGTACATCTAATGTCTTGACTCCAAAGAATCCTCGCTTGTGTTTAGCCCTGAACACCTTTGCACCCAACAGACAGTCCTGTCACAGCAGGGCACATCCCCCAGGCTGATGAGCAAACCAGTCTCAGAAGGATGAGTAAGAGTAAACAGGTAGAGTCTTCTGCATTTTCCAAGAGCGGATCAGAATAATGGCCAAAATTACTGTTCAAGAGACTGTCAAGAAGATTAGAAAAGGTGGGAACCTGTTCGGTGGCTATTTCAAAAGATGAAGTAGTGAATAATGTATTTGTAATACATATGGCAAATGTAACAGCCACCTTTTAGTAAAAAAAAGTATTTTAATTAATTAGAAAGCATCTTCTACATGGCAAATTGTAAAAATAAACACAATGTATGTTCTAACAGAATATCTGCAGAATTCCATATGTAAGAAAAATTTTTCCACTTCACTACATTTTTGAAATGTTCTTAATTATTGGTGGCAAGGGATGAAAAGAAAAAAAGCCTGACTCAGTTTGCATGACTGACAATTAGAAAAAAGGCTTTTGGTCAGTTGAGCAAATATGATCTGCAGTCACTGACACATAAATGTGAAATCTCCCAGGGAAAGGAGGCACTTTTCAAAATAAAGTCACACTTTGAATTCTGGGAGAAGGAAAAGGCAGACAGTGGATCTTCTAATTCAAACATATTTTAAAAACCTACTGAGTGTTACTGCAACATCAGCCTATTACAGTTAGAAGACACAACCTATGCTTGCAAAAACTGTGTATGGAATGGTGCATGTGGAGCATGTGTTTAAGGAGTGCCCATGAGAGTGCACCATGATAGAAAGCTCCCAAGAGGAAGAACTTCCCTAAAACAACATACATAGATCTCTGCAAATTCTCACAGCTCACATCTGAAACACATAATAGCACCAAATACTGGTAATTTACACCTATCCTCCAGATGACAGTTTCTGTCCAGGCTGTCTTAGTGATTCAGGCAGTACATGAGAGTGACATCTGGTTTCTGCCAGAGTCTCTGTTACCTCAAAGGGACACGATACCGTCTTTCAAAATATTGAACCAATTTGTGTACAAGAAAGAAGGAGGATTTAAGACATAATCAAACCTGGCACTACTGACTTTTGCATAACAGCATCCATGGAAGCAATCCTTCCATCAGAATTTACTTGTCTGAGTACAGAGCAGGGTACAGGAGCCACTGCCTCCTCCCACTGGCATGAGGAAGTGAAAAGCCCACTGGAGAATTCTGAGCAATGAGTCAAACACTAAATGCAGTGAAGGGAACATACAGAAACCCCTACAAGAGCAACAAGAAGAGAGAGACCACTGAGATCCCAACTCTCCCATCCAAGGTGACACCAGCAGGGTAGTGATGTGTCCTTACTTGGCTGAGCAGTCAATCAGGAATCAGTTATAAGGTACCTTACAAGTAACAGCTGTGATTGCTGTGCACACACACACGTTGAACAGAGTACCAGACTTTCAGTCTTTGCCTCTGTCTCTACAGCTCAGTTAATGACATTATAAAGCACCTTCCTGTTTCAAAAGATCCCTCATCAGCTTGTACCACAACAAGATCTTGCCACTGCTGTGCTTCAGAGACCGTCAAAGAAAAACACTGGGGAAGAGACCCTTGAGGACAGAGTATTACCCCAAGACACTGCTGAAACCTGAAACAGATGAGGGCTGGTATTTCTTGCCCACTGTTACCAGATTAATCTTTCACCTGCAGGACTTACCACTTCTGTTTGCCCAACCTGTGATAAGCTGGAAATTAAATCATTTTGACAGCTATAAAACGTCAGTTTTAAAAACAAAGTATTTGTTTTAGCTAGTACCTTACCTACAGCATCTGCTATTCATTGCCATATTAGTGCACCCACAACGGGAAAGTAAGATTCCTTACTGCGGTGGAACAATGACGACACCAAGCTGCAGGATGCTAAGTCCAGGAGCCCCCATCTTATCACAGCACTTGTGAAACTGTATCCTCCAGCTGCAAGAACAGATCCAGAGATGATTTTACAAAACACCTGGGGATGCATTTAAAACATCTGAAATAAGGAGGGCAGGTAAGCCGGAGATGACCTTCCAAGCTCTGTTTGCAAACATTTGCATGTAAATGAAACCTTACAGTGCTGTGAATGGTACAGTCAGGAATTCTCATATGGCAAACTCTGTTACTGGCAATGATTCATCAGCCTTTCACTCAGAAAACCTGACCTCCATTCTCTAAGACCTCACAGAACATTCTGTGGAGATTTATTAAGTTTTGTCAGGCTTCATGAAGACATGGTGGTGAATATGGTGTGTTTAGGTGTGCCAGTCACTGATCTCACAAACACAGATGAGGCAGTCTTCAAGACAATGAGTATCTGGTGGTAACTGGCTGTTACCTTCAATCCATGGGTGACTCTTCATTATCAGGATTTTCTTCCATTCCACAGTACCAAATGTAAATTATTTGGCACATCCTCAAAGCAACAATTTCTCATGTCAACCAAACCTCATACATCGCTACAATTTAGTTTTCTTTAGAAAAGATTTAGAAATGTGCAATCTTTGTAAAGTTACGTAGATTTTATGACTTGAGAAATGTTAGTAACTTTCCAAATGGAAAAGCTATCAGCAAGTTCTGTGCTCACAGACTTGCTGGCCCTTGAACAGTGATGCAGATATCTTTTCCACAGAAATATGCTTGTATATTAAAAAAGAAAAAAACTCTATGATCTACAGTCCAGGGTTGTGCTAGAACTCCAGCATATGGCAATGAGTCAAAAATGTTCAGCTTTACTCATTTATAAGATATTTCAATTGCCTCTCATTACCACTGACCTTTTACTAACACAGAACATTGACCTGAACTGGGGTTGAATAATCCCCTGCCACAGAAAACTGCTGCTGCAAAAGCCAAAGAATATTTGAGATACCTGATGTAACAAAAAGATAACCAATGGCACATATATTCTTTCCAGGCATGGTTTATTGAAAACACACCAAACTGTTATCCTACATACCTGGTTTCTAACAAGCATTCTACTTGTCTGCATTATGGAAAGATCCTATCATAGTAATAATACATTCTGTCACGGTAATATTTGTTCTATGAAAAGCATAATCCACCTTTTTTCCCTCTCCATACTTGTAAAATCAAACCATTCTAAGTGTTTCAGTTTATAGTACAGTGTAAATACAATGCAAAATCCCACCAGTCTAATCTACAGAGAGAATGTTGAGCAGTTATTACAGAAAACACATTGTTGATTTTTTTAAATTCTCCTACCATGAAAATTTTAAGGCACATGATAGTTACAAACACATTAGCTACTAATTACCAGTAAGCTTCTTAGTCTAGTTATTTTGTTTTTTTCTGAACAGTAAGAACCAGATTGGCAGGCCTTGTAGTATCTGCACTATCTTCCTCCTCACCTTGGACTTCAGATCATCCTAATCTGATGTCAAACTTAAAACAAAGGCTCATAATATCTTCCCCTTAAATGCACTAGGTTAGTTACTGTATCAGTAAATCAGAGATTTTCTCTGTCAAAGATAAGGAAACACCAGATTTTAGGGGCATCATAAGGAAATTTTGCAAGAAACTACACCTATATAAACACTTTCAAAAACTCCACCCCAACAGCACAAACCTGCTGGCTGAAGATATTGGCACACTGTAGGTTTCACTGAGCCAGCAGTCGCTCAGCAGATGAGGCTATAACCACTCCTATGTGCCCATTTGGCTTCTGAAGCTTTGCTTACTCGAGGGTTTGACATGTGCACCTCCCTCACAGGTAGCTGAGCCTATGCTCAACCTTAAGGCAGGTAACAGAAGGTAACTCACTACCTTCAGTCTCATGGAACTGCTCTAGGAGTGACAACTGCTTTGCCTAGCATAAGGCTTTCCTGCTGGAAAGCATTACTGAAACTTCTCCTCAGAGCTGGCACACACTTAGGAAACTGCTGTAACAGACATGCCACCCCTGGCTTTTGTCATGTGTCCCTGACAGCATGTCAGTTCCTAGTCCCCAGGGGCATCTTGGCAACAGAGACCAGATTTGCTTTCCTGATAGAAGCACATTGAGAACCAGAAGGTCTGAGCATGTGAGAACACATCTGGGATAGGCAGCAGTTATGCCAGAACAGAAGACACTGAAGACTGGGACCTATGGCTGCCCAAGCTGTTCCCTAGGGAGCATTTCAAGCTGACAACACACCTTGAGTTGTATGTATGGCTATATTGCTACTTAAATCCACAACAGAACCAAAACGTCTTACAGCCTTGCCTTTTTGCTCTCCTCCTTGGATTCTGCAGACCTGCTGACTGACCTGGGAAGCCGTAAAGCACAACTGCTCTCACACTTACTTGATGCTTCTCCAGGGGAGTTGGCACACAGTGTTCTTTCAACTTGCACAGCTCAGTGAAATCGCCTGGGAGATATGTGAGCCACCTTCCTGGGAAGAAGGTTCTACAGTAATCACATGCTGTCAGAAGTCTTCCTCTCCCCCATGTTATCTCAGCCCTGACTGGGCCATCAAATTTCCTCCTCCTCTTTATCAGGAGTCTTGCAACACCCTCACTTCCTTCCACAACCATCCCTCCCACTACAATTTCTGCAGGTAGAAATCTCTTCTATCCCAGCCCCTTACAGGCATATTCCCTCCTATTTTCACAGTGGAGTAAACAGTAAAAGAGGAGGTCACATACCTGAGCCCTAAAGAGCACTGCCTGCCTTTTAGCAGGAGACTCTAGACCCTACTGCAGCATTAGTCAACACACACTGCCGCTTTCCCTTCTTTACATACAGTCCCTGCTGCCAAAATACAACAATGACGGGTTCATACACCCACATTCCAGAACAGCTCAAACAGCCAGTCACACTTGTGCCAGCAAGGGGAGAGGAGAGGGCAGGGGTGGGTACACATCCCACCAGTGAGCCCCTGGCCATAGACAAAAAGGACATTAAATCACCAGACCTGGTTCAAGGCACCCTGCTTTGGACCTCAGCAAGTGGGCTGAGAATACAAGGTGATAGTCTCATGTGCAAATCATCCCTCAATCTGTTTTCTTTCCTCAGTATCCAAATAACAGTTTGTTGAGAAGAAAAAACCCTACAGTAATGTTGAGGATGAGTTATTGCTACATACTTGGGAATTAGTTGTCAATGTAAGGCATGGGAAGGGTAGGGGTTTGAAGTGTGATTCCCAGTGGAAGCCTTGGCCCATCAACTTCTTGACACACCATCCTCTGATTTTCTGCAGCAATAAACCATGTTGTCAGCTCACAACTCTGCTGGCTGCTGTAACACCCCCAGGAAAACAAAGAACAGTTTGCTACGATGACCTGGGCAGCCAGTGCCATCTAACTTGATAGGGACAGTTCAGGGTGCAGTGTAAATACAAAAAAAGACTTTTGGGAGAAGTGAGATGGGGTCTGAATCTGCTTCTCAAATATCCTTAGTGTTTTCAGCCCATTAATGACACAGATGAATGCAGACTCCAAACCCAGACTCTGAGTGTCCCTGTAGTGTCCCAGTAAGAGCCATGGGATATCTAGGAAGTCATGATCATAACTGGCCCCAGTCACTTCACTTGCCCCTTCCTGCGGTTTTCTCTGTTAACTTCTTGCTGGCTTTGAAATATCTGCACAATAACTAAATCACAAAGTCTTAGCAGAGACTCCTTTCAACAGTCAGGTCTTTATTTTAAGTGAACTTTTTCTCAGACTCCTTTGGTAAATATATGGTTTGAAGTAGATCAGGGACAGACTGACAGCACGGCCCTTCTCTTACACTGTTCTAGTCAGCTACAAAGCAGGTTCCATTGCTAATTACTGAACGTTTTTAAAAAAATCCTTTCATATACAAAAAGAATACACCAAGTACATAACCAAAAGTGATATAAAACTCTTCTGTGTAGCTTGGTTAAAAGGGTCTCCGCGTATTGGCAGAACAAGTATGAAAAGAGCACCATTGATATAATATACAGTCAGACAATGTATCTGGTTTCATTGCCACACCTTATGTCTACACAGAGAGACAGTGCCCCGACACAGATAGTCACAGGTGCCTCTCTTTGCTTCCCTTGATCCGCTGAGCATCTTTGGCCCAATAGGACTCTCATGCAGGTGAAAAAACAAATCTTTGTTATATTGATTTGCTCCAAGCAACTTCACCTTCCCCAGGATCCAGAAGTGACACTGCAACGTATGTGGAAGATGAGGGTCAAATAGGGAGGGTGCGAAGCAGCACACATATCATCCAAATCACTGACAGCTTCTGGCATCAGTCTTTTTCCCTGAATCAACAAATGCTTCCCTCTCCTGCAAACTACTTTACATGGTTTTGTTAACCTATTCTCTGCACAACAATATATATATATAGATATATAGACTTCTTTATTTATTTATATATATGTATTCATGTCAAATTTTTAATATACTCAAGAAGATACAAAGCTCTTGGTACTTGCTTTTTTTTTCAAGTTTTTAAATTTTTTTTATACAAAAAATGCAATGGTTACTATTACAGTAATATTTTGGGGGAGGTGAGATTGTTGGATACTTCCCCTTTTTAGTTACAAAAGGAATGGCAGGCACTGAAAACCGCAAATGATGTTTGCTAGACTCAAGGATGTGCTTTCCAGTCACACCGTTTCTAGGAGCTTGTTTAAAACTAAATGTGGCAATCAAAGAACAGTGGCAACCAAGTAAAATCAGCAAAAGTCCTCTCAATGCTGATACTGAGACATTTGCTTTCTGTTCTCATCTGCTGCCCTCCCTTGACCAATGCCTGGAGAAAATCAGTGATCTGAAATAATTTAGTTCCCGGCATTTCCAGATACCACATTTGCAGAGTACGTTTTCTTGAGGTAAACATGCCCCTACAGAAGGCAGGCCTTGGCATCCTGGAGGAGAGCTGCTGCACACAGGTGATTTTCATGCCACGTGAAATATGCAATCTCAAAAGCAACGGAACACAGAAACCATGACAATGATTTTAAAATGCCAAACCAGTTCCCTTTGTGGCATTTTTCATCAGGATCTTTAGCCCAAAGAAAACATGGATCCAACACTGAAAAATTTACTATCAAATACAAGTGACAAACCCATCTCAAATTTATAGGTGTTCAAAATGAGACATCCTACAAAAAAGCTCCTATTACCTTCAATGTCTTAACAGCTATGGCAAAAGTAGTTCATCATCATCAATGCAACAATGATACATTTAACATGTAAAAGCTCCTTATTGCAATCTTTGAGAACATGAAAGTAAAAAGCCAGCCAACTCCATTTCCCAGCACGTATTTCTGAACCAGGGACACTGAAACCTTCCATAAACTGCTTTTCAATATGCAGAAATAAAAACAGAGACATTACAGAATTCAAAAGGCAGAAGTATTGTACACCAGATTATAATGATAATATAGCACTGTGATTGATATAGCTTACTCTAAAAGCAGATTATACAGCTTGCATCAATTTTGTCATCCACTCTCCAGTTCATTTAACTAGCATTTAATAGTTTTTGTTCTGCATTTTCTCCCTTCACTGAAATCCAATAAACCCACTCAACAGTCTTGCACCTTCTGTGGGAATAAAAAAGAAAACCTAAACATTTTTCAGAAAGCCTTCAAAAACGTTAAGAGTCACAGTTCAAAAGAAATCCCCCAAAACAAAAACCAAAGCAATGAACCCCAAACCAGAAAAGTGCTATTCTCCTCAAGGCTACACCTACGGTATCATTTCAAATACCCCACAGTTCCTCTCTGGCTGTGAAGCTGCCGCATGATGTGCGCTTCTCCAACTTGGCACCATCCACACGTAAGAGTCACCTAAGAACGCAGCCAGCTACATGGAAGCTTGGATTCTCTTTTCTTGCTCTTCTTGCAGGAGTGGGAGGGAGGGAGGGGGAGGCGGCGGCTGTTTCTGGTGGGAATGTCAGGGAGTTAAGCAGCAGAGTGTCTCGCTGTAAGGCATCGTGCTCCGGGCGATGGCACTCGGGTGGGTTCGCTCCCCACGCCCTCCTGGGACCTGCAGCCCTCCCAGTCTGAATGGCAGTGGTGACTGATGAGATCTCTGGGTCGATTCAATGTTTGTTTCTCCCCCCTCAATTAAAAAAAAATGTGGTTGGACTTTAACCCTGCAAAATAAAGTCAGAACTGATTAATACCAGTCATTAGCATGGCATTGGTGATCTCCATCACCTGTGGTAGGACAGTGACTGGAAATGCCAACCTATGCCAACACATGGGCTCCTTGAAGGGCATGTCTGGGAGAAAATGAGCACAGACTTAAGTTTTTCTAAGTCAGAACCCCCTTGTAGGGCTTCACCTCAGAGCAGAGTGCAGGAGTGAAGGAGGCACCACAGGCACATTGATGTGCCTGAGCCACCATGGCTGATCAGGCAGCGCTGAGCAGCTGTTGGAGGCCAGTGGTGCCAGGACCTGCTCTGTGACAGCACCTCAAAATGCTGAAAATCCTCCTCTAGGCAGGTGCTTCCAACCAGAAACAGAAACCATCTGCTAACACCTTGCATTTCTACTAGATTGAAAGGAAGGAGGGGAAAGACTATCCAGCACCACCCAAAAACATACAGGAATTTTCTCTCCCACTAATGAAAGGGATTTCCATGTACAATTATGGGGGTGGATAACAGTTCATGGTTTGGAATTTGGGCCTTTAAAGTCTCTTGCCCACTCTGATGGGAAAGTTGCTCAGTGCCTTCGTGACAGTCACTGAAATTTTCCTTTAGTCATAGCCAGGGGCAGAACACCTGCTGTTCCAAACACAGCATCCTCTGACAAAGTGCCAGAAGGTATCACCAGGGTAACTCAAGCAAGACAGCAGGACACAGATTAGCAGTGGCAGGAGTGAAGGAAGGCCGGTGACATTACTGAGGAACTTGGCACACGGCAAAGGCAGACAACTAGAACACAACAAAAAGGCACCTTTCTTTAGTGACACACAAAAAAAAAAACCAAAAAAAAAAAGGAAAAAAAAAGAAAAGTGGGAGTTGTGGGTCACTGTTTATTGTGTAACCAATATAATCTCTCCTTGCAAAGTAACTCGTGTACAGTCAGCAGCTTTCCTGCTGTAATTCGTGGGAACCTTAAGGGACATCCAAAAATAGTCAAGGATATGTTTTTTTCTTAAGTCTCAGGCTAATCCTTATAATGAGCATTGAGGGAGAAAAATGGTTGGAATCAGGAACACACTACTCAAATTCATTCCCATGGCCTAACAGCAGAAGTATTTCACATTTCAGCTGACAACTAATCATTCACAATATTAATTTTCTGCCTGGTTATTTGACAGGTTATTTTTAATCACACAGTGGTGTTTGGTTGCGTTTCATTAAAGATACACTGAATAGTACAAACACCACTTTTTTTTTCTTCCAAATACACTTTCATCTATCTGTAAGTTAGCAGTTAGATTTGAAGAGATCCCACAGCTATACAAATCATGCACAAGAGAAAGTTATTCACTAGACCCAATTACCATTAAAAGGACCTACCATGCATGCAAATTAGACCCAAGAGTCAACAGGCTGGGGTTTAATGTCACGGGCATCCACCAGATTCACCGAAGCCCTGTTACTCCTGTTAATGTTTTTCCTATTTGTGTCATTCTGCAGCACAGGGTGAGGAGTTAAAGCAAAACAGAGCGGATTAATCAAACAAAACCACCAAACAAGTCAGCTTAAAGTAGCACAAGGGAAAATTAGTGGTAGAGAAAGAAACAAGATCAGCAAAGGCACAATACTGAAAAAAGCATCTGCAACAGCCAAAAGGCCACACTTCCCTGGATTCCCAGCCTCCCTTGAGCTTTCACACAGCTCACGAGCTACAACCCCCACAGCCACATTTCTGTTTGGCAGCAGAGAGGAAGAGCAGCAGCTGCTCAGCTCTGCCCAGGTGAGGGCAGGGCTGTGCACACCGTTGCTGTGTACAATAGCCTGGATTCAGGCTACCCCCAGGTGCTCAGAACCAAGAGGCAGCACAGGCTGTGGGTCACACACTGTTGAGGTGAAATGTTTTTTCGCTTTTTCTCATAAAAGCAAAGCAGCCACTTGCTTAACTCTGGTTGTGCGTCACTTCGGTCATACACTGGAGTTGGAGCTGCTTGAAGTGATTTTGAGGGTTGCATTGGACCACTTTAATGAATTTTGAGTAGAAAAGATAACAAGTACTTGTTAATTTTCCTACCTTATCCTATTTTCCTTAAAAAGACATTTTTTGCCAAGCTCCTATTGATCAAAATTCTTACATAACTTACTGCATCCATTCCTGCTGCATCCTTGCAAAAATGTACTTGAACTGTAATGAGGGAACTAGGTAGTTTATTTGACTGATACTGGCTCAAGCAAGACCATCTCTTGCCAATTGGAGGAGAGGGACACACTGTAGGACTTCAGTAAGCAGCTTTAAAAAGTCCAGGCAGACTGAAGCCACTTTGCCGGGTGTACCTTCTTGGAAAGGCAGAACACAGCAGGAAATGCCTGACTAGGCAAGTTAAAACAGACAAGCTGGTGCAGTCTTCCTGGTTTACCATCTATGGAAGTATTTTTCTCCAAATCCCATATTTTTTATTTCCCTGTTCAATGATGGTGGGTTTGCCTTTCACCTCACTGAAGTTTAACTGTTTCCCCTCAACATGAATCACCTGGATTTTCTGGTATTATCAACGATGTGCTGAAGGTTATTAAGGACAGCCTTCTGCAGACCAGCAATAGTGTCTCCTACCACTGACTCTTATTTCAATGAACCCTCATTTTCCTTCTCGAAATTACTTCCCCCAGGGAAAACCCAAGCTTGTGTTAAGGCCAAGGAGAACTGGTGGCCACAGCATTAACAGACTTTTTACTCTGAAAAGGTAGAGAAGTGCAACAGGAATTACACAGAGTGTACCGAGCCACATTTGTACACAGCCCATAGTAACAAAAAGCCTTGTAAAGCAAAAATTGTTTTTAATTAGAAAGCAGTCTGAATTTGTACTTAGAAGACACACACATAACTGTGCATGTCTCTTCTTCGCTCTCCATCTCCCTGGCCCATGGTCATGGTCCACCGTCAGGACTGTGAATGAGTGTTGCAGAAATGAATACTATTCACCACACTGCTGGACATGGACACACAAGTTCACACCTATTTCTCATGATGAAGACAATAAAGCAGCATGACAATCTGAAGAGACTTGTCAGAACGAAGTCTGAGCACAGTTACACAGCTCAGGGCCAGGGAATGCTGCCTGGACAAGGGCAACAGAACAAACACCTATCTTTACAACCTCATCCATTTACAAGAGTACAGCAACTAACTGCACTTGCTCCTGCACTGGAAAGCAACATTTTGTTTTTATTTCTAGTTAGCCAAGTGCTAAATTACAAAATAATGCCTTTATGTGAAATAAAAAAAGGCCCTTTATACAGCCCCCTGGGGAGTGACGACCCTGCGTTTCTGGCTGAGGACACTGGACTCCTTTCTTCCCAGGGCACTACCCAGCACTCAGCAGTAAGAGGGAGCTCACTTTTAAAGGTTCCTTCTCGGAAGCGTCTCCTGTGTTATCACTGCTCTTGTACTTGCGCTCCTTGTCTCGGTGGTCGATGGTGGAATATCCATCTGAGGAGGCAACACAACAGGAGGGCATGAAGTAAAAACAAGAGCAGAAACAGAGCTGATGCAAGCAGAATTGTTCAGCAAAGCAAAACAAACCACCACAACCCCAGCAGCCTGCTTCTCATGTGCTCCAGCTCTGAAATTTCATTTTTACTAGCTAAAAACAAACAGAGAAGTCTTCTTTTTATAGCACTGCCAGATGCTGGCACTCATTAGCAAACAGCACTGTTTTCATCCCAGCCTGCTGCACTTTTTAGTGCGCCCAAGGAAAGCAGCAAGTTGTCATCTCATGCCCTGTGGCTAATGAGCTCCAAATTCAGCCCAAATCCTGCATTCCTGGCTTAGCAGCCTGATTAATTGGCTGTGTTCATTCTCGGAATGCTCTGCAGCCTGTTCCCACTCTTCCTGAGCCTGACTACTAGCAGGACATGACAATAATTTGGAAGAGTCCCCGTCAGAGCACTGAGAAAAAGGGCCTGTCGAGTTGGAAGAAATCTCAATGCAATCCCTGCTGTGCTTGGGCTGTCTTTCATTATGAAGCAGCACCTGTTGGTGCCTTTTCTCCTGACAACTAAGGAACTGCATGAAAGCATGATGAACACAAGGAAGAAAACTGTGAGAGGGTTTTATAAAGAAATGGCTGTAATTATTTCAGAACCTTTACTTTGAATCATTGTCAGACAATGCAAAACTTAATTTATTTTCGTGATGCATCAGATTTCCCTCATTAACAGTGACAAATAGATCCTTGCCTGCTCTGCTTTGACAGCATTGTAATCTGGAGTAAACAACACCCGAATTTATACCTCCCTGTAGGCTTTTGTTTTCCCCTATGTAATTGAGGGATCATTAACTTTTTCTTGTCCTGACAAACTGTGTTTTTAGAATACCACAAAAAGTTTTACATAGACTATCAAAATGCCTCTCTTTCGGGTTTATTACTTGCCTGTAAAAGGCTATTAAGGAAAAATGAGTGATGTATTTGTGGGCTTCTCGTGGCACTGTTTGCCCACATGACAACTGCACACAGAGCCAGGTCAGGATGAGAAAAGCTGCAGTGTTCTGTGTGCCTCAAACCCAAGGGCACACAGACCAGCAAACAAACACCTGAGGCAGGATGTATTTTTGACATCAAGAGCAATAAGAGATGATTTAACCACACTGACCAAAAATAACTGAAGAATTCTGGAGTTATACATGTACTTCACAGATCATAAAGCATGATTTGCTACACAGCACTTAACTTACAATTACTTGTTGACAATCAAGATGCCTGACATTTTTAGCTATTCCTTTTGAACAAAAAAAGTAAAAAACCAGCTGCACCCAGCTACCCAGCCAGCACTTGTGGAGAACGCACGACCGATAATTCTCTTTCAAATGACAGGCATGAACACTGCCAGTAGGCTACGTCCTAATCTACAGATTCATCATTTAGTTAGGACAACATACTTCACAGAAGTATGTATTAAGTGATGGAAAAACAGAAAATCAAACTTTGCAGCAACTGGGTGGTAGCTTTTTACAATCTCATGGTAACTGTACTCACAAGGATGTAATGGATCACTTTGCATTTTTGTAGTGCCATCGTCACAGATGATCGACAAACACTTCCAAAAGGAATTGCCAAGACACAATGGAAACCTTTGAACTACCCCCAGAAAGCAACAGCCACTAAGTGAAGGATGGCAGCTGTGATACTTCCCAGGGAGCAAGATCATTAGTAAACTGTAATAATAAAAAATAAAAAACCAAAACATATCTTTAATACTAGGAAAAAATTAAAACTCCCACACTTAGCCAGGACACATCAGCAAGAGGAAAATTCCAGTTTTGCAGCGGCACTAATCTGATAACAAAGAATACTCAAGAACTTTGCCCTTTGCATCTGAACTCCAACATATTGCATTTTGTCCTCTGGGCCCGTGGCCTGCACACTGACTAGCACCTACATGTCCAAAACCCACACACTGTGCTTGCCTCTGTCAAGATAAGCAGCAGCAGAGACAGGAAGTTCATGATTTGATCAAATAAAATGAGAAATACTTTGAAAGAGTCTGCATTAGAGAAGTAATACCTCACTGCCCTGAGAACAACAGCTCTGCAAGAAGTTAGAAATCTGCAGTTAGAAAACTGCTTCTCCCATGTTTCATATTCATTTGAAGAGGCAATCAGAATTAACTGCTTCTGTGGCATAAATATCTGTATGTATCTTGCTGCTCCAAAGTTTAAGTACATGACTCTGAATTGATACAATCCCTTGTATAGACCAAAGTTACTTTGGTCAATAGAAGAATGTCCCATCCTTGGCTTGTTTACTTCCCTCTCTCGGCATCCTGCTTGCTGTTGTCTCTATTGCTTCTCTATCTCCCCTTCACTCTACAGCAACATTTTTATGTCATCACAAATTACAGGACCAAATTCATGCCTGCCACTGTCAGTCCATCTGTGCCCTCACACAGTTCTCAACTTAAAAAAGATCAAGCCTCTAAACCCATCAAAGAGGAGGAGGGAAAAGGAAAAGTCATGCCTAAAGATGGGCATGAAGGACAATGGCATTTGAACTCTCTGTCTCTGGTCTGAACAATTTCATCTCCACAGTGCTCCTGTCTGAGTGCCTGCAGTTTAACTAAGGCACACACAGAGTTTTGGAGGATTTGGCACACACTGGAGATCTCTGTTCTGCTGCCCCTGCAGACAGCTCAGGGGCAGGGCCCCAGGCACATGGTGACAGTGGCACTGCTGCTCTCCAGCCTGCTGGAGCTGGGGATACCTGACAAACCTGATTATCCCATGGTAACTCGTAATATGGGTTTTTTTGTGTCTCCCAGCACATCCACACCCTACCCAGGCTGTTCCAGTGCCCCAGACAGCAGGGGCAGACTGTCCCAGACTGCTCGAGTACTGTCAGCTGATGGGGAACGTATCCTTCTGCTCCCTAACCAATGACAGCAAAGTGATTTCCTCTGGTGAGAAGGATGACTCCTACAGCATTAGGAAAGAAGCTGAGACAGCACCAGCAATTTTCTTTTTGTGATCCTGAAGCAGAGCCGATGTGGGTTAATGGGAAAGGCCCAGGCACCAGGACAGCCTGAACACTGGAGAGAAGAACCCACAGAGGAGAGGCAGACAGGTGGGGATGTTCTGGAACCATCAGTCTTGTATGCATGTACTCAGCACGGGATGAACACTGGGCTGGAAGGACCAGTTCATTCCGGAGTGGAAAAAGAACAGAAATTCCAGAACACAACAGTCCACTACAAAGATAAAATCTGAAAATAAAGTCTAGAGCAGCCTTCTCATATTAATACGCCCATAAGACAGAAAACATGCAGCATTTGGAAGAGCCTGAAGAAAAGAGATGAAATACTGTTATTCCAGTTCCCTGGAATTAAGGATAGTAAACTGGATAAACGAAGTTGTGTTATTTCAGAGGTCAGCTGAAAAGAGACTAAAGTCATAGTCGTATCGAAGTAAAAAGCACTCAAGAGCTGGAATCAAGAAAACTTGACAGATCTCATCTTCTAAAGGTGATAAAAAGACTGGAGAACAGCATGGCCCAGGGAATCTGCCTGATGGTGTACATATGCTGTAAATTTGCATTTTGTTTTGTGCTCAGGGCTGTACCAGTAACTCCTGAGAGCATAAGGCAGCAATTAATACTGAGACTATAAACAATCAGCACTGCCCATTCTGCAGCACCTGCCAGCACACAGCTATTCCTGCCAGGCAATCCTCTATGAAGATATTTTCTTCCATTGTGAGAACAAATGTTTCAGTGTTCCCTAAGGCAAAATACATATGGACAGTTGATTCATAGCAGGTGGCATCTCGTTTTTCCAAGAATATAAAAGGTAATATATACCTGTTCTTTTACTTTCTCAACATGCTTGCCTTTTTCTTGGCTCTAACTTGCTATTTTATTCAATCACAGTTACTAATAGCAGTGTACCAAACTGTTTGATCTGGAGGCATTCATATAGGTGCATTTTAATAGGTGCAAATTCTCAAGAGACCACACAGCACCTTTATCCACCTTGGTAAAGGTAAAAAAAAGAAGTTTAACACTACAGAGCTTATCAATCTCAAAGCACATCACTGACAGTCAGTGGCTCTTCTCAGTCTAGAGGAAAAGCCAGGGTTGTTTAGATGCAGGTAAATGGAAAGTAGAGTCATGAATATCACACACACAAACCTATTTTTGGTTTTACCTACAATAACAAAGGCACGACAGATTTAAACACAGGCAATACACTGAAGTAAGTTTTCAACTCTTTATTTCTGAATCCTGGAGACTTCCAGATCTGTAATAGGGAATGCAGCTGCCTCAGGGACCAAAGAGTAGAATGAAAGCTGGGTCAATGTACCTCCAATATATGCATTAAGTAGTGGGGGAAAATGGTGTGCACACTCTACATGTATACAAAGAAAAAAAAAGACGATGACCAATATTTTGTGAGGTAATGCTCTGTTTTTAAATGTCAGCTTTATCCATCTGAGATAATATCTCCTAGAGAAATAGTTGAACTTTCCTGTGAGTGACAGTGTGCTCTATTGGAACAGACAGAGAGCCTGATCTATGACTGAATTTACCTGGGCCAAGTTCATCCATAGGTATCATATCACGACTCCCAGACTTCTCATTATCTAGAAAACAGAAGCATTGGAACAACTTGAGGTACATTTGCTTTTCTCAAAACCTGGTAGTTTTGAATTAGTCACAAAACCAGAGAGGTTGATAAAGTACTGAATGCAGAGATTATTATTTAAAAAATTCCCAAACTATTCAATTGTTATCCATTCAGAAAGGGAAGTCTGAATCAAATTCTCCAGAGAGCACATGTAATCCATGTATTTTCTGCTTTGGCACTGTAATACACGGCTTTCTCTCTCCAACAGAAGCCACAGTTCTGCTCTGGACTACCTACCACGATTAACAAGCTTCTCTTTGGTCTCTCCAGAATAAAAGAGAAGGAAAATAAGTAAGGGTGCAGCTTCTCATAGCACACCAGCCAATCCTGCAGCCTGCTGAGCCAACAGAAAACTAATCCACAAAGAAAACAAGTTTCTTGTCCCATCAGCAAGCTGACCCAAATCATCCTCTGTCTGCATAATGTACCAGGTTTGATCAAAGACAGGGAAGGTGGAAACAGGCAGGGCAATGTGGGGCTGTTGTTTCTGCACTAACCTACAGTTAAACCAGAGAAAGTGCACCAGGCAAATCCTGCTCTTAGCAACCAGAGCCAGGCTCAGAGACACAGCAATCATAGTGAAATTTAAGCTGGTGTTACACTGGTGTTGGTGTGGCTGTGCCTCATGAAAAAGCACAGACAGGATTAGTTGAAGCTTGAATAAACTCATCTCCAATAAAAAAGCCCTGCATGGTAGAGGAAGAGGCTGTGCCAAAATGGGCACATTTATTTAAAAAAGGGAAAACCTCCAGTACAGAGTAGGGGTAAGGTCAACCCCACTTGCAGGTAACTGGTAACATTGCACCCAAGTTGAGAAACCAGTATCAGTACTGTACGTTCTACTACATTGTAAGGGAAGAAATTCTATCCCTCTCCAAGTAACAGGGACTGATTATTTTGAGACTGTGGGGTAAAAATCACACATGAATAATGCATTTTTACCCCCTTGTGCTGTAACACAGTTACAACAAATCCAGAAAACCAGTAAACCACTATATGACAAGTGATAAAGAGAAGAACTGACCTTGACTTTTATCCACCAGAGGCAAAGTGCTGTCGTCATAGCCAGACCTGCCAGCAGTACCTTTGGAGCCCTTTGGAGCTGCAGAAACAGACTACAAGACAAAAAACACACAAACACCAAATTGCTACTTGGGGAAACTGAACAATAAAAATAAACGAAGCAACTGCACAGAGAGAGGTTATGGAATGTTCTTAAGCTCCCCTTCTGTTGATAATATGGAATGGAGCTTTTTTCATTTTCACATAGATTTGATGGAGGAATTTTCTCCCTGTTCTCTCAATGGCAGCACTGCTGCCCTGTGAAAAAAGCAAAAGCCTTCCACAAGAAAAGGTGAGGAGGTTCCATCAAGCAGAGGTGGTTGCCCTAGGCTGCTGTACAGAATATTTCAAAGGAGACACAACTAAGACAAGACATGCTAATTCTTCCATCAGTAAACCAGGGAATTTGGGCTGTACAGGATGGCAAACTCCCCAAACCTAAAGAGGTACATTCCACAGACCACAGCAAAGCACAGCCAGCAACTCTATGCAGGATGGTGTTACTGAGTAGGGTACAATCCATTGTAACTTCACCTGGAAGAACAGAAGTGAAAATGAAGATCTACAGACTGCAAGACTGGCCTTAGTAAGGACATCTCCACTCAGGCATTTCCAGAACTTACTTAAGATCTTTACCTGAAAGTGTGACTTGTTCCACCCATCCTTCTGAAGGGCATTTCGTAGTTCTTTATAGCTCCAGATCATCTGAAGAATGTGAGATGCTGCTTTTGTTTCCCTGGGAGACTGGCTGATTTGCAAGATAAAATTACAGTTTAAGTATCAAGCAATGTCTGACTATTTGTATGTTAATACCTAATAATCCACACAGCTATTATTTCAATCTATAAGTAACAGGATTTATGTGAAATCATTCAGTGACTTGATAATATCTATAGGTATTGGCTGACAAAACCAAAAATCGAAATGTTATGAATTTTGCACATTTCTGTGTTTTCACATGTATTGCTGGACAAGCAAGGTCAGGTCAGGGGCCATGGTGACATTTTTGTCTTGTAGCTGTCATTAACAAAGAACAGACAGATTCCATTCTGCCTGGATTTATTCAGGAAAAAAATCCCAAATGAAAAAAATTTTCTAAGCCACTTTTCAAACCTTCATCCCAATGTACATCTATTCCTCACAATTCAATGAAGTTGCTCCATGGCTTCAAATACCTCACACAGTAATTTCGGTCAGCAAAAAAAATTAAGCTGTTTTTAAACTGAAAATGAAATTTTATCTATTTCTTACTAAGTCAGTACACAGACACCTTTTATAATCTAAAACAGGCCTAGATTTTTGGTGGCTCTCATATTTTGTAACAATAAAACCCAAGAAGGCTACTTCAGCCACTCTCCCAGAAGTTTGCAGCAAACACATCTACAAAGTCTAACTACACAAACTACACAAAACAAAGTTTCCTCCACAGCAGTCAGAACAGAGTTTTTAAATGGAAGAAAATTTGTCACTTCAAATCACCACCACCAGCCCTTTGGCCTGAACAATTACCACACATCGTTAACCATTTCACTTGAAAGAAACAGATTTCATCACTGGCATTCCAGCAGTGGAACACTGCCACAGAAAAAAGGCCTTCAAACTAAAACCAAAGATCATGGTTTCACTGCAAATGCTGCCTGGTGCATATATGGTGCTAAGATGACTCTGACAAGGAGAGGTCACGTCTTAACATGACTGAAGTGACTCACGAATTAACTTTTTTCATCAAGTACCTTTTAAAGGTGCTGGCTGCTTTTACTTTGTTTATATTAACTGCTGAAATTACAGCTCTGAGAGGTTGGGATGCTCCAATACTTTCACAAAGCAGAAGCTGCTGTTCATAGTGACATTGTTGTGTTTGCAAGGAGTTCTTATACATTTTGCCTTCAACTGTCACTTACCTTGACTTGCTGATAGCTACCAGCTTCTGAATGCCCTGTGTCTGGATCAGAGACCTTGCATTTTCTGAGCTGTCAGTAATGATTTCATGGATGGTATTCAACACTGCAACCACTGTGTCCTCTTCCAGGTTCTTTGCAGATCTCTGCTGCCTGCTGGGCAAATTTCTTACCAGCTCACCCATGGCATAACTACCTAGATAAGGTGAAGAGATACCATTAGGCAGCCCTAATAATAATTTTAGCTTCCCATCCTGAATGATGAAAGTCAATGGTGTTTGCTATGTCGAAAAAACCCCTTATAATGGATGTGTTTTAAAACCACAAGACTGTAACTTCACAGGGTATTTATCATTCATTCAGTATTTCAAGGCGATTGACAGCTGATAAAGCTAAGATAAAAAAGTCCTTCATCATGGATTCTGAAAGGTATTGAGGAGAGAAAAAAGCCATTTTTACTGAGAATTTTACAGCCAACATCTATCATATTTTGCAAAGCCTGAGGCAAAAAAGCATCCAGTAGCTGCTAATGCCAGGTATTCATGCTAATACATGCACATGGTTTACTCAACTTAGCCTGGTAATAGGCCTTCTGGGGCAAGGTGTGCAGCCATGCATTTATTAACCTTCTCCAACAAAGGTAAGAGAGTATTTCCTCCTGGGGGCAGTTAGCGTTCTCCATGTATAGTACTTGAGAGAAAACAGGGAATCTGTATTTTATCATTCCCAGGTATCTATCTGTACCATTTGCCTGGCTACACCTCTGAACTATTAAAATGAGAACCTGACATATTAAGGTAGAATCCCACCTTGCTATTTGCCAGTATCAACTTCAATGATGGCCCTAAACAGGTCACCAGTACTTCCTGGCCTGACAAGGTTAGAGTTTAAACAAATACCTTAGTTAAATACAGAGGTCATTTAGAGAAAAACTCATCTCAGCTGAATCTTCCAAGATTCCTGCTTATGGGCAGGTACCACTTTGGATAGGAGCTAGAGCAGTGCTGAACACCAACTTGAAGAATATTAAGTTGCTTAGTGTCCAGCTTCTACAAATACCCACCAGGCAAAAGGATGAGAAAGGAAGGAGGAAGCAAAAATCCAAAGGTACAACTTTAGAGTACCCTGCACTTCCCCAGGTTAGCTCAGCATGACAGAGGCCAGACTCCCACTCTAACTGGAATAGCAGGCAGGCCTAAGGAGCAACATCTATGAGCCCAAGTCCCACACCAGCCAGAGCTAAGGAAAAGACAAGAAACCTCTGAACCCTTCCAAGCCCTCTGCACATCTACACACATTCCTCTCTTGCAGAAATGTACACCTAATGGCACTCCCAAGTTAGAGATCTCCTTCAAGCCAGAGCTTGTTTGAGTGGGCTGGAAGTACATTGTGAGCTGACAGCTCTCCCTCCACTTGGTGGCTACAGCCAATCCCAGACAGCATGGATGGAAACTGCAGAGAACAAATCCTCAGCACAAGGGACAGAAAATGTGAGGTCCCTCAAGGGTCTCCAAGATCCCAGGCTGGTTAGAGAAGTTCAGACATACCTATGAGATCTTTATTGCGACGATCCATGGAAAGGTTTCTCAGGGCAATGGACACAGCCCTCACAACCTTGTCCGAGTCGGACTGGAGCAGCTCCACGAGCACCGGCAGCCCCCTCTCCTTCCGCACCGTCGCACGGATGTACGTGGACCACTGATCGGGACACGAGGGAAAAGAAACAACACCGAGTATTGTGAGTTCACATACCTGCTCTTTCCTTGCCCCTGGCATTTACTTCAGTGCTGTAACCCATTTTTTTATCTGCAAAGACCAGTTAGGTTGTGCGTGCTGATTTATCCCATTGCCTTAACCCTTCATTCAAGTTCACCAAGAACCAAGGAAGAAAGGGTGTAGGAGTTCATCCTCCAGCTTCTGGGGAAAGAGGGCAGGAACAGAAGGAAGGAGCATCATCTGCCAGCATCTGTTCTGTACACACCTTGGTGTGAAAACACATCCCTCTGGATTAGGAAAAAAGAGGTCACTTGGAAGAAACAGTAAAGCATCTAAAACATCTGTTATCTTCCTCCTCCTCCAATTTCATGGTTTTATTCTGTTTCATGATTGTTTTTCAAACAAGCCTGAATTATTTAAAATAAGCTGTACCCAAGGCAGCTGTGAAGCACCACCCTGCCAACCCTCAAGCTGCTATCAGTCCCACTTTGCTGAGCAGTTCTAGAAGTGATCAGCGCTGGGGATGCTTCACAGAGGGTGTTAGGGGACACTCTGGAGGGCAGTTTCCTCAGCAAACTGTCAATCCAACAAATTAAGTATTCAGAACACCTAACTATCTAATACCAGGCTTTTCTGAATGGACAAAGCAATGCTTAAGTGGCTGAAGTGGTGGCACTGAGCATAGTTCCACTATGTAAACATCACCAGTCCAGAAGATGCAAAACATCTTCAACAAGAAAATGGAAGTAATTTCCTTGACATTCCCACCTCCCTCCTTTTTAAAGGAGATACAAATGTACAATGTAACAGCACACCTACAATGGGACATCCCCTTATTCTTTACTTACACAAAGGAAACAAAAAAGACTGAAGACTGCGCTCACCGTCCAATTGCCAGCACTAAGGTTCTGCAAAGCTCCTGCTGCAGCTTCCAGAGTGTTGAAGTTCTGACTTTCAGTGAGGATGGAGAGGTACAGTCGGACCACATCTGGCTGGTACAATAATTCAAAGCCTGCAGGTGGGGCAAGAGAACAGAAGCAAGAGAAGCAGAGAACACAATGTATAAACAAACACATACCCCTATTCAATAATGTAAGAGAATGACCAAGTGAAAGCAGTGACAACTCAGAAAGTAGAGCTTCTACCATGACCAAGACATTCTATCCACAGTTGCTGGAAATGGTGGAGACAGCAACTCATGCAGAGAAATGTTCACCTGGGCTGCAGGTCACTTTGCTTGTCTAAAGGCTGACAATTCTTTCTGGAATCTCTGCTATGCTATAAACTGCCCAGCATGCAGGTGGTGACAAGAGACAATTTTTGCCTGCAATACACAATTATTATTCTGCATCTCTAGACTGGGCTGCAAATTCACCTTGCACTTCTTTCCTTGTTCAAATATCTCTCAATACTTTTAGAGACACAAAGAGCAGGACCAAAAGAGTGAGCTACACCATCCTGTCAGCCACGCCCTGCACACACCCACGGGAGAGAAGGAAGAGGCAAGATGTCAAAGTGACCAGAACCCCCCAAGTGTGAGTGGCAAGGAGGAACACTGACTCTAGTTCAAATATTCAGCACAGAAATATGCCGGCATTGTCCCACACTGGGAGACTGTGACAGCCACATCTGTTCACTGCAGATCCCCAGAGTCACTGTACCAGCTGTGCAGTTTAAGCATGACAGGAATGAGAGCTACTCCCAGCTCTGCCAAGGATTTCCTTTTGTGATGCTGAGTAACTGACAGTACCATCGTGTCCTGACTTCCTCATCCACAGGATTAGGATTTATGCATCTACCCACCTTAAAAGGATCTTAGGCAAGAACTCCATCACTCCAAATTGCTGAACAATTTGAAGCAATTTTTACCTATCTTCCTTCACTAAGTGTAGCATGACACACTGCATGAAAAAGGGCGGAGTATGACCAATCACCTGCTTAAATGGCTGGCCAGACAAACTATCTCAAAGTGCTGTTCAGGTTATGTGAACTAAAAACTAAACCCCTAAATTGCCTTGGTGAGTGCACAAGGGCACAAGCAAGCTCTGGTCAATGTGACTCATCTGCAGCCCTTGTAGCTGTCTGCTGGTCTTTGGGATGTTTGCAGTAAGCATTAGGTAATGCGGCAAGCATTACCTAGGAGAGGATTTCTAGAAAAACATGACATCAAAGAAAGCATGAAAGTGTGAAGAAGCCTGGGCAAAGAGGCAATTTCAAGCTTCTTTTGATCAAAATAATTTTTATTATTTGTACACGTGAAAAGAATGTTCTTCACATAACAAGATGCTGTCCTAGAATTATAGCATAATTCAAAGCAAGTTTTCCACTAGCAAGACAGGAAACCTCCAAACACAAATCACTTTCTTTCTTCAGCACCTCCTCTTCAAAATCACCCATCTCTCATACACACATCACAGATTACCATATTTCAGACATCTTCATGCAATGCTGTCCTATCCAGTGGATATTTTTTTTTATTCCCTATTGCTAACAGCTTCCTGAAATATAAGCCTCCACATCCTTCATACAGCTGCATGGCTTTTTGAGTCAAGATCTCAGAACTCAGCCCTCTAAATGCCGTATAACACTGTCTACAAACACAAGCTGTGTTAACCCCCTGGCTGTACAGCAGGTACTTAGCCCACTGAAAGCAAGCAAACACCATCAGCTAAGGTTTGTTCCATACCAAAAATCTGATCAATGCACGAGGATCCAAGAGGATCCATGCACTGGTTCATACTTTCCGTGCTCAGCCTCTCATGTGCACCCTCAGCACGCCCGGATCCTTCTCCAGTGACCGGATACTGAACCTGCTCCATGTCCGTGCCTCGTTTTAATGCCACCACTTGCCTGCTACACATGACACCCTACGGATACGTGCAAGCTGCAACAGATGGAACCCCCAAAGGCATCCTGCCAATCCATACCACTGACTTTCCTCTTCTCGAGTGTCCTCCCCTTGCACCGGGATCATTGCCCTCTATACTGAATGCTGAGGAAAAACTATCGTTACTTAAGCCATGAAGCATGAACAGTTGTACAGCTTTTCTCCATTCCTTGAATAAGTCTGTGATTATCTGACTCCAGTACGACCTTCATATCACCCTTTTCCCCTGCCACTCCACAAGGTGAATTGGCAACCTAAGAACTTCTCAAGAAAAAACACTGCTGATAAGTGCCTGGTGTTCCTTTCCTGAACACTAATACTTAAAAATCTCTTAGGATAGCCTACTGGAATTTTGACACTGTTATCTTTTAAGGGAGCTTTGCTGAAATGTAAATCAGATCAGCAGAAGAGATGAAGGCAGGTTCATTAACAGATAATATTCATACAGAACATTTTCTGCTTCTGTATCTGAGCTCAGACTTGCCTGTAGTTCAACAGGATGCAATTGTTCAGCCAGTCTTCTGTTTAGAAGTACCTGGTTGTAATTTTGGCACACCTGGAAACAGCCCCACACCGTTACTCTGTCCTATTATTTAAATGCAGTCTGTGATGTGCCCTTTCTGTCAGTCTGTACGTTCCTTTTTGACTGGACACACTTCTTTCCTCAGCACCTTGCTGTGTGTGAATGCTGAGATGCTCCAAGTCCCTCACCTCTGCTCCCCTCCTGTGGCCACAGCTGCATTCCAGTCACGCACCTCTCACCCGCTCTCTGTCATTACCTCTCTCCATGCATGAAAGCATCTCCTTTTTCCTCCTTACGACGGTAAGAGCATCTCAAAAATGCCTTCACCTTCTCTATTCAATAATGCACAGCACTTTCTTTACCAACCACCAGTACCTTCCTGCTTTGGGGTATAACTCCTTAGCAGGTGGTGGCTGATTCTCACCTCACTCCACACCCCCCCATCTTTTCAACTACATTTATTCCTCTGTCCTACTGGCATCTGTCTCAAACAGTGCCAGCGAGCGCTACACACCACACACAGCTCTGTCCTCCCTCCTGCCTCCCCTGCTCCTCTCCCAGCACTGCAGCTGGTCTGGGTCAGCCTGGGTATGCCAGGGAAAAGCAGCAGGAGTTTCTAAAGCCAAGCATCAAGAATGCCCCTCATGCAGGTTGCTCATTAGCAGGGATGAAAAACTAATAACGAGAAAGTTGCTGCTGCACTGGAGGGTTTTCCCTCTCTGACAGCAAGCTGACACTTTTCATAAGCACTATAGTGTCTTAAAAAGAAACAAACAAGTTTTAGATTTTCTCCATCTGCCTCCTGTCCTAATGAATCCAGCTCTGCTATTTATAGGATGCAATTTGTCTGAATTATTACGAATTTCCTTCCAGTGTTGCATGAAGGTCTTGTACATTTTTCCATGAAGCGCTTCAAGCACGTTCCTGGGAAGCACAGCTGGTCTCACCTCCATTAAGCACTTGTTTCTTTTCAAAACTGATTTCCTTAATTTCAAGATCATCTTAATTATTTTTTCAGGTAATGCTACTTTTATGCAATATACAGCTAACTCCTTACACCCATTTAAAAATGGATAGAAGAAAAGAGAAAAGAGGGTCATTAGTGATAGAGAATTCATCAAATGATAAAAACATCCACTGTTTTTCTTTTTTCTTTAAAAAGCTGTTTTAATTATAGACCAGATTTAGCATTGCCCTTAAAAAGATAATCTTCCTGGAATAAATGAGATTTTTCCATTGGTTATGGATTTGTGCTGAGTTGCAGTCTACACTGTTTCCTCCTGGAAAAGCATGGAGGTAAGTAATTTATTGCTTCTTTCACTGCAGAAAGCAAAACAAACAAGTTCACTGTATTAGCTTTTGGCTTTCAGAGAAACGCCTTGGACAGCCATGTCACTGTGAGCATCAGACCTTTTGCAGTGTGTAAGCATTCCCCCACCTAACAAGAACGTGTCACAGAGGAGTACCTTCCATATCAGAGTCATCTCCAACACACTGCAGTCTCATCTTTCTGAGAAATAGAAGATGAGCTTTTCTGCAGCAGAGTTGCTCAGAATTGGCAAATGGGACCAGTTCTGTGTGAAGTTCACATTACCAGGATGTGGCAAGTAGATTATTTGCCCAAAGAAGCACAGACAGCAATTTGAATCCTGACTGGAAAACACCTGAGGAATTAGCTGGGGCTGATTAGCCATCTCCATCCCTTCAGCCCTTAGTCCCCGTGCTGAGAATGATGCAGCAGTTCCTGGATTATCTCCTCCACAAAACTATTTGCTTTCATCTTGGCAATGCTGATCCTGTGCCTATACTTAGCTACATTCTGGCAATAACATAAGATACTGCACCAGGTGCCTATCTCTGATACACTCACTTAATCCCAAATTCAGACAACTCTTTTTGGAACAAGGCTGCCCAAGCTATTCCCCTTCACCACCCATTCCACTTAGGATTTATTCTCCCACCACAGGCATGGGAAATTATACACATGTGGATGCTGGACAGATGAGGCATCTCCTGCTGCTGCAGCAGAAATACACTGCTTAATTTTCTATCCACACAAAACCTCTGGACTGATGTTTAAAACAACTGTCAAATTTCAAATTTAATAGGAAGCGGGAAGGATGTTGGCAATACTGTACAAAAAACCTAAGCAACTCCTAAACCAGGGTTGGGGGAGAATCACTGAAGTGAACTCTGATACCTACTCACTCTTGCAGGGTGCAGACACAATTCCCACTTACTGCACTCTGCTTCCCGACGGAAGATGCAGCAGCACCTGGACTCCTTTCGGGCTGCCACTACAGCAGGAGGTGCATTCCCAGCCCACAGCCCCGAGGGGCTGCCGGCACTGGGAGCTCTGGGGCCGCTGTGCTCGCCCTGAGCCGCACCTGCAGCGCCGGCAGATGGAGCGAGAGGAGCCCGGACCGCGCCTCCTCCGCAAGGTCACCGAAAACACTTTGCACAGTGAAAAAGCATCTCCTTCAGCAACTAGGAAACTATCAGCCAAAAGCCAAAACCAAAAGAAAAAAAAACAAAAAAGAAAGTAAAGAGTCATGACAGTAAAAGAAATGAACACTAAGAATGTGCACAAAAGAAAAGCTCCGCAGCCCTTGGACTCCTGCCCTCTGCTGACAACCGGCCGGTACCTTCACCACAGCTTATGCAGTTCATTGTCTGCAAGGTCTAAACCAGGGCTCAGACGTATTTGCTACAAAAATGTTTTCAGAACACTTCAGCAGCAGATCAGTGCTGCAGTTCAACTCCCCCCTTCCAGGAACCCCTCACCCTGCAGTGTGGTTTCACAGCAGACTACATGAAAAGCCCCATAGAAGGCTGGGGGAGGCAGCTGGTTACTTTTATAAAAACAGTAATCAGATCCCTAAAAAACCTGACCCATCAGCTCCCTTCCATCTGTACGCTGTGCTTCAGCACCCAGTGCACAGAGCAGCTTGAATGCCAACACAAACTTGCAAGGTTCTTCTAATTGAAAGGCTTAGCAGCAGCGCAAACGCAGCCAGCTCCAGCAGAGCCAAACGCTTGGCAGAACTGCCCGAGAATGCAGCTCGATGCAGATACATGCAGAATACTGAGTGTCACACAGCACAGGCACAGCAAACTCTGCGACGAATGAAGATGAAATAATAGGTGGAAAGTTCTGAACAGTCCCTGTGGCTTTCACTTCAAGGTACAGCACAAGTCAGGACAGGTACTGAGCCTACTGCAGAGACTGAATCACAAATGCAGCATCCACCACTGAGCAGCAGCTCTGTAGACAGACAGAACAGCCTTTGAATAGTACTGAAAAGTACAACCAGAATAACGTGGGACACACGAGACTCGAATCAGCTTGAGGGAACGTTTAAGAAGAGTTTTCTATTTAGGAAATGAGCACCACACTGTGTAACCTTTCCAACTAATCTACTAAGTCATACAGAAGTTCTAAAATGATGTAAACTCTTCCCAGCTTATCACGTACTCCCACAATGACAGCAGCACTGGCACACTACTCCAAAAGGGAAGCAAACAAACCCCCAGCCCAAAGGATGTAACAGGAATGCTACCAGCACTACCAAGAGTGAGGTATGCAAAAAAACAACACAGGGAGCTAGGGTGACTGCAGCGAGGATGGAAAGGCAGCGAGGAAAGGAAATGTTGGAGGGCAAGGCAGTGCAAGACAAAGAAAGGATGCCTGGGAAAGCAAACGGTCTTTTGGGTATTTCTATTACTCTTTACATTTCCCAAGCTCCACAAGCTGTCATCAAAGTACCTTCATACAGAGTGTGACTTGTACAAGATTGGTTACATCCCACTCCACAAGCTGTCATCAAAGTACCTTCATACAGAGTGTGACTTGTACAAGGTTGGTTCATATCCAAAGAAAATGCAATTCAACAAAGAGGTGTCTCAATCAAACACAACCCATTTTGACCTTTTATGAGTTCTAGCACTTGTTTTCTGTGACCACACATTTTAGAGCTACTACAGTTTTCCCTTTCCAAAGGACCTGCAAGCAGCATTTCTCCCAACAGTGTTTGACACACTGCCCAATACAAACTCTTTTTCCAAACATATGCAGCTGAGTCTCCTGGCAACTGGAGATGTTCCATTAACAGCCTTTTCTCCTCACTAATCAGTAGCAAAGGCTCTGGAGGACCAACACTTAATAAGAATCTCAAAGCTGCTGCAGATAACTGGAGCACTACCCAAGCTACTGGTTCAAAAGGGGAATGCTCTGTCCCACAGGGCTGCCACCAAAGCACAGGGAATCCCCAGCAGCCAGGCTGATGCAGGGATGGGAGAGCTGCTAGAGGTCTGCACCTGCAGGGCGAGGAGACACGTGGGTGAACTGCAGCACATTTAAGCATTTCTAGGTCACCTTTGGCAATGTTTTTTGTTTGCTTTTGAGAAACACCATTGTCACAAGCAACAATGCTTTGGACTGGACTTAAGCCCTTTGGCTGCATGATTAAAATGGAGAGTTCATGTACATAGCTTCCTTTACCCCAGTCCCAGAAGACCTGCCTCTGACCTTGGGGGCTCTCAGTACAGTACATGAAATGTTAGCACTTGCTCTCGCACCAGCTTCTCTAATGCCAAGTTATTTTTATTTACTTCACAGTGATAACTGAATGCAGTTTCTTTTAAAGAGAACAGGACAATCATATTATTCCAAAAGCAAATCTGTTTTGAAATGCAATTTGTATCTAAAAATCAAAGAGTAAATAAAATTTTCTCCCTCTCTCTTGCACACAGAGCACACACTGGAGTCTCTGGGCTGTGAGCTACATACCAAATGCAAACTGTTTGGAAGGATGGGCTGCTCTTTTCCCACCACCAGCTTACCATGGTGTTTGCAAGCTCCCAGAATGCAGCCCAGGCTCTGCATCACCACTGCAACGTCTCGAAGTGGGACTTGGTTCAAAATCCTGGCTCACATACGTGAGTGAGTAGGAAACTAATTTGCATCAAAGGTCTGCCAGCTCTGCAGGGTTTCAGAGTGTGAACTGCCAGTGATGCTGGGGTATGGAATTTCTGGCAGCTCAGGCACACCCAGGACTCTAAGCTAGGGATGAACACTCTCTGGCCTGGAGAAAGGCTGTGTCTAGGGGAATCTCTCTTACTGGTTGCCCCTTACTCTTGCCTCAAACACTACAGTGTTTCAAGACAAAAGACTGATTATGCTTATCAGGCTGGTGATGTCATTGACAGCAGATCAATTTGCCAAGGGAGCAGCAATACTCCTAGATGTGAGCAATCCTGCCTGCTCCCTTCAGGGAAGCTCCTTCCTGAAGCTTCCTGGTTGGGCTCACACGTCTAACAGCTGATACCAAAAGGAGCTGGGCACAGTGATGATGTGCATTGCACTGGGGACTCCTTAAACAGACAGCAACCCAGACAATGCATACAAGATCAATATCAAGCGTGTCATTGATCATGTTATGTTTCCCTGGGAGGGAAAACCTGAATTTCCAGATGCTGTCTGCTACATCATAGGGATATTTGAACAACAGTGACAAGGTCAAACATCCATGCTTACTCTTTTAGATCTCAGTGCTGCTGCTGTTCCTATTGGCCATGGGTGCTTCTGATATGTCTGCTCCTGTCTCTGCGAGGGTCCAGAATTACATGACTGACTGCTTTTCTTTCTCCTCTCTGAAAGGACCCAGATGGCAGTGCTTGGTGACTGCCCACAGGCCCTGAGGGGTGTCTCCTTGCTCCTGTCACCAAACAGCTCTATTTTGTCACTCGTCCTTTTTAGCCAGAGAAAGCAATTCCAAGGAATTGCACAATCCTCTCCAGAAAAGGATAACACTGCCCAGCCTGCCTGGCTTACCTGGCTCCTGGTGCCTGGGCCAGTGACACCAGTAGAAAATGTGGAGAGGCTCAGAACTGCCAGCTTACCAACCTCAGAGCTGCAAGCTCCAGCCAGGAATATGTGGGGATGCCACAATAATCCAAACTCATAACGTAACGCAAGATAGTTTCCTAACATAACAAGGTGACACTACAGAATGCCTCATCTGGGTACAAACAGGTGGGAAGTGGCCCTTTCTTCTTCATGGGGAAAGGTTGTAAGTGGAGGAATCTCTAGGCCTGAACATGCCTACTCTCTGCCTTGGTAGGGCTTGAATCCACTGCTTTTTGGAGCATACTGCATTTTCCATTTAGCTAAGCTTTCCCAAAGGCACAAAATAAATAAAAAGATGGCTGGCAAAGCTAATGAGGATTGGGAATGTGAGGAAAATTATAACTTTCCATATTAGATAAACAAATGTGTTTTTTCAACTGTGCATTCATGTATTCATGCCAGAACATGCGTGTTTTCTGAGACTTTTCCTTGAACTCAAACAACCAAATGCAGGCAAAAATATTTTCCTTACAACCCTCACCTACAGCTCCGTAAAGCACAACACAGCTTTCTGATCATAGCTGCCATGTGGTGCAGCTGAAGAGACCTGAAACTCTTTTCACTGCCATTACTGGTGCAGATGCCTAATTGTCCAGCCTAACCATCAGCAGGTTTGAGCTTAGTGTGTAAAATGTGTTTATTAAAAGAGAGATACTGAGTGATTCCCGGAAGGAAAGCCCATTAAAAAAAAAATACACTGCAGCTATGCCCAGTAGTAAAATACAATGTGTAGCTGTTAGTATCTTATCAGCAAGTCCAAGGGCCTCATAACAGAAAAACGTCTCAGAACTAGAGTCATCACTGAAAATCAATAGCACTGTTAAGGGACTGCTTCCTTTAACTTGTGGCTGCCTGAGCCTACCATTTTCTTTCCTCTGGTCTTCTGTGTATGTTTAACCAAGGATCATGTGTTCCAAATTGTCCTTTTTTGGCCTCAAGCCCCTGTAAAACTCAGCTTTGCAGGTCCAGATGCCAATCAGCTGCTCTTACTCCAGCAAGCTAATGAGCTTTTAGCTTCCTCCCAGCTCAGTAGAAACCTGTCTGCAGAAAAAACTTACTGCAAAAGGAGTCGTGCTTTAGTCCTTGGTTGCAGATGCCACCTAAGCATATTTATTTTATTTTAAAAATTCTGACTTTATTTAGAACTGTTGAGATATTGAACAGCTTTATAAACTTTCTGTCATAAAATGCCAGCAAGAAAAGAAGCACAGCAAAGGGAAGAAACACTCCAGCAGACAGCTGCATGACAAAATAAGAAACCCTACATGGTAATGCATATTTAGTTGAAATATCCACACACCCTCCAACATTCAGTACTGAGGTATGCAAGAAAGGTATAAAACACACAGAAAACGCTTTCTTACCTTGCAGACCTCTACTTATCTTCCTTCCTGTCTTCTAGGTGTATGAAACATGCTGGAATGTGAGGCCAGGTATGGTCCCACCAAATGCCCTCCCCTCCTACACGAGACTAGTCACAGAAGCCCAGTAAATCAAAGCTTGTGAGGGGCTGTGGGGTGAGGAGAGGGTGCAGGCTCTGCAGTGCACAGCCGTGGGCTCCAGCAGCCCACACTCCCCACAGCCGTGGGCTCCGGCCCCAGGCAGCAGCACACTCGGAGTGCCGAGGTGTGAGGTGGCTCCGCAGCGCCGGCAGCCAAGGGAAGGAGCGGCCGCAGTCCTGGAGCCAGGCTGGGCTCAGGGTGGCTGCAGCACTGACCAGTGCTCTCTCTGGACACAGCAGCCACGCTCCTCCAGACCTCCAGAGATGCTGTTTCCACCAGGGCTGCGGGGAGCCGAGGTGTGGGAGGACGCACAGCACCTTCTGTGGTCAGCCCTTCTGTGCTGTTACACACCGGGGTAATGGCACTAAAACCAACCAGCAAGGCAAACCCAAATCCTCCATCACTCAGGAATTTACAGAAACAGGATTACTTTGTCAGATGTGGGACTTAGGGGGTTTCCACTAACTCTCCTTCAAAACATTCCTGCTGCTGAGGGACCTCCTGCTCGGGTGTGAAAGCCCACATGGTCCTGACAAGTGCTTGGGTGGATCAGAGCCGGAGCTGCGACAGACAAGGATCGACTGACAGCATTTCCACTCGGGCTGGCACCTGTCAGGTTCTCCCCTTCGCAGCACGCCTGGGTTTTATCTTCAGTGCCAAGGGAAAAACAACGTCAAGAAAAAAACCCACACCTTTCAGAGCTCATGCAGACTGAAATATGCTTAGAAGCCAAACTGAAAGCTTCTTTCTAGGTTACTCATGCTTCACCGAGTCCTCTTATACTTCCACTGCTCATCATGATTTTTATATAAAGTCTCATAAATGGTCATAAGCCATTACACAGGTATTTGGTTATTCATATCAATTCAGCTGCTTGTTAGAGGATCGTCTGCTTAAGGCACTGAAGGGCTGCAGAACTCCACAGCTTGAATTCCTCAAATAAGGCAGAATAAATTTTTCTATTCTCCAGTGGATATACCCTCACAGAAATATCAAACATCTAAAAATACATCCCAGTAAGAAGGAAATGTTTTGATATAAACAACTAATCTTTTTTGGGGGAAGCTTAGCAGAATCCAAGCTCAGCAGAGGCTACCAGGTCCAGTCTCAGTCTGCAAAAATGGAAGGTCAGTGGCTCCTAATCACTGGGACCAAAGCCTGTTTGGTTCATTAAATGGGAAGTCCTGCAATCTTGCCTTTATAAGCATTTTATAAGCAACTGACATATGGAAAGACTCCCCCATGTTAATAAATAATTTATTATATGCCAACACAAACACTTCCTCCAATCCTGTTTGTGTCCTGAAATTGCTAATTAGTTCCTGCTCCAGCTTCCAAAGTCAAAAGTGTGTTTCAATTCCTCTCTCCATTTCATGAAAGCTGTCTCATGCACCCAAAGGCAGCCCAGTGCCACTAATCTGTCTCAATTACAGTCACTGTGCTGCTGTCAGGCAAGTATCTCCCAAGCATCCAAGAAAAAGAATTTGATGTTTTCAATGTCAAATGAATGTCAGGCCAGAGTGGAAGCAGCACAAAAGGTTTCCCTTAACTTCTCTAATAAAAAAAATGTACCTTGCAGCCCAGCTTTTTAAAGGTACCATATCTGGGTACTTAATTCTCACGGATTTCAGTGTAAGCTAGAAACATTAATGCCTCAAAGAACAGAGATTCTGCACTCATCCTCAAAGCACTATATCCAGGCAGGGATTACAGATGATGAGAGACAAGAGAAGATGCTGCTGCTCCTCCCTCATTTAAATTGGGACACATTGGAACATACACCACATCAAAGTATGAGGGAACAGGTACTCTCCCTCTTCCTGCCAACCATTCTCTGCAGCTTTCTGGAAAACCAGGGAAATTTCTATTAAATGTAAACCTGCCTGCTGTTCGGTGCACTGCCCGAATATTGGATAATCACAGGCAGAACTGACACAAAACCAGCTCTGCCTATAGAATAATAGATTTCCTGGAAACACAGATCTTGCTGTAAAACTTAAAGGTGGACTAAAATGCGAGGTAAGACAACATGATCTGGAGAGAAGTAGCTCCCTGAAGCCTTAGCTGGCTAAACACACACACACACAATACAATCACAAATAAATCTATTTGCAAATTGAAAAGAAAAAGAAGAGGTTGGGGCCCTAGTGTGTAGCAACGAATGAGATGCTTTGCTGCAATGAATAGAAGGAGCACAGAGACATTTTTCAAGAGGCAACGGGGAATATTACACAGCATCCAACTGCAGCCTGCCCCATATTCACCACCCTACAGCAATGTCCTGCATTCATAAAGCAGCAGAAAATCATACGAGAAATTCTACAACAAAGCCACAGAAGCCACTACCACAAAGCAACTCTGACAGTTTCTTTGAAACCACTTCAATGCCTTTAAAACAGTGAAAAGATCCCAACCCAACAGCCACTTTGTCTAGGAGAGTTTTCAATTTCAACGCAGCTTTCTTATGGTAATATCATGCAATTAAAAATTGAGCTTAAAATTACCCATGTAAAAGATTCTAAGCAGAAGCTGACATTTACTGTGGAGGTTGTTCATGCCTATAGAAAACTCTGAAAAGGTCAGTATAAATGTAAATAAGGAGAGAAACTTCCTCAGGAGTATAGAAATTTCCATCATGTTAGGGCCCATATCCATTTCTCCAGGTAAGGCAATGTTATGAATGCCCTGATGGCTTCTCGTGGGCCATGAGTCCAGAGCTTGATCTGGAAATAGGTCTCCAGACTTCAATAAAACAACTGGCAGGAAATTTTCAGTGATTTAGGGAAAGTAGGATCCAGCGACCCAGAAAACTGCCAATACAGTTTACTGTCCATGGCTTTAATCTCAGCAGAGTTTTCAGCAAACGGGATGTTGGATTTGGAAGGGATGTGCTCATCAGAATTTAACTATTAAGCAAAACCTTGCAAAACTGCCCAAATTCAAGTCTCATGTGCATTTCCCAATTCTTACATTTTGGGCACTATCACTAACCTGAAATACTCTCCTGGGAGCAGTCCTTGTGTAATTGAATAAATGGGATTAGGTCTCATGCTCCTGACACCCCCAGTTTCTCATTCCTTGAGAAATTCTGAACACACCTCAGTCATTCTTCCCACTTCTCTCACACATCTGCAGGCTGCCATGTGTGCTCTCTCACTTTATTACTCAATGTGAAAAGTAGCCCCAAAAGGGAAGCGGGAAACCTGCATCCGCAAGGAACGCAGGCTTCCAATTTCCTAAGTGTTTAAAGGTCACTGGGGACACTCCAGGTAAGGCAGGTCCTTTCTCTAGACCTTTCTCTTGCCCCCTCACACTCTGAATGAGTCTTTGGAGATGTTTTCCTTGCTCATTATTTTTCAGCTCTCAGCAGGATAAGATGCAATTATATGCTCAATCGTGATTACACATTTGCTGGTTGTGATTTTAGAGGTCTCAAAACAAAAGTCATTAGATTAAATGTTCTTCCTGGCTTTGTAAGACAGGGACAAGAAGAACTGACATCTCTAAATGGAGTGGGCTTGCTAGCATGAGCAAGCTAGGAAGATACTGCTTTAGTAATCAGGAAATCTCATCTCTGTTCCCAGCTGTGCCACTGAAATGCCCTTTAACTGCACAACTCACTTCAGCAGTGGTATCCTCTTTCCCTCCCCACACAAATTCAGTCTTGCTTTTATCTCAAGCTGGCCTGCTCAAGTGGACTGTCACAGCGTGTTGTACTTACTCTTTACTGAGGCTACTGGCAAAAAACCCACAAAGTTGCTCTAGACATCTCCGACAAAAACAACAGGATTTCTAATAAAGAGATGGCAAGGTGTGCAAAACACGAATGAACTGGGCACAAGGTGCAAGGACTGCTCCTTCCAGATCTGTCTGAACCAGTGTCTACTCCTGCACAGACAAGTAACATTTCATGCTATTACAGACTTCCAATTTTCCCTGTGATCAAGACACAGAAAATTCAGGGCTGAAACTAATGGTCTGTGAGGCCGAAATAAAAACGCTCTCCTTTCTACCACATACTGATCAACATTCTCACTGATCACCTGGAAATGCCTGGGTCAGCAATCAAGCTCTCAGTGGGTTCAGAACAACCAGCAGTTGGATTGACATTGCTTTCTAAACCATGCAGAGGTAAGGTTCCCCCTGCCTCTAGCTGACAGGTAAATTTAAGTGACTGCTTTACCATGTAAAATGCCTGCCTCTCAGTTCAAGGTCATTTTTCTTCAATCCACAGTTAGAGGTATATGGCACATTAAGTCCTGTAATTCCCCTGTCATGGTGGAGAAGGGGGGGAGCTTTTAAGCCTGTGCAGAGCACTCGGGGTTACAGACATAAATATGGCTTTACATAGCAGCTTTCACATTCAAGATATCTCACAATGGTTTACAAAGTAATGAGTCAGATAATAGGGCTGCAGCAGCTGTGCAGGTACATTCACTGGAAATTAATGCTGCAAAACCAGAAGTCTTAATTTTTGGTTCTTTTTTGGTTCTCTTTATTTGCTCTTCTGCAAAACATGACGGCAGCTTCAGCCCAACTAATGAGCATCAGTGGCTTCTGCAATTTAAAATGCCCAGGTTATTTGACATTCCAGTTTGTTTTAATTTCCAGATTAACTCTATGATTAAAGCTCTCCATTAACTATAATGCTGTTCAAGCAAAAGTGGAAAAAAATTCTTGTACCTCCCTGTCTTGGCTGCACTGTAAGGAAGGTCTCCTTGCCTGATCTCTAGTACCATAATTTGCAATTAGTTCAGAATCACACAGCTATCTGATTTTCATTCCCCTTTCTGTCCCCCATCATTAGCTGTTCTAAACAGATCCTCAAAGGCTGATTATCAAGTGTTCTGAGGATTCCATGGTTTATTGTGTTGGCACCAGTAAAGTATACATTGTAAGTAAAAATATATTTTTCTTTGAAACAAGCCATATCTTGAGGTGCAACGTGAATACACTCAATTTTGTATATATGCTCCTTTCTCAGGTTCCACGGGTAAAGGGACTTTCTCATTCTTCTCATCTGAGTCACCTAATCCACCAGTTGTGGATTGTTTTGGAAAAACGTGCTGGTTTTATGTAGACATACTTTTCCTGGCTGACTCTGTAATCAGTTAATGAGAGTCACACAGAACAACTAGGCTGAAAGGGAACATAGGAGGTCAACTGGGCCAGCTTCCTGCTCAGAGCAGGCTCAATGCCAGAATTAGACCAAGCTATTATGCTTTTGTCCAGTCAGGTCTTGAAATCCTTCAGTGATATAAAGAACCCTTCAAAACCTCCTCCAATGCCCAATTATGTAGCATTAGCCTCCATTTCTTTGGGCAGAAGGATACCAGATGGGACAGATGCTTTCAGTGAGACTTGAGAACTGTCTGTCTAGTGCTGAGTTCTGAAAGCACCGAGTCACCTCGGGCTCTCAGAAATCCACATTCCGGCTGCTCCTAAAGCACAGCTTTCAGAACACTCACCCGGAGCTCTAACTACCCCCTTTTCTTCTGCTCACACTACTTCTAGAAATCTGGAAAGGGATTTAAATCAACATTACACCATCTTTCTGCCTCAGCTGTTCTGAAACTTTCTGCAGTTCTCTTAACTTGTCAAGCAGCTTCGTCAGCACAACTTTGCTGCGGTACTTTTGATGGACGCCAGAGACAACCCTAACTTTGTGCAACAAGGTTTTTGTAATTGATTTTGACATGAAATTTCATCTCTAAATTCTGACAGAAGCTGAGTTCCTCTTCCCTGAGCTTCCTGGCGATACTGGCTGGGCAACCAGGACAACTTTCGGATTCGCACCCCTCTTCAAAGGATCATCTCATTTTTTACGCTTATGCTAAAAGGGAGGGGGGGGATCTTGGAGAGTTCATTGTTATTGTTTCTTAACTGAAACTAAGTGGCATGGCAAAAGCTGACATAATGCAACAGCGATGGATCAGTGGATGGAGTGAGTCTTTCACTGCAGTAACTGAGCCCCAAGACTGAGGCAGCTACAGTTATGAGGGATAAGCACCTTCCCATTAACTCCTGCTTTTATTCCTGGCAGGCTTTCTTGGCACATTCTCATTTTATAAACAGTCCTGGAGCAGCATGTGTATAATGAGCTATGCTCTGTAATAACAAGCATTCTATTTTAGAGTAACAATTAGAATTGCCTGTAGAATAGAAATGCTAAATGGGACATGCAAAAACATACACACAATCTAAAATGTGGGGAGGGAAGAGAATTTATCATTCTCAGCAGGGCAAACAGTACAGGAAAAGCTGAGAAAATTAAAAACATATGACTGGCAACTATAGCTTTCCAACATTAACTATTCTTCATCAGAAATATTAACCAAGTGGAAATGACATGAAAATCCAGTCAGTGGTTGAAGAGCTAAGATGCTGCATTGCCAGGGAGCACACACTGCTATAAATGAAGTAAATGCAGCTGGGCAGTAAAACTTACCAAGGTTTCCAGTTATGCACTGGTTTATGCATACACCTTTCTGTACAAAGCATCATAAATAATGCAGTTAAACTTCTCAATAAAAAACCACAGTAAGTGCAATAAGCATACTAAGAGTGCAAAGCAATTCACAGTATTACATGCAAAATTCTCTCTGTAACATGAAAGCCTCAGTCCATTCCCACAGTATCTCACCAGGGCAAACCTCTACCATCCATCTTTAAGTGAAATTATGTTTTTATTTAATTTTTGTATCACTGTACTCATAGCAACATCTGGGATACAGCATACTTCACCAGAATTTTGCTGTTTTGACAAATATACCACATACACTCTTATTTGCATTGGTTATCACAGCAGCAGTGAAAACACTAATTATTTTAGTGAAGGTAATTATTCTAGCTATTATTTTGGTGAAGTGATTCTTCTTTTGAAGGCAGTGGAAATAGCAGGCACTTCCGGAACAGGTTCACTACAACCCCAGCAAGTGAATGCTATTAACTTGCCTACGGCCACTCAAAGTCAGGAGCAATGCTGGACTGGGGAAATCGACTCTTCTCCTTCCAGTTCTGTCTTTAGCTGAAGCTCCAGATCACTCTGTCTCCTTATTAGCTGCTGTAATTACCATATGCTCTAGTGGAGCTCCTGCTGTTTAGTTTTTTTGTAGGCTACTTCATTATGCATGTATATATGGGCTCTTCCTGTTTGAGATGCCTAAATCTCATTTTCTGTGCACTTAAGTTGGCCACAAACTCACATCAAGTTAGAAAAGGAATTTACCACCTGGGATTCCTGTCTTCTGAAGATACTGCTAGTTATTATAATAGATCTATATCCCTGGATGTCAACCTTGGGCAAGAAGGAGATGGAAGCTGACTACTGGAGTCTTTTTATGAGAGCCACAGGTGAAAGGGCCTGAAGGTGGGGAGGGAGAATCTTGCCTCCAACTGTCACCTCTTCCCCCCCATATACTAAGGGAGACTAAACATTTGAGAATGCAAAAGAAGGATAAAGAAGAGGAACAGCTGTTGATGTCAATTCACTATTTCCAAGATAACCAAAGTATCTTAGAAGTGAGTCAGCTTTTTCTCAGAAGGATAAGTCTGAAATGATTCAGAAACAAAGCAGTCATCTTAACTCATCTTGCATGTGACCTCTAGCTGTTAAGACAGAGGTAGACGACAAAGCAAAAATCAAGAGTTCTACAGGCAAACAAATTATAGCTGAGTGAAACAGAGATGGACAAGAATCACCACCTTATGGCTTCACGAAGAGTTTCAGCTTCTATAAATACAGAGCTGAATGGAATTCTCGTATCATTACAATTGCTCCTCCTGCCTCCCTGCCCCAGCAGTTGTTTCCCACTGCTCCCTCAGCTTAAACTTCAAAGCTTCATGTCCTAAACCTGAAAGACATTCGCACTATGAAGTGTCCATGCTGGGGGTGGGGAGGTGTTAGTAGCATTTAAATACCACAGCTGCAATTTCTTCTCCAGTTTACACTGGCTCTATATCCTCCACGTAGCAGAACTATTTCCAACTCAAATCTTTCTGACACAATTCACAATATCTCACCTGGGCCATTCACAGCATAGTCTACTCACACAAACACAGTGCTTTCCCTTACTCAGCTGCAAGAGCTTTTCTGTTCCACAGATGCCATTTCACCCCTACCAGGAATCTAGCCTGTCTTATCTGTAAACATAATTTTTGCTGGATGTCCCTATGGATAAAGCAAGGGACTGGAAACCATAGCTCAGGTCTGCAATGTGAAGGTGTTCTCTGAAGCCAGAGAGCAATGGTATAACAAACATGGCAGCAACTACCAGGACACAATCCAAAGCTATTCTTCACATTCCTGAGCAGACAGATAACACCAGAGCTGGTCCTGTAACGGTCTCAAATTCATCTCACATGATTTTGTGGAATAACTGAAGTCCACACAGCAGAGCTGTGAGTCTCAGCAGCAATGCTGCACACAGTTACTGTACAGGCATAAAATTTAGTATTTCACTCAGAATTTTTTTTTTCCTTACAGTCTCCAAAGTAAGAATATTGTAGGATAGAACTGCATTACCAAGTGAAAAGAATCAGTGGCAGAGGCAGAATAGTACTCCTGGACCTCCAATTCACATTCCAACTGTATCCCCCACCCAATATGATTTTTCAGTCTTCAGTTTCAACCTTAAACTTACAATTTATGTTCTACATATTTAAATTTAACAGATCGATAAAGATCACAAAGAAATTTTCACCTGTAGAGCACAGCTCAGCAGGCCAGGAAGCAATTCATGCCATGTCCACCAGCTCTGAACAAGTCAGAACACTGACCATAAGAATCAGAGAAGATTATCACAAAAAAGGCAGAGGATTCCACAACAATTAGCAGTCAGCTATGCAAAGACTGTGTACACAAGAAAGGAAAAATCCACAGGTGCCTGCTCTGAATTCCTTGAAAATACAGGGAAAAAGAATGGGAATTTAAAGGTACCAGATTACAGAAAGTTTGGCAAGCACAGGTTCCATATGGGAACTTTCCTATTCAAGGCAATAAATTTTCTCTCAAAGCACTGGAAGACAGATGAGAAACCTTTCACTGCTTTGTAAATTATGAAAAACACACGGGACCAAAAAAGAATACTCAGCTTAGGAGAGCAACAGTAATAGGAGATACTTAATAATTCTGATCAGAATTCTCAATAATGTGCATGAAATGCTCAAAAGATGTTAATACAAGAACGTGTTACTCGCTCTCACAGAGGAGATCTTCCAGTCCCTGAATTTCCAGCAGCAGGCACAGGAGGGGTGTGGATGGTGCCATTAATCAATCAGTTCTACTCACTTATTCACAATACGACAATCAAAACTAATGATGGAAGGGAGCTGGAAAGGGCAGGTGAGTGCTTGAGTCAACTTGTCAAGATTTAAAGAAAGCAAATTAAAGCAGCAGTGAAATGCAAACTGCAGCCAATCTTAATTACAAACTGAAGCCAGAGTAAAGTGAAGTTTCTCTCTCCTTCTACTACATGTTGCCTTTAGCTGAAGACAAATTGCTGGCACTTTTGTAATCTACTAAGTTAAAGTCATTACCCTGACAGTGCCAGGAAGTCTAATTTCCTGGAGCAGTAATACAAAGATTTATAAGGGAATTTAAACACTCGCCTTCTGGAATAGAAAATCTATCATCAGCATGAGGCTACATGGAAAGTGACTGAGAATTTCAGATAATGGAGAAGAAAAAATTCACCTGCTGACAAGTTCATCCAAAATCTCATTCCCTGCCTTCACAGGCCGCTGACCAGGGTAAGCCTACACACAAAGCTGAGCTTTCAGACAAATTCAGCTTGTCTTTGACGTCCCCATTGCACCAAAACAGACTTCTTCAATTACAAGCATTTTTAACACTGGTTCAGTATTTCAGCACAACTCTCTCCTAAACTTATGTTCCCATTAAAATGGAATTAAACTTAAGTAATCAAAAAGGGTAAGAGAAATTAATAAGCAGCTTAATAACTGCTTTCAAGGAGAAAATGAGCTAGTTCATCCACCAGGCTGAAATCTACCTGCATGTCTACCTGCATGTTATGGCTGAAGATTTTCAACTCCCTAATGAGATAAACTGAAATGAGAGCTGAACTTCAACACCCAAAGCTCCAAAGAGCAGCTGCTGCTCTGCCCTCAAACGTATGTGCACATAAACAACAAGACATGAGATTTGCTTAAACCAGACAGCACAGAGGTCTGGATTTAATTAGGAATAACCTAATGCTGATTCCACATAAAAAACCTGCTCTGCTCTTCTGGACTTTCTCCTCCCATACTCTAGCACTGAGGAACAGAGGTGGACAGTCCAACACCTTCACGCAGGAGGATTAAATGTTAAAACCCCTGTAATGTATTTGGGGGGTTGACACACAACAAGCCTGCCTTAGTTCAGAAAACCTTATTGTAGAGGTAGTGCCCTCTGAGACACTGCCTTCCCCTGCACAGATATGATTAATCCTCATCTTCCCCCAGTGCCTGAGCCTCCTGCCACTACTCCTGCTCAGAAGTGAAGGACTCTGTGAACAAAGCACAGGAGTTGTACTATGCTACACATTTAATGTGTACACAGGAGAAATCAGCTCTGTGGTAGTGCAGAGGAGGCAGCCAGCACCACTATCACTGACCTACTTTAGACTGGGGAAGGGATTTCAGTAAGACTTCCCCCCCCTCACAGAAGCAGCAATTTTTGAAAGTCCTAAATTTAGCAAGGTTCTGAGGACAGCATTCATAATTTCTTGTCAGTGCTGTTCCCTTCTCTATGCAAGCTCATATCACTTTCCCCAAAATTTATGCTCTCTTTGACTCAGGAAAAAAAAATATGCTCCTTTCAACAAAGAGGAAAGAAGAAGCTTCTCTTTCACAATCTTTCCTCATGAGGATAGGAGTACTCTGGACACTGCCAGGGCATATACATTAATTTTTTAATATCAGATGAAACAATTTCTGAAAGCACTGCAAGTTGTCCAGTCTGACATTATCCAGTTTACCACAGATAACAACCCTGAACCAGAAGCTTTCCCCTGCCAGAATGCCTAGCACATAAAATCATTAAAGGCTTAGAAATGGTTTCAGGGCTGCTCAAATCATGTGCTGCAGCAGAACCTGAGTCCCATTAAAAAACCAGGAACCATCAGGAAGAGACTCTAGTTCATCACTCTGAAAAAGAGAACGGCCTTTCTTCATTCATTCCTCACCAGAACAAACAAATTTCAGGGGCTGAAAAAGTGAAATGCCAGCATTTAAACTAGGTTACAACTCCTTTGGATTGCTCAGGATATGAAGATGCTCCTAAGATGTATCACCAGGACAGATGTTCTGAAGGTCTGAGAAACCTCTGCACCCTGCACAGACACTAGCCAGTCCCCACCCACAACTGACAGAAGTTTCTGGTTTAATGATGTTTGGCTGCAGGACAGGCAGAGATTCCTGCCATTAAAGTAATCTGGAGTCAAAATGAAGTTTCCAGAACTGATAGAAAATAGGTCTGGGCTAGTCTGCTGCTACCAGTCCATGGTTTTTCAAGTGATCATAAGCATACTCTCAATTAAGCTCAGTGGTCATAACTAGGAGTATCCTGAAGGGAAACCACAATGTCAAGTTCTTGAAACCACATCTTTAGACACACCAGATAAGCTCCACAGATGTTGACTGTAAGATTACAGGAAACTTAACAACACTACATCCCAATATTTGTTAACTACAATGTTAACATGTTAACATGTAGTTAACAATGTAACTACAAAAACAATGTTCATTTGCTACACGAATGAACAAATCTTATTACTGCAGTGTCATTTGCTCACAAAGATTCCAGCTGAAAACTCACTTTAATATGGCTTTAATAATACATGAAAGAGATTAATCTATAATTGTTGATTTTTGAAATAGCACTTCATCATGTCACTCAATCTGAGTGCTTTTGATCATTAAAACTTGCATGATTTTTCCATCTCGGTAACGAGGTTCTGCCTCAGCTGAGAGCTGATCTCATCAGAGTCAATTATACTCTATAGAAGAGATCTGACCAGAGTTCTTAAGGGTTTTAAAACTGCAATTTTATTTTCTTTATTTCAGTGAACAATTTAAGGTTCAAGCAACCTTGTTAGAACCTTTACTATCCAGGATTTCTCAAGTAAATGAGATGCTTGGCAGGAAACTACCAGCAAAAAAGTGAACAGAAATGCATCAATGTCTTGGTTTTTTTACTCTTAGCACACAAGTCAATAGTCACTTTTAAAATATGCTCTTTTCCATGTCAAAGTGCTTCTTCCATAATGCTGTGGGATTAATCTCCTGACCTTATCTACCATGAGATATGTAATCTATTTGACTTTGATTAAATGGGGTATCTCAAAATTATCAAACAACCTCTTAAAGACTGTGAGATTTCTAGCAATTGAATATGATAACAAGCTGTGTAAGCTCAGAGACAGATCCATCTCCCATCAGATCTGCACATCACTTCTACCATTAACAGAGCCACATGAAAGCTTTTAATCTTATTTAAAAAAGAAAGCTATGCAAGGTATATTTCCTTGCAGAAATTCTTGATTTCCATCTTTTCCCTCTAGTGGCACCTACATTCCAATCACATTTAGAAAGGAATGCAAATGCTGAAGCCTTTGCTGTATTTTGCATTCCTTTCTTTTGCTGCATCCTAAAGGTGTCTCCTTGCTCTGCACTGTAATCAGCTCCCAGCCTGAACTGATGGCAGCCAGTGAAGGCTGGTTAGAAGTTTCCTGCAGCTCTCTAAATAGGACGGAACTGCAGCTTCTGAGAGGTTCCTTAGTATCTCGCATTATTTCACAAGATACAGAAGATCTCGTGCAATAATGCACCAAATGAAAATCAGTGTTTAGACATGAGACTAGAAACTGCATCCACTATAAAGGGGGTCTGTAAATAGATTAGATTCATTTACATCTTAGGATTAGTTTGCATATCACCAATCAGAGTTTCACTGTGAACTGGAGTGCAGCACTATGTATGTATAATTATTATACCATAACTCACTACCAGCACATCTCTAAGGATCTCAGGCATGGCCTCTGCTGTTGCTCTCAGTTAACAGTAAGGAAATTGAAGCACAAATAAGTGGACTGGACCAAGGTCACCAAAAGAGCGCAATTCAGGTATCCCAAGTCCATGGATCTCCCCCCGGAGTCAAACTGTCTCTTTACACTCTCCAAAATTCTCTATGTGATGTGGGAAGAGTTCAAAATTTTTCTTCTGAGGAATACTCAGGTAGTTCTGGGTATTCACAGCTCGTTAAGGTGAGGCTGACAGGGTGGCACGGCAGCAGTTGCCATGACAATGGCTGGATCTTTGCAGAGACATTGCACACACTTCAAATCAAAAACCGTGCAAGTCTCAAAACGCCATCCAATGCTCTAAGAATTCTGACAAAATCCCAAATCACCTCTTAATCTTCAATTTAAAAAAGTACCATGCATGCAAGAAGGGAATGCAGACTGTGAAAGATTCCACCTCTGCCAGAGCTGGAATACAAAAGCACAATGCAGAAGAATTTTTCTGTGAACCTCTCAGATTTTAGAAAACCACAAGTACTGCTCACTACAGACAGGGAGGAACACTGTGCTCAGGAGAAGACTGACCATCAGCAAAGGCAAAAATCCCCAATCCCTGTTGTCACCCAATTCCAAAGAACGCTGAAGAATGACAGAGATGACAGGGAAGAGAAAGGGTTAGTGCCAAGCACTCTCACCGAGTGCATTTTAGAACTCCTTACAGTCAGGTGTGGTGCAGATGGGCTGCAAATGGAGCTGTAGAGGAGGAGAGCCTCCACTCACCCTTCTCTGGAGTTACAATCACCGAACACCAAATCAGACAGGCTTCTATGAGATTCCACCAATTCAGTAGTCTTAGATAAAAATTTATATCCAGTATTCAACACTAGATAACACCATGCACAGATATATCCATTATCTCAATTAACCAGCTACTCAAGAAAGAGATCAGCCTGATATGCTCATATCTCAAGTCCCTTTAAGAGCCTACAGCTCCCAAGCTACTTGTTATTTCCAAAAGCACAAACATTAGCATTACCTTTTGCTGCTTCAGACCGCTTAGGCAAATCAAGTGTATCAAAATTCCTGTCCAAATCCCCATTCTTCTTTCCTGTGCAAAAAAGAAGACAACAGATGGAGAAGACTGTCAGTATACTGACAGGTAAGTTACTGTCATGTGCATCTACAAGATAGGAGAAGATACAGACCCAGAATACAAATCACAGAGTGCTATCCATAATTGTGTGTATCTGACTCGCAGTCCAGCTGCACAGCTGTGGTTTTAGCACGAGCAAACTTAGGCACAAACACCTCTGCTGCTTTCAGGTTGATCTGCAAACACGCTTAGCACTAGTGTTTCAGAGAGTCTTAGAAGTGCTTTAAAACCTTGCAAAATTGGGCCACTTCCCTTCTTGCCTTGTTGTTTACACAGAGGAATTTTGACCTGAAGCTTAGCTCAAGCAAAAACTCAGCAGCAGAGCAAAAAAACAACAGCTTTGCTTTGCAGCCTCTATTCTCAAGGCAACAACCAGGCAGGAAGACCTAGATTTAATATATTGTACAGACAACAGCCAACAACTCAACCTTGAACTGCCTTTCAATTGACAAAGTGTCACTTTTGCTATTTATTAGAAGCTAATGGAAATAATGCTATACTTTTGCTAAGAAACAGTATCAAACTATTACATCAGCTGTAATTTATACAACCTTTACATACAACAGAACAAAACCAGCACTTTTAGTTAGGTTGAGAATTCAAGGTTATGTAAATACATGGGGAGGGAAGGGTTAGTTTCCATGCCCCCAAGGAGATGTACTGCCTTGGGTAAGCCCACATGGATGCTGTGGGATAAGCAGGAATCTTGCCATCAGAGGAATACTGGCAGCAGAGAGGGAGATTTGGAAGGCAGTGCAAGAATCTGCATGGTTTTTGAGGACAGCAGTGTACAAATTAGCTTTCCCAAATTATTTTGAGGGGGGGAAAAAAAAAAAAATCAAGTTATTCAGTCCCTCCATGGTTTTTGAGGACAGCAGTGTACAAATTAGCTTTCCCAAATTATTTTGAGGGGGGGGAAAAAAAATCAAGTTATTCAGTCCCTTTCCCTCCAGAGCAGGGAAGGCAGGTGCAATGGGATGAATTCAGACAATGCAATTTAAGCTGCCAGAAGTGGCTTCTGCAGAGGGACTACCAGGCTGTTAATGGAGGTTTTACAGAAAGGGCTGGAAGCTCCACCAGTCAGGCTGCTTAAAAGCAAACAGGAAAATGGTCCTTGAAAATGCAATGGGGAGATTAGTCTGAGTCTTGACTGCAACAGGTCAGGAGATGGGAAAGGCAAGTCCCTGCCTTGTTACAGCAGGGGGTTGGTACATGCACAGTAAATTCAAGGGGTCACTCTACCTTTCCTCTTGACAACAGGGTAAAAACACTCACTACTGTATGCACAGTATATTCAAGGGGTCACTCTACCTTTCCTCTGGGTAAGGACAACAGGGTAAAACACTCACTACTGTGCAGAGAAGAATTAGAGCTTTTAAATACCATGATGAATATTTAGGAATAACATTAAGAGGGAAACCCCCCCCTTCAAGGTAGTATTCCATCCTCTCCCTTTCTTTGGGAGGGGATGGGATCACACCCTTTTCTTTTGAAATGCCAACACAGAACACCAGACAACTTCAACTGCTGAAAACAAAACATGCACCTAGAAGTTCTGCTGATCTGAAGTAATTTCCTTAACTGAAATATATAAAAGCCCATCTAAGGTGCCAAAAGGTCATGCAGCCAGGTACTACAGCACTCCTTGAAAGGTATCTTTGCTAAAGGAAGGGACAGGAATCAGTGGCACTCCACAGTCTTCCATCAATTTTTTGCTCTGTGAAAGGAGCAACACATTGCTTGGAGAATCAAATACCATAAAGAAGAAGTTCTGTACATCACCAAAAGACTTTGCACTTCATAATGGCAGCTGAACCCAGTTACTGGCTGCAAACCCTTGTTGACCCTTAGGGCATTGACAGCGAAAAGCAGGGCAGAGGGAATTAAAAGGAAAAAAGCTTTCAAGGAAGGAAGTCAGTGTAGGAAAGATTACAGACTTAAAGCAGACCCATAAATGTGACTCCATCTTATCTACAAGTAGGACAAACTGTTTTTTCACATGACCCCAAATTCCATGTCTCTGCCATTAGACAGTTTAAACCTCAGAACATGTTCTCAGAGAGCCAGACCTTACTTGACACATCTACTCATTTCAGAAGTTCTCTCTATAATTTAAAGGTTGGTTTGGCACTTCTATCAGCCCTGCAGAACTGAGATGGCACAGTAACAGCTCCCTTCTTCCCAGTGGCAGTGTTTAGTAAGCACTGTGGCTGCGCACAACTTGATCAGGAGGAATTGTCCAGGAGTGCAGTGTTGGCTGCTGCTCTTCAGCTGGGAATGCCAAAGCAGCTGCCCATTTACAGACCTATCTTTCATAAAGACAGCACCCTCCACCTGTGCTCTGGGCTCCTCAGTTGCCATCTCCATTTCTGGGCCAGACAGCAAACACTGGCTGGTTTGGAGGAGCCTCTGCTGGTTTGCATCTCGGCCCTGTAAGGAACTCTCACCTTGCAGGCCAAAGCCCATCTGTCCACAGCAGAGGCTGCCAGCTGCTTGCCAATGGCAGCAGGACAGAACACAGAACTCTGACCAAGGGGATTTCAACTCTACAAATTACTTGCTTGCAAATTACTTTACACAATCAAATGGATTGTGTTTGGAAACACCCCAAGCACCTACACTTCCAGGGCTTTTCTACAGAGACAAGGTGAGCAAGCTGCAAGAAAAATTCAAACCAAATCCACCCAGAAAGCACAGTTTTCAATCTGAGGCCCAGCAGCTATTTTTCCCATCTGATTTTCACAAACACTAGTGAGTTTCTAAAAAGGTGACCAAATGCAGCAATTCAGGAGTCTACTTATTAAAACTTTCTCAGCCATCCCCATGCACCCCTGATACCACAAAACCCAGCATCACTGCCAGATTCTGTAGCTCTGAACACCCTGCTCTGTCCCTCGAGCCTGTGCATTTGTTCACAACAGGGATGTGAACACACACACACCCCCCATGTGGCTGGGATTTGTAAGGAGCACACCACTGCCTGGATCTTCACAATCGGGTTGCGCACCACAGAGATGCTGAAACCACAGCACAAACTGCGCTTGCAGCAGGAGAGATGTTTAAGATCTGTTTGTGTGCATTTCAATTTCCACCCATATCCAGGTTCTCCAGGGTTTCCAGCCTGAGGTGTGTCAGAGAAAAGCCAATGCTGGATGAGAAGCACAGCTCCAAACTTTGCCAAGAGACCATTCTGCACATGCCTGCTGACAGGCCTGTTTTATGAGACCTGGCTGTAGGACTGGCACAGCACTCTGCTTTGGGAAAACTGCCTGACATGAGACTTGCTTGTGCAAGATGCAATTCGCAGTCTCTGAAACAGAGGGATTAAAATTCTTCCCCTCTCCCCCCTTGCTACATTTCATTATGTAAGAAACAACCAAAACATGACCTTCAGCATTTTCTGTCTGTCAGAAACTCGGTACAGACTCTGAAGTGTGACCCAGCGTTATTAACCACTAATGTTGTTGATCTTCCTCAAATATCGTTTTGCTTCACTGTATAATCAAACCATGGTGCAAGCCAGACCATTTCTTGCTGAAGGATTAGTTCCCAAATGCTTTATTTTGGGTTGAACTAAAAGTTTAAGAGAAAGTGCTTCTTCATAACAATCTCACCTTATCCTCCCCGGTGTTCAGTAATACAGCCACTGAGCTGGCCACAAAGGAGTGACAGAAACCAAGGGCTGAGCTCTGTCCTGACAAAAAGTCCATCATCCACAGCCTCACCACTCACAGTCCAAAAATCAGTGTTCTGCAGAACACCACCCAGCCAATGGTGCAATTAGATTTTGGTTGGTTGGTTTTTTCCCCCTCCCCAATGTTTCTCCTTTGGTCCAACCCTCCAGAACCCATGATCTGAAGCAAGTGTCACAACCTGAAAATGCCCCTGCCTTCACCCCCAGCTCAGTCTCAGTAAGGGAGTCTCCCAGGCACCCACAGCCTATCAACTTCCCAGCTGAGGGAAGCTTTAGCCTCAGACCTGTGTCTTGCAGGTGCAATTTTACTTGCTGGGATGAGAAAATGAAGCCTATCCCCTGAGACAGGTACTGGGGTAGCTTCCTCCAGCTCCTGTGGGTGCCAGTAACAGAGCTGCAGCAGCCCAGGCACGTGCCCAGGCAGAAGAAGTACCAAGCACCCCTGAGAGCACACACCCAAGCTGCTGCAGCTCACAGCTCCTTCCACTCCCCAGAGCAGCCAGCAGAGCCTTCCCCCTCTGACAGGGCTGGGGACAGGGACACAGCCCACCCCTGGTGTTCCTGCTCTCCTGGGCTCAGCAGGCCAGCTGCACAGCAATTCCCTACCGCACTTACACCAAGAATGAATAAATCCTTGTGTGTTCCATTTGTGGTACGGAAAGACCAAACTGCAAAAGCTCCCTCAGAGGATTTTTCCATGTCTGCTGAAATGAACAGGAAGATGCACTGTGGGAGCAGGAGAAGGTGGATGAAGACGACCTTGATCTCAGCTCTTAGCCTTGCATGTGAAAGCCGAACAAAGCATGTTATGGTGATGATGAAAAGAAAGTATTGCAGACTCACCTTGATTGAACCACTCCTCTAATTACCAGAAAAGCAGCAAAAGGAAAACAAAAATTTACAGGATGAAGAAAATACAAAGGAACAGTCACAAAGAGGCAGAATTTCAAAGAACAGGTTCAAAACCTGAGTATTACAAGACTACAGAAGTTTCATCAATTAAAAAACCAAACCAAGGTGTTTCACGTTCTCCCTTTTGTTACTCCTAAAAACCCCCAATCTTTCTTTGCACAGCTTTTTTTTTCCTTTTCTTTCTCTTTTTATTAAATGAAAAGGTGCTCACAAAATTGAGGGGACAGAAGGATGACTAGCCCTTTGCAGAGGTGTTTGAAATGCTGTGATCAATGACCATGAAATAAAACAAACATGGAAACACTGCGAGATTAAGTGAACAAGAAAGGAGAGAACAGATCGATTTTGAAGTTCTAGACTGAGAAAATTAAGGCAGGTTCAGACCAGTATCCTCATAAATTTAACAGTGAGACAAGGGAGCTTCTCTTTATGATTTTAAAAGCACATTTATGAATGGATTTTAAATTTTATTTTTTAAGCACAACAGGTGTCTCTAGACCCTCTATTCTTTTGATCTACATCCTAGGAGCTGTGAGCTCAGCATTATAACCAGTTGATTTCCCTCTGGGGAACAGCACACTTTCAAAAGAGCACTGCAAAAAAGTGGAAAAACCATTGAAATATATTGTCATTTCCTGCCAAACACACAGAGCCAAACCCAAGCTGCCACTGAGTGCCTGCACGGCTTGCCGCAATCCACAGGCTCATCTCCAGCATCAAATGATTTTGAGACCAATTTGCCCAGAAAGACATGACCTGGTGCTTCAGCTGATGAACAGAAAGTACCCAGGAGCAGAACCCCAGGAGAGGAATCTCCAGGTGGGCCCAGGCAGACGCCTGGTGTGGGACACACACCTGGGAGCGCTCCTGTCACCGATACCGGGGGGTGGAGGACGGCTCTCCCTCAGCACAACACCCTCTTCCCACAGGCCACTCAGAGCTTCTATGGCTGAAAGTGTTTCCACTGACTGTGCTGCTCTCAAGCAAAGCAACAACAAGGACTGCAAGTGGCAGGGCACAGGCTGGAGTCAGCACACATGCAAGGTTTCCAAAGGGTATCACACTGCAGGTTCAGTCACTCCCTGTGAGAACAGGCTGGCCAGGCAGGCAGAATTGCTTCTTTAGTTCCCCCCCCCCCCCCACCAGTCTTTAGAAGATTCACATCAATTTTTTATTTTAAACCGTCTAAATGCAGTTGATGACAGACTAGTCTGCAAAATCAAGTTCACACTGTGATGACTTCCCTAGCACATATGGAAACACATAATATTTTAATAACTTGTGCAGGTCAAATCAAAGAGTAATGTGCAGCACACAGTCCACCAAGTTCAAACAACTCCCTATCAGCTCTTTAGGGGCAAAACCCTTCCTTGTACCTGGCTATAAAAAGCCAGGATGTGTGTACACATGAATGAGGAGAATGAAGCCTAGACAGAAAATGGAATTAATTATATCTGAATTAATCTAGAATAGTCATTTCTCTAAGAAAGGAAACAGAGTTCAGTCTAGAATAGTAATTTCTCTAAAACAACAAAGAAAACGGATATAATTTGAGTGTCTCCTTGTAAAGGAAACATTGAAGGGGGGTTACTGAGACTATTAATCCTCTCATAATGAAACTCATTTGCAACACTCATGCCCCAGAGGAGAGAACAGGTCTAAAAGTGACTGACAATTAAAAGCCACAAAATCGTGTTTGCAATTTAAATTACTGAAACAGTGACTGAATTGGGAGGTTTTGGTTGAGTGGGAGGGGAGGCTTTTAGTTTGTTTTCAAGTATGAGTCTGGAGGCATGGAAGATGCACAGGCAGGAGTGCCATGCAGGGGATGGATGGATAGATCCGTGCTGGCTTGGCTTCCCAAGAAGGGCACACATGCCACACAGCCAGGCAAGGGGATTGAGCAGAGATGTGACAGATGCAAGAACACAGCAATGCAGAGGAGAGGCAGAGCACATCCACCTTTTTCCAACAGCAGAATGTCATCTGTCAGCATGCAGCATTCCTGTTTCAAGCCAAACAAAATTACAGCAATCATGGAAAAAAGAGTCCCAAACATCCAATGGTGATGCAACACAGGAGATAAACATGTGCCAGGACACTGCAAACACTCCACAAACTGCATCATCCTAAATGAGCACAAAAAATGTGCTTGCAAGAGCAGGACTGCACAGCAGCATTACCCCCAAATCCATTTCTAGTTCTGAGCCTTTCGCAACACATACCTTTAGCTTTTTTTCCACCAAAACAACCGGCATCATCTTTCTTCTTCTTCTGGGAGCCTCCTGTGCCTGTAGTCTGACCAGCATCTAGTTCTTGGTACTTATCAGCTCCAGGGACCTCTTTGTGGACATGATAGGAAAGGTTCCGCATGATGCACACACAATTCTCCACAGACTGTTACAAAGAAATTTATGTTATATGAAGCACTGCACCCTCTTACCTGCAAACCATTGTATTGTACATAGGAGGGCTTGGGGAAATTGAAATAAGAAGGCTACCTGTCCCAGGAAAACCATGTAGCTCTCAAGGAAGATTTAGTCAAGGCCCTTAATCTAAAGTTCTTCTTCTAAACCACATTTTATTTTTCCAAAAGCGAAGCGCTTTATAAATAGTATCCATTCAAAATGAAAACTCTCTAATCAAAAATACCACTTGATCTTAACATAAAGAATACAATTCACCAAAAGATCAAACACACTGCAGAAAATGATCATATAAGGATCTTATTTTAAACCAAGTCTCTCTCTCGTTCTTCCAACATTTACAATCTCCAAGGGGCCCATTTTATTAAATTTTCTCTAGGTCAAAACCTAGGCCTTGTGAGGATTTCAATGGAACACACGTTGTCCTGTAGTAATAGCTAATCCACAGCACATCGGGTTCTGACAAGAGCAGTGCTCTGTAGGTTGCAATGGAAACCACCAGGTGGTTACAAAATCCACTTCCAAAATTACCTGATTAAGTAACAGGGCTTTGTAACCCCCTTGTTCAGGCCATCACATGGTGAGACAGAATAAAATAACGATGCTTTACAAGCCTTCTGGTGTTATAAAGAAATAGCATGGTCTTTTTTTAAACAGGTTAAAGTTATGATATTCTTCATGCATATAAATACACTTTTAAGTGCCACGGGATGAGATGATGATAAAAACAGATTAATAAAATCTGCACCAAAAAAAAAAGCCACTGTGAAAGTGCTGCAGGTCTGAAGACATTCCTTAATGTCTAAGCACTTCAGTCGTCAGAGATGGTGCTGAATAAAGTCCTTAAAATGGGAACTGACTCCTTTGCTGCTTTGTGCAAATGGGACTCAATTCTGATTTGGAGACTGCACTTATAAATGCCAATTAAGCAATGCAGAACAATACCAATAATGTCACTGACAATAAAGGACTAGTCTCCTCATCTCTCTCAGCGACCAGCCTTTGCTCCCCTCATCAGCATAGAAGGAAACACAGCAGCATCCTGCTGATACCCCATCAGCACTGCCACTGACACCAGACATGAGAGGAGGACAATTACTCTATTTTCTGAGCAAGCATAATCCTCTTCTGATACCAGCAAACAGAAGTTGGATCCCAGTGCAACACTTCAGCATAAATTGATGTAAACATCCACTCTGTTTTAATACTCCAATTCACCTTATTGTCCGTGTCCTTCTTGCCAACCGCAGACTGCAGAGCGTGAAGGAGGGCATCCACCAGGCCGTCGCACTCCCGCAGCCTTCTGCGCGCTTCTGCTCCATCTGAGCTTACGTTCCTGACAGGAGAGAGGTGAAAGAAAATTTAGCCCTGTAACCTTCAGTATAAAGTTAAAGGTGCATTGATTTATACTACAATTATTAAGAACTCATCACCTTGGATGATAAATTAGGAGGCCAAGTAGACTGACAAACCTACTAAATCTCAGTAGAGTATGGGCAATGCACGTCTGCAACTTTCTGAGCCTGAACAAAAAGGGGAACACAATCCCAGAGATGACTACAAACACATTCTCTGCTTTGCTGGTGAGCCCAAGGACTCACCTTAAACCAGGCTGGAGTCTGCAGAGCAAACAGTATGCAAACCAAAAATTTAATTTCAAAACCAGCAGTTCCAAACTGAAAGATACTTTCACTACCTTAGGAAAACATGCTAAATCACAAGACGGCTCAGCAGTATCAAGGCCACAGAAACTGAAAAAGCTGTGTGCAGCAGATTGATTACAAAGTCTGGGTCAGTCACCTTTAGTAGGGAAAGGACGACAATTTCCAAGGCTTTGAATTTCTCAAAACTGCACAAGAGAATGGCACAGGTAGAAGAAGCAAGACAGAGTAGAAGGCTACTTGGAGTTGTTAGAAGTTATGCTTATCAATGACTGCAGAACCTGTCAGAGGGGACCTCTGCACTTGGCCTTACTCATCCAGCAAGCACAAACTGATACCCCAGCCTTGCATAAGCATCAATCTGCCATTATCCAAAAAACAAATAAAATTCAAGTCAATTGTCCAAATGCTGCCTTCCCTCCATGCCCCTCTTTTCTTCAGGGGAAAAATGAAGTGACAAAATTAATTCTTAATCGTGCTCACTGACCAAACCTGTATGGAAGCTCTTCCCAAAGCTGAAGCACAGTAATTTCAACAATAACACAGACAACCTTTCAACTTTCAGGTCCTTGAATCCCACAAAGCCATGTAAGGTTACCTCTCAAAAGCTCAGGACACCATCATGACTTTCTGTTATCAGAATCCTGCAGTCAGCTTTTGCTTTTAACTAGAGGGAATGCCAATCTCCAAGTAATTAACAAATCAATCATGGTCCCTTATGTGTTCTGGTCATCTGGGCAGGCTGCTATATTAATTGGATAGCTAAGAAAATACACACTTTCTCAAAGAAGATTTTCTCTCAAAATCTGAAGGCACTTCATTGTGAGCTGGTTGCTGTAACAGCACATTAACTTTCAATTAAGAACACAAATGATATGCACAGATAAACAAATTCTTTTCTCAAATCCTAACACAGCTTCACCTCTAGCAATGGATGATAGAAGGCAGGTAAAGTGGGTATTAAAATGATTCCACAGGATAGATGGAAGAGAATTCTACATGCTGTTTTCCCATCTCCAGTTGTACTAATCCTTTTGTATCAAAAACACAAATGTGAATTTTAATGCTACGTCTTTATGAAACTGAAATTAGAATTCAAGTTCTCTGAGACACCTTTCAGGAGTTATAACAATAAATGATAGCAGCTCCACCTTCAAGCACATCTATTAATGTGGAACACTACTTGTTAAGCTTCAGGGTGACAGAAATGCACTATAAATGGTCTTATCTGGAGCTGTGTACCACATTTTTTATTCCCTCATTAAGTCTCACAGTGTTAGAATTCTCATGCAGCACTGCCAGACTAAAGGCAGAACAGCTCAACCTTCTCACCTTCCTTGCCCTATGGCCCATTCAGAAGAGATTTTGCTCTGGTTCATTTGTGCTATCACACTTGCACCACATTTGTTTTACACTTTGGTTATGAACAGCATCACAGTATTGTGTATCCTGTTTTCTTACTTCCTGATCTGTACTGGGGCTAATATCAAGGTAGACTCTGATAACATTATGACTGAAAAACATAATACTGTATCAGTAAGAGTGTGGCTTGCTGATATCCCTGTCTCTTCAACTACAGAAAAATTTACTGGAAATTAATGCCTCGAGGAAAAAATTCCCACATGTATCACACATAAATAAGCATGAAAACTCTGCAGGATCAAGTTAACAGATAATTAATGCTATGACTAAGTTATCCAGACATCAAACTTTGCAGTTTTAATGTTTTAACTAGCACATCAATGTATCCTTACAAGCATCTCATGCAGAAACATCTGCTCTATAAATACACAACTCAGGATTTTGTTAGTCCTCCCTCCTTGGGTAATGATCTTCCTGCAGCCCGTGGGATTTATCTGCAATGGAAGAACAAACCCCATTTCCTTGTCTGTAACTGTACCCCAGCCTATGGGAGAGCTCAGCTCCCACTCTTGTCCCAGCAGTCCAGGCAGATCTCAGACAGACAAAGCACAGAGAGATCAGCACCTGCATCATGAGATTGCTCTTCTGCTGCTCCAACACTGCAAAAGGCAGTGAAGATCTCCCAAACCCCAAGGAAATATTTGCATTTCAGACCCATGCCAGACATCTCTAAGCTCTAAACTAAGGTGGGCCCTATGAAAACAATGACAGTATGCCTTGACTAAGTTCTCATCTGACAACCCCATGAGAAGTGCTGCCAGGTTTGGTTTCCATGATCCAAAGACGTCTTCACAAGCCCATGCAACCAGGAAAATGCCAGGCTGCATTTCTGCCATGGCCTTAAGACTCTACCATCCACCTCCTTGAAAAGCATCACCCAGTAGTCATTAGTCAAATTCATCCTGGGTCTTCAGGAGGGGCTGGAGCATGAAAACAAAAGGGATGACATGGACAGAAGAGCTACTGCTGGCACTGTTCATGAAAAAGGACAGATACTGCCATGGAATAATCAACCTGACAGCACACTCCACTGACAGGAGTCAGGAAAAATCTCTTCCCATTTCACATCTGCACTGGCATCGTTCTGCGTCTTGTATCTGTTAAACGTGACGGAATGAAAGATGTAACCAAACCATTGTCCAAAGGAAGCCTTCAAAGCAAGGTTTCTGAACACCTTTCTTCCAAGAGTGATGGAAATCAACAAACATGACTGATTCCAGCAGTCAACAGAGGATTTGGAGTCCCTTTACACAGGGCAACGCTCCACAGAAGGAATGCAGAGCCTCACCCAGGCCAGAAACTCATGCAATGGAGATATGTAACATATGGCATGCAGACTTGGAGAAAGTAGAGAGCTTTGCTTTTCATTTAACTTTTCTACACATTAGACAAGTAGCACTATGCACCAGAAGTAATTATTCAGGGGATGGAGTGTTTCACACAAGACACCAAAGAGAAAGGCAGCTGAGACCCCAGCTGAGGTGCTGCTAACTCTGTTACTTAGGAGACAGGCTGCCATGCAAGACCTGGAATGGCCAGAAGATATTGCAATTAAACAAATGATCTCACTGACTTGCTTGTGGGGCAAATTAGTATCAAGAACCTCTGTAGATATAAGTCAAAGCTACTTATTGAAGTTTGAACAATTCTGCAGGGCTTTTGAGGCACTGATGACAGGCAAATATCCTGTTACAAATAAAGCTGACTGCCTATTGAGAAGGGTGGGAATGGTGAGGGGGAACTACACAAACTATTTTTACACAAACCAGTGACAAATGAGACCTGCCATTCATCCCCAGTGCTCTGCACACTTGCCCTGTCTCTTCACCCCCAGGAAGGTCTCTGCTGCTTTCCCTGACTTGCCTGCTTTTCAATACTTTACCAAGAGTCTATTAAATGACAAATGTATTTTAAAAACAGAAGTGTCTTTCTTATGTCACAATGCAAAGGGTAACAGGAACCTTCAGTGTGCTTCCTGTAACAGTCTGAAGAACAATTCTAGAAACAAAACACAGAATTACTGCCCATGAGACTCGAGGTACATAGAAAAGAAACCAACTGGATGACTGATTTTACAATAAAGCACAAATCTCATTCCAGAGATTTTACATCTCCAGCCTTTAGCTAGAAAAAGCAACCTGGATTCTTCCTCAAATTCTTGGAGTCCAGACTGTGGCCAGGACTAGTGAAAGAGAATTTGTAGGGATGTTGCAAATATATGCTTTCCCTGGGGGAAAAAAAAAAACCCACAAAACAAAGAAGCACTAAGTAAATGTTAAATAAAAGTAAATACCTAGGAGCATAGAAACTCATCAGGCTAGGAATGCAGTCTGTTGCCATTAAAGACTTCAGAGAATGGGGGCGAGTGTGCTGAGAAATGTGTTCGCGCCTTAGATCAGGTTATCATTACCACCAAAGAGTTGTCTTAATAGTATGCAATTCTGAATGCTACATTTACATCTGCAGAACAGAGCTGGCATTCATCACCCCTAGGTGAGGTGAGCTGTTACTACTGTCTGTGCCACACACCAGAATTATCTTCAAGAGAAAAGACTTAAAAGTAATTAAGTACAGGGTACTTAATTTGCACTCTTTCAATGCAATCATGTGGCAGTGCCCCCTCTGTGCTCTCCCTAACAATCTGACAGACAGAGTGGAGATGTGGAGAGCTGCTGGATTGTTTTCTTTTTAATGATGAAGAGAAACTTGAAAAAAAGGCAAAGACACCTTCAGCTCTGAAAATTAAGAAGTATTTCCAGGACTGTTTTGTCTGTCACTTGCCTGGAGAGCACCATCAGATGTTATCCCACAGTGCTGCAGATGAAGCCAAGGCTGGAGTGTTACTGAACACTTCCCCTCCTGCTTCACTTCAGCAGGTGTAAAAAGCACTTTGTTTAGAGATCTAGCTGGGAATGAAGACAACAGCTTGGAGACTTGGTTTTTTATATAAATAGGAAGTTGAACTGGAAATTTTTAAGATGTCCTCCTAGTAACACTTCCACCTTTCCCTGGAAGAATCACAGCTGAGAGCTGAAGCCAAGACAGCGGAGAGCTCTTTCCACCCCCTTGCCAGACTCTGACCAGCACCATCACTGAGGCTTTGCTGTCCAGACACTGAGTTTTGCATACTTCAGCTGATAAAAGACAGCTTCTCACGAGTCTAGCTTAAAATATATTAGCTGTTCTGTCCACCTACTCTGGCAGGCAGAACCCTTGCTATACAAGCACCCTTCCACACCCACACACTGCTTCACAATAAAGAAATTTTTATTTGGATGCCAGCCAAAGGAGATGGATCAATAAGAGATGTAGTAAATGAACTCTATTTCCAAGCGTATTTCTAGGCCTGCTATGTCTCAAAGGAGGAATATACAACATTTAAAAATCATTCCATCATTTCATGCAGAAATTGAATGGATTCCATACTTCAGTTCACATCAAGTACCAGAAAGTTTAATTGGTATTAAAGTTCATTGTTCTGAAAACAAGAGAGAAAAAGAAAGAAGCTGCCTGTGACACAAAGACAGCCTGATCCAGGCAGCTCTGGTCAGAGGGCCCTGTACAGCACAATGCAGTTTGCCAGCAGAGAGCTCAATCAGAAATCAAGCAGAGAATATGGTAAAGAAAGCAGAAAGAAGCCAGAAAGAAGCCAAAGTCCAAATGAAACGCACAGAGAGCCAGAGGAGCTCTACTGATGCTGATTTATGTAGGGAGCAGCTGGGTAGTAGTTGTTCAGACCTGGGATTTCACTGGACACTGCTGCTCCATTCCAGCACTCACTGACCAGTTACACCCAAGAGAGAAGCAGCAGAGCAGCCCCAGTTTCTTTGCATGCAAGCCCTTCCACCTATTTAAATGAAGCAGTTGGTTTTGTTTAGCTGACCAAATGCTTGAGAGGACATAGCAAAAGCCATCCCCGAAAAAGGGTTTCACAAGCTTAGTCTGTGCTCCAGCAGCAATGGCACAGAGCAAGAGATCTACAGGGCACCTGTCACACTTCATATCCATGCATGCACTGCCTACAGGAGCTGTGTGGAAACAGGCTGGGGCTCAAAGGTATAGTTTAACAAAGGATGGACTCGACATCTGTACCTTGTTATCTGTGGCATTCTATACCCAAAACACCTTGTAATGCCTTTTCAGTAAAATGCTGACTGGTTACCTCCTGCATGACCTACTTGGAGGGCCTTAGCTTGCTCTCCTGTAATGCAAAATGATGCAGAAACCCATTGCATGAGAATTCCACGATGCCCAGCAGCTACTTAGCTTCCAAGTTATTCCAGTCTCTTCCTGGAGGAAAGGCCAAGGGACTCTGCTTGCTTTACCACACATGCTTGCTGCCATGACAAAGAATCTCAAAAATACAGAAAGGACATGGTACTAATCTAACAAAGGGTCAGGGCTCACAAGCCTTCCAAAGCAGACTACATGGATGACTGCAGGGAGTTTTGCTGCAGTCCTGCTCTTCACCCCACCACAGCAACAGACATTTTTGTAGATTCCCTTTCCTGACAGCCAAGGGAGGAGGGACCTAGGTTCATTCCTAAGTAATGACAAAAGGCAGTAAGCAAGTGCACAACTTTAAATTTATACCTCAAGATATGATTGTAAAGCATTAAGATTGCATGTAACTAGGTTATGTCTCTGCTGCTAAAATCTATGCATAATTTATTTATATTACAAGCTAAACATCAGGAACTGTCAGGAGGAACCCTAACAGCTCCTTACTAGCACGAATTAAACGCTCTGCTCATCATATAAGCCCCAGGACAGCCATATGCTGTGATCCTGCACAGTAGCAGTAAGCTAATTAAGAAACTGCCTTCGCTCACTCCTCTCTTTTGTGTGGGTTTTTAATTTGAGTTGATTTTTTCCAGTCTGGGTTGGGCAGATAAGCTTCTCCCTTTTCGTGCTACTTGCTGCCTCCAAAGTGAAGATTCACAGGCAAATTTTGGTTCCCTTTTTATCTATTTCTGGAACTATTCCTTCTCTCAAAGTCCACTTCAAAAGCACCTGCTGCACACCAAAAGACTGACAGTATCATTATCTCCAGTACCTGAAGCATCAATCTCCCACAGGCTGCACCCACTGAACACAGCACGAGCACAGCAGCCACCGAGTGCTGCGTGAGAGTGGGGGGACAGAGATGGCAGCACCTGCCCTCAGCCCCCCTGGGTGGGACAGCAAAGCATTAACCTTTGGGAGCAGTCCTCTCCAGATGATCTTGGTTAAATAACTGCCCTGCAAAGCATAGGAAAGGACTACTTCAACTAGGATAGGAGAACACACAGAGTAAGAGGGAATGTCAAACAAACAACTTTGTCAAAGAACCTTTTTTGGAGTTGGGGAGAAGCGTAGAGGAGGGCTCTGTACTAATGCAAATTTGCTGCAGATAAAAAAAGACAGAAATGTGAGTTTTCAGGTGCCAGCCTTTACTTTCTACCTTCTCTGTTGTGCCATGCTTCAGTGAGCAAAGCTCCCTTGACACCAAGGGCAGCTCATGCGGCAGCACGGCAGCATGAACCTGAGGCTCACCTCCTGCGCCCTGCTCTGCACTAGGCAGCACTTCCAGGTCACAGATTTGCACTTCAGCGCCTCCTTACCTCAGTCAGATGGAGATGAAGGCTGCCTCCACTGTATGAGTGCACACAGGACAAATATTAGGGGACTGTCACCACATACTATTATCATGCCTGCAGGATCTAAAGATAAACAGAGCTTGAAAGTAACGCATTTTGAAAGCTCTAATTCCCAGGCACTCTTTTTCAGAGAAAAGCCACACATTAATCATTAATAAGAAAGGAGGGCATAAGAACCTGGTTTTGATGACCTTACTTCTTTTTGTTCCTCAAATTCAGCACAGAGAGATGGGAAGAAAAAAAAGGCACACCAACATCACTGATATGCTCAGTACAAGTGTTTGTGGGGGTAAAGAGAGAGACCTTTTCTGCCCAAACAGGACCACACGTTGCTTGACAAACCTTCTTTACCTCCACATGCCTCACAGACACTCCTGCTGCAAACAGTGTGCAGGCTGTGTCTGGGTACACACACGTGTTACTGAGATACAGAGACACGAGGACTCAGTGGCAGTGTTACCTGTGACTCAAACACTGCAGGTGACATCTGCAGGACAGGATGTACAGGCACCCACCACAAGGCTCTGTCCTCCTCAGAAAAAGGCTCAGAACATTTGCATACAAAAAGGATTTGACACATCTCAAGTATTACTGATTTACCATCAAGCTCTTGCCGTTACCTTTCCTCTGAAGCACCTAAGAGGGGCCTGCAGATACTCTTACATCATTTCTCAACCTGGCAGAGCATATTCCTGGCTCTGAATTCCCCGAGTCCTTACACCACATCTTCAAGCATTGAATCTCACATTTACCAAACCTCTCAGCTGTTGATTCCATGGGACCAAACCCTTAATTTACACCTACAGGAATTGCTTATTCCCAGTTATGCCTATGCCTGTAGGATGAATCATTACAAAATCCTTGAACTACTGGTATTTACAGCAACTTCAGGGGAAGGTACACACCAAGGTGCCAGTCCCACAGTAAAGACAGAAGACTGAAGATCAGTGAAGTCCAGATCCGCTAAGGCACTTCGCAGCCTGAACCTCACCAAAGCCAGAAGGAGACAGGGCTATTAAAAATCAGACCACAAAAAGCTTTATACCATTCATCTTGCCTGTAATTATGTCAGTGCAGTAGCACACCAGCAAATAAATCCACACTTCTCAAGTCTCCTGGTACAGCTCCAGCCACCAGGATGTCCCTTCCCTTCTCAGGGGCTGATGTTGGACAAGCTGTTATGTGCAATCTCCAGCTGAAGAATGTGTGTTTTTAGTGAAAGTCAGGTGGGTGCAGTTTGTTTGTGTTCATACACCTCGGCCAGGGCTCTGAACCCTGAGGATATTTGTGAATGCGAATTTCTGTGTACTTGGAGAACTGACAAGAAATGCTGCAACTACAGATGGTACCTCTGGAAAAAGGAGCACTTTGCATCTGTTTGCTATGCAAATTAATTCATTTAACATTTGTTGACAGCAGGTCAGTTTAGCACAGGAATCAGGCTAGAAAGTTGGCAATTTAGGAATGAAGTTCTACTCTGTCCTCTTGTAAGTGAAAAAATCCAACAGAGAATTAAAAGTAATTAGGCAGAAACCAGCAATTAAACCCAGAATGAATTTAATTTTTAAACCATTAAAATCCTTGCTGCTTCCAGAGAACTAGGAATCATGGTGGGCATCTCCACAGACAACTAACAAGATGATGTGACTGCAACAGTGCTCTGACCCACAGATGCAGCAGTTTCCATGCAAAGCAGGGAAGCACCTCAGGAGAAACCAGGGGACCCAGGGAAGGTCTCTGGTACTGCCTGGGTGTTCATGAACCACAGATCCATCTTTCCTACAAGAGCTCAACTCATATGCTTCTCCTGAAGCACCTCAATGTCTGGGTAAAAGCTGTAGGGAGTATCATGAAATGGCACCATGAAGATGCACCAACTAATTCCCTTATTTCACCAGGAGTGCAATTTGAAGACAAATGCTTCTGGATAGCAAATCCCAGTAGGGATTTAAGTGTTTAAAGGAAAAAAAAGAAAAGGCAGTAACTAGGAGATACATTTGCCACATACCTAAAAGTATAAAATACAATGTGAAGACATAAAACTTGCACTGTAAATGAAATGAAGGAACATCTGTGCATAGTTAATGATTCTCCTATGGTAAACAAAAGTCTTCCTTCTTCCCCAGTCCTACTGCTTCATAACCAAAAATTCACTTTGCTTTGTCTTTTACTGTTCCTTTCCAGACTTCTACCATACATGTTTCTTTTATCAGCTTCAACATTTTATAAAATGACACCCAGGGCAGCACCCCTCACAAGGCTAGGGACCATTTGCAGCAGTAAAGTGATTATGGATATACTGCAGATCTATTCATCATATTGTGTCTACCCTTGGAAACACAGTAAAGTAAGAGGAGGCATCTTTTTCCTGATCTCAGGATGGGAGTGAAGGCAAAATAACCATCACCTGCACTAGTTCCTGAAAACTTCAGTGGTCAAGATTATAAAAGAGCATCCAATAAATTTCATTATCAGATCATACTTTGCAAATTGGATGTGCTGCTAAGTTTCCGAAGGGGAATACAGGATTCCCCCAAACATTTCTTTGAACAGTTTTTGGCGAGTCAAGTGCAGAGCGAGATGGCACACAGAACCCATCAGCCGTGTTCCAGATGATACAGGATTCAAAAGATCCCTACAATGGGCACAGTGACAGGAGAGAGTCCGACTTCAGAAGGAGCCCCTTAAATAAACAACAGTCAATATAGACCTTCACCAGTGGCCTTTTCCTTTCTGGATTCCCACTGACTCTCTGTGCGTGTAGTCAGCTACAGCAGCCTGCAGTGGACACCACTGAGTGTCCCAGGTAATCCCAGAATGAAACAACATAACAAAGCAGCTTTCTTGAATGGCTTTTCTGACGATAAACTGTGAGCAGCCTCTCTGATTTCTAGCTTGTAAATGACCAGGTCCAATGTTTTTCAGTATCAGACACTGATAAAGGGCAGGTCCATTGCTGGGTGCAAGTCCTGTGGCCACACAACCAAAATCAGTATTCAGCATCACAGTGGGAGTTTTGTTACTCCAGCAAGTGGGTAAATCAGGGCTACAGAAAGCCAGAAAACCACCTCAGCTCCAGCCAAGGGCAGAGTGCATGGACTATGGCTCTAATCTTGTAAATTAATCCCCAGTCCTGGTGCAGGTAGTGATCTTTGCTCAGGTATTGGGTGGCCCCAATTATTGAGCCTGCAGCTGAAACATCCTTCCATCAAAGTCTTCCCTACCACACCACACTACACCACACTACCCCAGCTGTTAATGCAGCTCTTAATCCACCCTGAGGCACTGGGCCAAGGTGACTATGTAGCTCACCCTGACCTAGTCAGACCTGCACACACACCAGCACCTGAACCCCCAAAGTGAGGAGGGAGAGACACAAGTTACACAGGGGAAAGTGTGTAAGACTGGAAACGAAAGTGGGATGGACCAGGAACTGAAGAAGAGGTAAAGCTAAATAATTGTAGTGTGGGTTTTTTTAATTACTTGTTTTTAATTATTTTCAAATGAGTGTTTCCATGGCTCCACATTATCAAAGGAGAAACCTAGATTAAGAACAAAGTAAAGATGAGTAAGCAGTGTTTAAAAAAAAAAAAAAAAAGCAAGTAATAATTAACTGGCAGTTCAAGCTGTGAATCACTGTGTTTGGAACAAACTCACCCACATCTGTTGATAAACTTCATTAACTGAAAAAATGATATTGAAACAAATGCCATGCTGCATGCACAGTGCCTGTGTTCTGCTTAGATACCTAAACTGCAATGACACCTGAAACCTCAGAAGCTCAGAGATTGTTCCAGTTATTTGGGGAGACAACGCAGCTCACACCTGAGGCTCACTTCCAAAGAGAACAAAGGGAGGCTGGCACATAATCAAGAGGCCTAACCTTCCAATTAAATATCAAACTGGTGAACAGTTTGCAGTCTGCAATAAGCTCCATTCGTGGAAAATTGAATTTCTAGGACCAGCTACTGAGTCAGTCAGAGAAGTGTAGGCAAAGGGGATTTTAAACACTGATGTCTGTCAGACAGATGGCTGCAACAATTCATTCTCTGTTGGTGTTAACTATCACATCTTGCTGCTGCTTTTAAAGATGAGCTGCACAGGATTTCAACACACAACACAAAATAATCTCCAACAGTTTTAATGTTAATTACTTTTGATATGTCCATTTAGACCCCTAGATCTGAAAGTGCTCTACAAACGGTGTGTGTAATATCCCTGACATGGGAACAGGAAGCACAATCAGCTGAAAGGCAGCTCATACCCACCTGCCCCTGCACTCACTCACCTCACAGCACAAAGTGGGCAGACAGCAGGGCAGTTCTCCCCAGCTCCTGTGCAAGAGGCTGCTGTCTCCATGGCTCGGCACAGAGACGGACAGATTGCCTTTTCCAGATCACCCTTCCCTGCTCTCACATCCCCATCTACATTAGGCAGCCTCAGTCAAGCATGAGATCACCTTGCCCCACATCTGATGGAAGCTTCAAAATTTCCACAAGGAAGCACTAAGCCCCTCCTGACTATGACAGCAGGGACCAGAGGTGAGAGGACTGAAAGACATTTCCCTGTTCAACAGCAGAAGCAGCCACCATTCACTGGGTGTCAGCCTGATGCATTTCAGGTTGTATCAGGACCACTTTGAAATACCAGAAGTTTAAATTCTCTTAAAATCTCAGTACTATGTTTCACACCCTTCTTCACAGGCTTTAAGAATACAATGAGCAAAAGGGCACAAGCTTTTGAGTTTCCTGTAAAACCAGTGCCTTACTTTAAAATTAAAAAAAACCAAAAAACCCACAAAGTCCAAACCCAACTGATCAACAAACCAAGAGATACCGTGAAGTACAGAAGTTTGAGTGGATCCACATACTAATAAAATTTTATGATGTGGATTAGGCCAGTCTACTAATGACCAATTTATTGTCTATACTTACTTGAGAATCTCATATTCATTGAGCTAATCCTTTTATTCCCTCACCATGACTAATTTCCTCTTGCAGAACACCCTTAGAAATGAGACACTAGTAAGTAAAAACGTGTGATGTCTGGAGTCTGCTTAAAGGACCTCAGATTCCAGTGGGAGTGCAAATAATTTCAGTAATGGGCCCTTCCTGAACACTTTTCATTACTTTCTTCATTTGTGAAGTTACTTGGGGGAATAGTTATTACAATTTAGATACCACAAGCCCAAGAAACAGAAATTAACCAACTTCTGAAGATGCATTAATCAGTAGAAATCTGACAGGAATATATTTAAGAGCAAGATAAGGTATAATGACAAATCTTTATTAGTTTTATTCAAACTAATTGACTTCATCACAAAGCTGAAGAATCTAAACTGAGCGTAACTATTTTTTCTCAAAAGAAAAGCAAAAACAGACCCACTCTGTTTAGGGAACACTGATTCCTCAGGTTTCTCAGACTGCATTAGGACTCCTCCTGACTCCAGCTTTTAGCATGAACCATCCTGCTCTCAAGGTTCTTCCAGAATTGCAAACACAGTATGAAACCAGAAAATGCTCCTTTGCAAGGAATTTTAGAAAAAACACTTTGGATCCTAAATAGTCAGTAGCTCAAACTCCCCACTGAAACCCCCAAGAAACGATGGGGAAAATGACGCGCGGCCGCGCCTTACCGCAAGCAGCCAGAGGTGTTCTTGAAGACCGTCGTCCACTCGGCGTCGCGCGGCTTCGAGTCCTCGTTGGGCTCGCTCTCCCAGCCCGAGTGCGGGATGATCACCTCGTTGGTCAGCGTCTGCAGACCGTGGTTGATGATGACCATCTTCAGGGGCTCGTAGGAGGATAAATTCCACAGGGTGCCTGCAGGGGATACAACTATATTAAATCTAGAATCACAGGATTGACGGAGAAGTGCTTGAAGGTTAAACCATAAAACTAAACAAGAAGGTGAAGCAACTTGATGAGATGCCAGACCAGAACCAGCTTAGGGAAAATCCCACAGCTTCAACAGACCACGAAAGCACTTTTATCAAGACATGGATATTGTTGAACTCATCAAGCCCTATACAGAGTACATAAAAGTGATGTACTATTGGAGATTAATAGGATTTTTCTGTTGTATACAAATTGTGTTACACTTTCAAATCCAACTATGCCTCAAAAAGTAAAAATTCATCCAGTGAAGCAAAGTATATTGAGCAAATCCTAGGAGAGATGAATTTCTGGAGGACCACTGATCTTATGCTTATCTTCTGCACAACATAATATTTCATTCAAGTCTCCTCTCTATTATTTATTTTCACATTTTACTGTCACAAGCAATATCTGTGTTCAAATCTCCTGGTGCCACAAGCATATGATTTCTTGAAGAAGCCAGAAACCAAAACTCCACTGTCTTTTCATTTTTACCTCTATTATGAGCCAAAGCAGACAGAAGTCAAACATCAAAACTGAGTAACAGAACAACAACTTTAGAGCTGCAAAATACCCAGTGTTAGATAAGTGATACAGCCTCCCAGCAGACCTGTATCAGTGTCCTGACAGTAATTACTCACCAGAGTAGGACTAAAACAGAACACTCACTTCAGAGAGAATTTCTGCATAGACCCAGCCTGGTACCATCTGAGAAATGTCAGTAACAACACTTGGAGGGAGCCAGACACACGCTTTTGGTCTCCAAGGAAAAGTGTGAGTTCTAGCAAAATTTTCAGACAGCCCAAACAGTAAACCCAGATTCCCCAAAACACACAAGGAAACTTTCCTAAATGGACTGAATATCAACCTGAGGCTCCCTGTGTTACGACGACTGTGGACTTGTGCAGATTACAGTGCAACCTGTAAATCTCCACCTGACTGTATATACACCTAAAAACCACAACAGAACAACACTAGTGCAACCTTTTGTTTCAGCCCCTTTCAATCTTTCCTGGAGCAATGATGTAATCTGTTTCTTCTAGAGTGGAACTACAAAGGCAAATTTTACTGCTTAAGAAGAACAAGGCAGATTTGTAAGTAAAAGTCAAGAATACTACAAAATTTCCAAGACCTCTAATATTACAGGATTGTATGAAAGTTTTCGAGCACTAAAACCTTTTCATGTTTTAAGACTTAGAGATTTGTATCTGGACCTCAATACCTTCAACCACAACTTTAAAAATAAAATCACCACCTCCAAACTCTTGCTGTATTCTCATTCACCAGAGGTTATCTCAAGAGACTAAATGCAACTGTGGATTCAATAGAGTTCCAACTGGACTGCAGCACCAACCTGCCCATCTACCACCAGCTTTAATGCTGTAACCCCACTGTGACCAAGAGAACCCCCTGCCCCTATGGAAGCAGCTCTTCCACATACACAGATTTTTTATCAAGGGGCTGGCTGTAACTTAGGCAATGAACTATTTAGGGCAAACACAATTTGACTGTAAATCTCAGTGAGTGACTACCAGACAAAGGGAACTGGAGTTACACAGAACCTTTCCTGCACCCTCTTTGATGAAAACTCCCCCAGCATTTTACAAGCTTTCAATTTCTCATCTGCCTCCCATCTCTACAATCTTTCATACAAAACAATAAACTGAAGAAGAAGAGGAAGAATAAAAGAAAACCTTACTATTAAAAAAATTAGTGCAAACACTTCAAATTATTCAAAAGGTCACAGCACTTAAATTTATAATATTCTCCTTGATGGTGCATAAGGAAATCCAAAAGAATCCCTTTGTTGAACAGTATTTAGCAAGGGAAAATGCACAGCACTTAAAAGAAATGTAGCTCAAGATAAACAGAGGTGAGGGAGTCCTGTGGTTCCAAAGACAGAGAAAAAACTTCAGGTTGAACACTGACTTCACGGGGAAAATATTTCACAGGAAAGGATATAGAAAATAAGCACACTGACAGTACATTTTTTCTTATTCAAAATTATGAAACAAAGAGCTCCAAATCCCAGCATCCTTTCTGCATTAGAGAAAACAAATTCTATGGAAAAAATCACTGATAGTGACAGCCTTTAGGTTAAGGGAACAAATTCAGATCCAACTGTAGCATCTAGCAGCACAAAAAAAAAATCAGAGGGAAAAAATTGCTGTAAATTTGAAATCCATCTTTAAATAGCATTCCGGGTTACTATTAGCATAACACACCAATGTTTCAAAAAGCTGGAAACACTGTTTTAAAAACTATAATCAATTCAAATGAACAGCACTCAGGAGAAATCATGTCACTAACACAGCAGCACAAGGTGAATGAAGTTATCTAAAGTTTCCATGCACGTTCAATACAAGCTTTGGCCTTTTTGACCACAGACTGCAGGACTTTTAGGACTAAAGAAAGATGAAGTATTGTTCTTCAGAAGATGAACATGATGACTAGCAATTTGTATTTTATTCACAAATACTATGACTAATGTATTTATGTACTTCTACCTTCAACCATCAACCCTGAGTTTTCACCATATTAAGCAGGGAAAATAATACAAGCTTTTATTTCAAAAAAATCAGCAGTCTGCAATATATTCCCTGAGGGATTCTTGTTGAGTGCTGGTCTGGGGGGCATTTGTTTGACAGACTTGTTTGTATCAAAGTCCTGAAGACTGGAGCTGTGCTCCTTTCAGTAGTGGTCAAGTTGAGCACCTCAACATGAGCTAGTGTGTGACAGAACACACCATGGACAAGGACCTTCTTCTGAGAAGCCCTGAATAGAAAATGGAAGGAGAAAGCTGATCTGAGCAAGCTGAAGAGAGCAGCGTACTTCTCCAAAGAGGAGTCCAGTCTGAGCAGCTGGCAGGACCTCAGCACACATCAGTGCCCAGGAGCTGGCAGTTCTGAGCCAGCTGATTTATCTGCAAGCTGCTAGTTGAGCATTAGATCAAAATATTTCGTCTGCAGAGCATTTTGAAGGTCAATCATTTTTCAATTATAACCAATTTGAAGAATCACATCCTGCACCACTTAAAATCAGTGCAATGTCATTAAACAACAGAATTACTCCAACGTTCTTACAAAGAACAAAATTATTCATTAAAGCTACCAATCTCTGATTGCTTTTCAAAGAATGTAATAGAATTTTGGTCCTGCATATCTGATAGGAACATTTCCTCCACAAAAACCTTATCACTCAAGATAAAACTTTTGTAGCTTTCCCAATCAGAAGAGATTTAATTCTTATCAGCTTAATCCTCATTTCTCTCTTTTTCTCAAGAAAAAGATCTACTGAGAGTACAGCAGTACAGCTACAAGCCTAGCAAGAAATGAAGGAAGAATTTTATGGAGTATTTCTTGACACAACTCTACTTGTGATTTACTTATGGACAATCCAATACTTAAATTAAGCTTTTGGCAGTGCAGTAGCTAGGAAACATTTTGTAACTCCACATTTCAAAAAGAAAGAGAAGTGAGATCTGTGGTATTTTATGAATGTATCTTTGAGTTTAGAAGGCAGTTTTTGCACACTTCACAGATCTCTGACCTCAAGGGACATCATGTTTAGTGCTATTTGCAAAGGCATGTCAAGAACACCTGGCGAAACAGCGATGGCACTAACCCAAAGAAGTTTTTCAAATTCTGCTAAAACCAGTGATAACTGTAAGAAAAGAAATCTACAGACTGGCTTAATCTGGGAGCAGTGGTGTATCAGTACACTCTGCCTGCTTCCAAAATTTATTGTCAAAACAGTTGTCTAACTTATGTTCTCCAAACGTGCATCCTGGGAAGTCCTCAAGGGAACACACTCCCAGCACAACTCATTCAGCACTGATGCCACACATCTGATTCCTCCCTCGATGCTGCAATCCACCTCTTGGGTGTTTTTAGCTCATTGGTGTGGCTTTTTCCCCACTCCATTAACACAGCAACCAGACCCAGCTGTGGCTGCTGCACCAGACCAAGCAAAGGAGAAGGCATGGAGCTGTCAAGGACTGACTCTCACATTAGATAGGAATGATGGTCTCTTTTGCCAAAAAGCCCTGCCTCAAACAGGGTGTCTTACTGTGTGACCCGGGTACCTCCTGTCCTGCAGGCAGGCAGTGTTCCACAGCCAGAGAAACAAAACTTCAAGCCCAGAACTGCTCTTGAATTCAGACAACTGAATTATTTAAACTTCTTTAAATTATTTGAATCTCTTTGGTAAGTAGGATTATTTTATCATTTGTCCTTAGCTGGATGACCAGCTGGTGATTACTACTGAGCTTTTGAAAAGCAGCCAGTATTGAGTTAAAGAAAGATTAAACTGTAGAAAAATCAATGTGTCATACCAAACCTGAATTTGGAGCCTGCTAAAAGAAATAAACACAAATGCTGTATGCTGTTGTATTTTTTTTCTTTTTCCTAATGCATTGCTGATGAAGTCCCCAGACACTTCACTCCAGACAAACTGAAAAACTTTGATGGCAAAGGTAGGCTTTGGTTTATCACTAGGGAAAAGCACCCAGATAGGAAGTCACGATTGCTACCAGGAGAACATTGGAATTGTGATCTGAATTTCTGAGGCTGCAGAACACAGTCCTTTTGTAGCAGCCCTGCCTGAATACTCCCTTTGCACTTGAAGCTGGCTCTTGTTTCTCTCTGCTGACTTTTGGAGCTCATTTTACAAATGGACAATTCCACATTATCAGCAAGAGCTTTGAACACACACTGCAAGTGCAGCAGCACCAGCCACACAGGCATTGCTGGAATATTCTTCTTTTCTGTGCTGATGCTTGAATGTCTCACACCGGATCTGGTGCTATCATTTTAGAAGGGGAATGAAATTATTCCTGGTTAGGTGGAGATTAAATGCACATCATCTGTTACTGGACATCTGTTTAGGTTAATGCCCTTAGCATTCCTGGTGTTTTTGAGTAAGGGGAAATAAAGAGCTCCAAGTAACAAAAGCCAAGGTGGAATAAAAATACTACATTTAATTAGCAAAGACTACTGCCAAATAAAATGCATTTGAACTCTAAAGCTAATTAAGCAATGGGAAATCAAAGCAATCGCCATTTACAGTGAAAAGAAAAAACATCCAGTTTGCTTTTGCCATCTTAGAAGTGACTGATTACTACCTAGCACTATAATGATATTCCTTCAGAGTAAATTATAGACTGGCTTCTCCTTTCTTGAATCTAAGGAAATAAATTTATTGCTTCTCAGCACTCCAGAAATGAGTGTTGATTAAACTAGAACAGTAGATAAACAGATATTCTTTATTTAAAAAAAAGGTCTGCCATCACATTAAATGAGTGCAACAAATGGAATATAAATACCACCTGCAGAGTTTCCATGTTGAGGCAGAGCACAGACAGCTCTCAGAGCACAACCAGCACGTGCTACTCAGAGGTTCTCTGATAAAACAGACAGCTCTCCTTTGCCAGCTCACTGGGAAAAGGCTGGAAAAATACCCCTGCTAGTTTCAACAGTGTGCATTTAGACCTAGTTTGCTAAATAGCCTGTAATGGCTGTGGAAGAACAGATGGAACACCCAAGGCCACTGTTCATCTCAGAGAATTATGATTACCAGTAAAAACTTAAAAGAGAGCTACTATAATTTTTGAGGAAATTACAGAATTATGATGTTTACCTCTAATGGCTTAATCAATGTTTGCAATAGGGTCTACCTGCACAAGCCAACATTGATAAGGCAGTAAACAGTTTCAGCCCTGGACCCGTTTCCATCCCCAAAAAGCTTTCAGGAAAAATTCTGTTCTGGCACAGAAATTCATCAGAACTGCTCTGGTCTCCATCCAAATATCCCCTGTGGCTTCTGAGAAGAGAAAGGGAAATCCATTTCACTCCTCATGATTTATGGGAGATTGAAGAACAATATCTTTCTCCTTATTTAAGACCTGACATACTTTTCCACCCTTTCCCACTTAATGGCTGAACTTTGAAACTTGGCATATACTTTATTGCTTCTCTTGGATGATGCCCAAGACTAAGTTCAAATAAAAACAGGTTAAATAATGGAGCTGTAAGTGTTTGAAAACTCCCTGCAAAGTGTGCACAAACTCAGTAACCTGAAATGTAATTCTCCCTTTTCCAACCTTTGCAATAAACAAATCCATGTCCGGAGTAGCAAGAGCAGACCCTATGCTCCCTAAAATCTGAGTTTTCCAGCCCAGAAGTGCTGCAACTTTATATACAGCCTCAAGAGTCCTCAGCACCAGGCTGGAAGTGTTCCTGAGGAGACTGACTGTTCTCTAAATATGAGGGAGTGGGGACATGGCAGCAGGATTGTTTTGTAAGAGATTAACAAGGAAAGATTTAGCTCAGTGTATCTTACCTCATGATTACAACACGCTGAGGGCACGTGCACTACAAACTACCTGTCAATGGAGCTGCTGTAACTCATTTCAGCTTCAGTACCCCAAGCACATGCAACTGCACGCTACACCCAAGGAGCAGCATCCATCCTCAGCAGCCAGGGAATCCCAAGTGCACCACACACACACAGAGGATCTCGATCCCCTCCTGACAGGCACCTGTCAGGCTCTCACCCCACAAACGTGGTGCAGCTACACAACAGCTGCAGCCAGTGCTCCAAATTCTCCTTCAGTAATCTCCAGAAATTCTTGTTCCTGGAGCTGAAAGAACTGTTCTAAAGACTAATCCATTAATGAAATCACAGACACTGACCTGTAATTAGCTCTCTGACTTCCATGTCGTTTGTTTTTCTCAACAGCCTGATCAATGCGGGGATCCCATCACAGTTCTTTATAGCCACTTTGTTTTCATTATCCTTCCCATAGGAGATGTTTCTGAGAGCCCCGCAGGCCTTACGATGGACCTCAGGCTTTGGGTGATCCAGCAGGCCCACCAGGATGGGGATGCCCTTGAGGTGCCTCACGTCCTTTTTGATTTTGTCGTTCTCGTAGCACAGGTGCTGCAGGTAGGCCGCGGCGTTGGACTTGACGGGGTCGATGGGGTGGCTGAGCATGGCGATGACCTCGGGCAGGTCGGGGTCCCTCCAGCGCGGGTCCTTGCGGATGCTGTCGATGGACGGCGAGCGCTTCCCCAGCCGGTCGATGCTGGCCATGCTGCCCCGCTCCGGCTGCGCCAGCGGCGCCGCGTAGCCGCCGTGCAGGTACGGGATCCTCTCCTCCACCATCTCCGTCTCGATGGGGTCATCGTAGCCCCTGTGAGAAGCAACGGTCCCAAGACAAGGAAAGGGGAAAAAAGAAAAAAAAAAAGCACGTTTAAACACTTTGTAACTCTGAGGCAATATGGAGATTTTAGCCACAAGCAAAATTTTAGTATCACAAACATCACTGGGGCAGCATATTTACAGTTTCCAATAGTTTATTTGGAGTAACTTGAAAATTAACCATAGCTGAGTTCTCAGCAGTGATGGGACTCCAGCACAATGTTTGTTTAGCTAGCAGCGAAATGATGACAGGAACTGCAAGCCATCAAACAGATTGCTTTCATTTTGGTCACTTAGCACAGCAATTACAACAGAGCTGGATTACATTTAGTAGGAAACACTGATCTTCATTAATGCTGCTACTTCTGCAACAAACCAAAACTCTAATTAAAGGCATTCAAGGCCTGGGCAGGGACCACAGATATATTTCAGCGAGTCTGACAAGTTCCACTACATTTCCATGTTGATGCTCAGACAAGCATACTCTAAGCACTACTCTTAATCGATATTGCCATAAACCACCCTCTTACAGATGTATTTTTTCAAACCAGCAGCAGCCTTTTGCTTTACAGTTTTTTCCTGGACAGGTTTGCTACTGTCTCAGTACTGCAGTTAGCTCAGTCAAGCAAGGGACTCTAATTGCTAGAAAATGTTTCTTAAAATCTTTCATCTAGAGCACTGAGTGATGTTATTGAACCATTTCTGCTGTCATGCTGAAGTATAGGCTATTAGAAGCCAGAAGAAAACGGAACGTGCTGTCATCCCAAAGGGACTGATAATTAAACTGGGCTCTGGGGAGAAGAGCAACCGGAGGTGGAGACCGAACTTAGCCTTGTACAATTAACGCTTTTAATGTTAAAAGTGCCTCTCCTGACTTTACGTTGCTTTAATTGCTGTTCTAAACCATAAACTGAATGACAGCATAAAAATGGGCAAGTATCCAAAACTCAGAATGAATCCGAAGAAATCCTTTTATTGATGCAGTTATTTGTATATGTATAATTCAGCAGTTGCTCTACACAGTAATTTACACTCTCTGGACAGTCATGTTTTCTGTTACAGAACAAAGCTGTTTCCATCACTCCAAGCAGAAAGCAACAACACTGAAACAATTTTCTTCTGTGAATGCACACAGGGCAGAAGGAATAACAAAAGCCCTTAGCTACTCCTCAAAATTCTGTTTTTACAAATGCAAATTTGTGATAACCAGCATTAAAACTACAACAAATTCTCATTTCTCAAACCCATCCTCATGTTAAATTCTTTTTCACTTCATAAAAGCAGCAGAAGATTGATTTTAATAATTGCACAGCTGTTCCTTGCTTGACTTGGTAACTCGCAATTCTGAACATCTCAATCCTGTGAGCTGCCCACAAGATAACTCTGTACCACCTCAATTACACCTGCACAATTAAGTTTCCCTCTCCTCCTCATCCGTGCAAGTACACAAAGATCATTACTGTCTTGGGATGCAGTTTGTTTGCTTTATTTCCACAAAGCCTTCCAAACAGAACCACACAGATGGACCTGTCTTCCTCATGTTGTATCCTCTTCCCTTTGCCACATAAAGCTCCTTGGTCTCATTACATTTGTCAAAAGAAAACTTCTGAGTTAGAACTTCAACTTGCAACACTGTCATGACAAAAGAGTACCACGTAAGTCTTGCACCAACAGCACTAAATTTAATTGTCAATCACTACTTATTAAACGAGTGAAAATACCTGAAGTCAAGAATTGATCATTAAAAAGAAAAAGAAAATTAAGTAAGATCACAACCCTGCCTTAGAACAAGACAGCACCTCTCAACAATCGGTAGAGAAGAGGATAAAAACAAAAACGCACAATTGCTGGAATAAGCCCTCACAGGCCAGATGCAACATTCCTTTGAGGATGAAGCAGTGCTGAGAGCCACTGCTAATGCACCAGTGACACAACTCAATGACTGTACCTGGCAGCAAAGAAAACACCTGCACACTTGAACCTTGAAGACCCCGAATCATTATGTAGAAACTTGGATCCTGTACGAACCCAAGAGGTGTACAAGAAAGCTCAGCCAAGGCAAGTACCACACTACTGCAAATTCACATGACTAAATACACTGATCAAGGCTAGGGAAGGTTGAAAAAAAACAAGAGGGGAAGCAGTTTACCAAAACAGGTCAGCTGCAGAGGAGCAAAACAACTGCTCAGGCAGAGCAAGGCAAAAGTGCCACAAGCCCCATCACCTCTCCTTTAACAGAGGGCTGGAAGAACAGAATGGCAGAGTGAGAAAGTCAAAAGCAAGAATCTGTCAGGGCATGACACACACCCTGATCACCAACACATTTACACACTGGGTGAGTAAAGAAATCCTCTTTCTGAGTCAGTCTGGTGTGGACTAAATGAGATTTTTCACTTTCACATTACTGGAGCAGCCAGGCTGGGAAGGAAAAGCCACTTGATACAAAACAGGACTAACAAGAGCCTCAGCAGATACTGCTCTCAGGAGACCAAGAGCTCTTTTACTCTCAGGACTGAAGAGCTCTGGTGCTATGCCAGAGTTGCCGACTGCAAACATCTTGCCTTCCGTCTGTCTGTAGCAAGGCAGCTGAGTTTTTAGGATGCCATGGGTCTCACTAATCACCTGTCTCAGGGAATTGATCAAAACACATTCTAGCACAGTTAAAAACTGGGAGAGAGTTTGTGGATTTATCATCTTCCTTACGGCTTCAACATAGGCACATTTGAGTAAACAGGTGAAGGATTTAAACATTTAATCCTCACCAACCTCTAGAAGTGTTACATTCATTACAGTTTGCAGCTGGTGTCTGCTTTGGATAAAAGACCAGAAAGGCTTGGGATTTCAGTAGGAAACTTTGTGCCAAACACTGAAGAGGAGACGTAAAGACTTTGCAGAATGAGATTCTACTTTTGCCAGGCTCTGTTCCCTGATAGGATACACAGGGGGATTCAAAACTGGAGTGAATCCTCTGCTGACACAAGCCTGAGTTATGGGCCATATGGTTAAAACACCAAAATCCCCTTAACAGGAAGCACCTAAGAACTGCCAATGATGAGCTGACTGGGGTTGCCTCCTGCCACATCAAACTCTGCCACTCATCACCTCCTGCTACCAGAATACTACCAAACTGAATTCACACTAAGGAAGACACTCAGAAAAATCCCAAGTATTTTTCAAACGGACCATGTTGCTTGCCTTACCCTGTTCTGCCCAGCATGTCCATAAACCCCTGCCCCAAACTAGACAACACCCTGATGTTGCCCATATACAACACTTGGAATGAGTGAATGTAGGCCAAAAGTGCTGACTGAAAGTTTTATCTACAATTACAAGTCTTCTTACTCTGTACTGAAAAAAACCACCAGAAGAAGATTGAGACTGACATGTATGGTGTTACCAGTACTCTCACTGTCTATACACAACAGCAGCAACAGACCCACTGGTAAAGGTATTTCATCTAAAATCTGGCTTACTCCCTGGTAGTAATAATTTGGACCATGAAATGACCACCAAATACAGTCTCAGTGTCTTAAATCAGACTTCTGGCATAGATCATTTAACGGTATAAAACTGTTTTGTTGTTGATTTAGTCAACATTAAGAATTTATACCCTGTCTAGTCTGGAACAGTAACACTGGCAATAGCTGCTCCAGAGCTCTTAGGGAAAAAGAGGTCCCATGAATGCTCCTACCAGTGCAGAATGCAGTGGTTCACTCTGGGAAGAAATCACCACTCACGCAAGAAAAAGCTGAACAGAAGTTATTTAAATCAGTAAGATGAATTATGACTTGCCATTTCTTTCCAGCTTGTCTGTGTTAATTTCAATTTAATGATTAATAAATATTCAAATAGTAGTAGGGATGTTTTTTTGTGAATAAAAGTACTCAGTACTTCCTAATTCTCTTGCAAAAAGGACTGTATATAAAACATCCAGCACACAGTAAAATTAGAGGTTTTAAAAATATATAATAAAAGACCTAGTATAATAAAATGAAGGAAAAAAGGGCACAAACTCAATTAAGATGTGTAAATACATTCATCAGTAAACTTGAGTAACATTACTTCAATACTATATACCCCAAATGCTTTTCTCTAACCCCAGTTTACTATGCAACCTGACTTACACCAAACCAGAGCATAAGCTGAGAGGAAGAACAGGAAGTGCCAGGTGTTCTTGCAGAAAATGGTGTATCTTACATGAGGAGAGACTCAGTATGAAGGAAAACAAGAAAGTCCAGCCACAAGCAATGATGAGCCAGCAGAGGGAATATTTGCCTTTGTGCATTTATCTGGATTTGGAGATGTTTGTGAGGAGGCACATTTTTCTCCAATTTAAAATGAAATATAAGTAGCTTAAAATGAGGCTGGTGATGACAGAAGAAAAGCACAAATAGGTATTTATCTCTGTGATCAAATGGAGCAGGCAAGAGCTGGAAAGAACAATCTGTACTTGTAATCCCCCTGCCTAGGAACCCCTCCAGACACAGCTGGGCTGCCTCCTCATCACACAGGGAATCAGACTCACTAGCACAGATTCCCATGAGAAACCTGCACTCAAGCCCTCTTGAACAGCAACTGACAGTAAGGACTCTTATTTTACCTTTAAACTACTCCTAATGAAGTAGCACCTACTGGGAAGAACATGAGACAAAGGCTCAGTGAGTCATCAGTGGAGGAATTCTGTTCAGGACACTGATGCTTTCAGATGCTCAAAGTCGGTGCAACACAGAACAGCATCCAACAGGGTTGCTGTTAAACCTGCTCTGCACATACAAACTTCTTGAAATCAAAAGTGACATCAATTAATCACATTCATTTAATCATTTTCACAGAAATAAGAATCTAAAAAAACTAGAGAGGAATAATAAATTAGCAATTACCCTCACCTAGTACAAAGCACTACTTGTAGTCTTTATTTTCTTGCAGATCAGTAGCATATCTGAAATGCAGGTTTACTGAATTGTTCAAGTATTTCTTTGAAATGTCAAAAAGTAACTGCTTATGAAGAGGCCCTCATACAATCTTCTTATGTTCTCAACAGCTAAAATTTGCTGCCACAGTCAGGCTAATTATTTGTCAAAGCCTCTTGATCACATTAAATATGGAAAAAACCTCACAAGAAAAGAAATGCTGAAGAAAAATTATGAATTGGTCCTATCCAAACTGCAGGGAACAATAAATCAAAGGGATGTTTAATAAAAACACCAAATTTTAAAATGCAAATGGGTAGGTTCTAAGAATATATTTAATTATTCATTTTGCATACAGTTTGAAAAATGTTAATAAAAATTTAGAAGTGTTGATGCCTGACTTCTTTTAGCAAGAACTGTAAACTTGCTTAGTTCAGGGAAGCACAAATACAAGTCTGATACACTGAGCAGGATTCTGGCACCCACTGGGTGCAGGTATTTCCTTCAGCCCCACAAAACACGAGGGACATGATTCCACTGCTAGGTAAGCCTGCAGAACTAAAGATGTCACAATGGACTTGAAGGGTGTTTGGGGAGATATGCCTTGACACCTTTCCACTAGATTTTTTTTTTTTTTTAACTCTCACAAATATAGATGACAATTTGGAAGTGTTTGAAGCTTTGAAATGAACTTCCAGAACAGGGAGGGAAAACGGAGCCACAAAAGCATGAATGACATAACGTCTCCAAGGAGGAGGACTCTGAGAGAACAAAAAGGCCCAACAAATCTCACCAACAATTGCTGCTGATGCAGCAAAGCTTGAGGTCAGAAACGTTCAGTCTAAAGACTGTCTACACACACAGACAGGTGAATCCAGACTCTTTACAGCTCTGGAAACTATTCTAAATTAAAAGGAAAAGAACGAGAACGAAATCCATATCAAAACACGAATCATGAGGATATGACTTCAAGCAGGCACATGTAAAATTTGTACACCCCTTAGAAAACAAAGTATTGCAAGTTCTTCAAGTCTGTACAAGATGACTTTCGGCTGAGTAACAGGACACTTTTCCCAAGCCTGGGGCTTGTTGGGTTTTTTTCTCAAATGCAAGAGCACCTAGCTGTGAACACAGCATAAACAACTAATACCAGAAAACACGGCATAAAATAGAACATTCCTTAGAAAGTGGGCTGAACCAGAAGTAATTTGTAACTGGTCTCTTTAAATACAACACAGATACTCTTTTCTCCCATTCTATAGGCACAGGACAAAAATACTGATCTAGTCTTTAAGATCTGTGAGGTTCAGTACAACCTCAGACAGCTGAGGGTGTGTGGTTAGCACAGATCTGGGCAGAGGCTGTCAAACACCTCACAAGACAGCCTGGCACCCCTTCACCGCCAGGGATGAGCTCATCTGCACCCCCAACCAGCTGTTCAAAGCCTTTGTTTGGCAGATGTGCACACAACCACACCTGTCAGGAGCCTCACAGATCGCAAACCTCTCTTTTCACCTTGCTAGTGTGGGACAGCTCTGGGTTGACACAGTGCATTCACAACTCTTTTTTAGGAAGAGGGAAAAAAAATTAACTTAGCCTTCTTGTACAAGGTCATCTTTCTCTCTGAATTCAACCTGAACTAAGCAGCCCAGAATCACTGAAAGGGTCCCCTCCCTCTCTTCCATACTTTGTGTGCATTTCCAGGTCATTCATGGGCTGTTTTTCTGTCAAGTAATTCCAGAACGTACCAGATCACAGAGTTCGAATGCACATGATCAAATAAGCAAAAGCTGCAGAACAGCACAGTAAAAAACAAACGGGTTTTACCTTCCTTTGTGAGGCCTTCCTCTCTCTGGCACACCTGCAGACGTCCTCCTGTTCACAGTGGAGTAATCCGGATCCAGCTCGTACCCCTCATCATCCACCCCGAGGCTGCGGTTGTCATCCTCCAGTCCATAGGGCTCCGGCTGGAAGCGCTCGGGCTGAGAGCGGTTCAGGTCAGCGCTGCTGCCCACCGGCACCTGGGGCTGGGCAACGGGGCCGTAGTTCTCTCTCCTGCTGGGCAGGGTGAAGCTGCCATCGTCGGGCCGGTAGGTGCCCCCGGGCACGTAGGCATAGCGGGGCCGGTAGCCGACGCCCCGGGACAAGCTGCCGTAGTTGTCCGAGAGGTCTCCGTAGCCGTCGTGGCCGATGTAGGGGCGGTACTGGCCCTCGTGGCTCTCGGGGTACGAGTCGTTGTAGCTGTTGTAGGATCGGGTCAGGGTGGACGAGGCCTGGGGGGTGATGAAGCGCTCCCCGTTCTTCAGGTACCTCCTGTCGATGGAGTCTGTGTAGCTGCCCATGGGCGAGGAGCCGTCCATGGCAGGGAGCCCGTCCGGCCCCAGCGGCACCTGCCGCACCGTCCTCGTGGTGACCGTCTTGACCATCTTGGTAACCTGGCAGGAAGCAGCGAGTAAATGTGTTAATGCTCTCCTTGCTGCATGATGTGGTGAGACACAGGGAGGTGGAGGAGTAGAATGGGGAGAGAGCACCACAGAGCAAACTCCTGTGCCGTGCCTGTAGCACCGGTGCAGCAATCAGCTCAGCTGTTAGCTTTTGGAATAAACAGTGGAAAAATACCTTGGAAAAAAGCACTCTGGGCTCTTACTACCAAATCAAAATTACTGCAGTCATATGACAGCACATGGAAGCAGCACAAAGTAATTATACCAGTTCCAGTTGCCCCAAAATGTTTTCAGAAGACATCTGTCCTAAGAGAAAACTCTTACTATGTTGTGGAGCCACAGTCTGTCCTGCTACAGCATAAATACCACATCCCATTCTATAGGTTTAACAAAAATAGAGTTATGTGCTTCTGCCTGATCTGCATCAAGTCTGTGTAATTTGTACACCTCTGTGTAATTTGATGGAGCTCAAATTTGGCAGTAATATTTAGGAAACCATGATCTCGAACAGAGAAGTTTTGGGCTTCAGGATTGTGGACAACACACCTGCTTTCTCTTTTAAGATGTTCTTACATCCACCAACCACCACACAAGCCCAATAGGTAGCTGTTGTCATTATTCTGGTGACTAACAAATTTGCAATAATGAACACTAACAACACACTGTTTTTGCAATTGCAGCTACCTAAACATCCTAGACAAACTTGTTTAAAACACTGAAGAAAAATCTGCATACAAACACAGCTTTATCTTTACTTCCATAAATCACATTTAATTTCAAAACAGAATTAGCAAAACCTGAAAATAGTTAATCCCCAGAGGGCTCTGGCATTCAGAGTTTCTTGCTGAAGGGTAAGTACAAAGAGTCCTTAAAACTCTGCAAGAACCATCTGCCTTTGTGGCAAAGGTCTGGTAATCTGTTTAAGGCAGTGCTGGACAAAAGCCACTGTATTTACAAACTAGCAAAGGGCCTTCTGTTTTGGTTGGTATCTGGGCTACATCAACTTCTGTACTGCCTTGCAGAGTGACCAGCAAAAGCTCTTTTGGGAAGAACAAAAAGTCCAGCACATGTCAGTCTATCCTTCGTAGCCCTAACCCCCAAAAAATTACTTTAACCTATATCAAGTTACCCTAACCCTAGTAAGTGCTGACTTTTCAGCCCAACCAAGCAAAGCAACAAAACAAGCATATCCACAAAGATGAGAGGGAGAATCAACCTAGCTGACAGCACTGCACACACCAAGGGAAGAACACAAAATTGATAAAAGGTACTCAGGGCTTCTAAGCTATTACAGACATAAATAAGCATCAGCAAATGACACTTTTCTTCATGTAAGCCTCAGAATGAAATGCTACATTCAAGGGAAACGTTAACCACAACATGTATCCCTGGATTGCTCAGTGGCTCTGAAGTATAAATAAATATTTTGACCTACAGCCTCCGATTTAAACATTTAGATTGGCAACAGATTAGCCAAGCTACTGTAAAGCAAAATAATTAGACTACATCTCTTCAACTGGCTCCAGACATGTTCTCTAGCCAGATGTTTTCATACAGAAACCCCAAACAGAAAAAAGATTCACCCAAACAGCATTTCTTTTCCTACCCACATCTGTGAGCAAATGATACTTCAACATAATGAAGTAATGAAATCCTACAAGACTGAAAGCAGCACAAATGCCTCTCCACCAGCAGTGTAATTAACAGCAACACGATGCTGAATGCAGCATTGCCAGGTACCAACATGACCTCTGCATCCAGTTTGAGCCAGAGCTGAAAGAATTTTCCTCATCAATACAAATGGATTTCCTCAGCAAGTAAACATCAGGAAAGATGCTATCCTTCCATGCTTCTGAGTGTTTTCTCCCTTTTCCAAAGTACACATTTTAATAACTGGAAGAAAGGAAACCAGAAACTCAACATTTATTTAATGACATACAATCCAGCAGGGGTTTTTGCTTGTTACCTGTGTACAATACTTCTCCTTTCTGCTCAGTTGTCAGCATGACCACTGTCACAGCTTTTATAAACTCAGCAGTGAGAGGAGAGAAAGAGCTGGCAGAGTTTACAGTAGCTCTCTGTGAAGTGGATACACAGAAAGCAACACAGCTCAGTGTTCTCCTACTTTAGTCAGAAACAATACTTTTATTCAAAGTACCATATTCATAAGTGATCTTCTAAGAGCAGAAAAAGCGACATTTCTCAGGCCTGAAATATGCGAGTTTTGCAAAGCCATGACAAAACTGGATGCAAAATGCTGGGCCTTTGTGTTCTTGAATTTGGGAACCAGTAATTGGAATAACAGGAATTAAGGTAGATGTCAGCAATTTGATGAATCAGAAATGGATACTTATGCTGGGAAAGGAACAAGGAAGGAGCTTTCTAAATGCCAAGAAGTGCCATTGCATAACCTTACAAAGCTCCTTTCAGCACTATACAACAGATCCAAGCCCAAGCACTGCTTTTCAGACACGAGCTGCCATGCTTGCTCAGTTTGTCATGTGTCATTTTTCCCAAGGCTGTTAAGATCAGACAATAGGAAGTACCTAGCACACGTCCTCTGGCTGCAGTAATAGCACAAAAGGAGGAATGAACTTTGTTCTGCAGGATCAGGTGCACCTTCATCAAAGACTTGCTCCATGTTATTGGTAAACAGGACAAGGTGACAATCACAGAAATGTTACAGCCAGGACAATTGTCTCCAATAGTTGCTACATGTACACGAAAACCACAAAGCAGAATTTCAGATCACTGAAAATCACCTCCGAGACAACGTGTGACCTGCCAGTTACCCTTAGTGAGTTTTTTACCGTGCTCTGGCATTCGACAGAGATTTGGGTTTTTAGTTTAAATTGCCAACACAGAATGCAAGGGATTAGTTGCAATTTATATCTACTTTGCTTTATTTTCCTGTCTTTCAGACTAGCACAGACAGGCTTTCAGTGGCTGTGGCTCATCAAAAAGCCACACTCAGTGTCAGGCAGCACAGCACATGTAAAAACAAGTTTACAGCATTAGCACAGCTTCACCTCTTACTATTTTCTGAATGTTGCACCCAGCAGCAAACACAAAGTATCAGGACAATCAAAACCTTGGACAGACACATAAAAAGGAGTATTTCACTCAAGCATTAAAGTATGCATTTCTCATAGTATAAAAGCATTCAGTAATGCTAAAGGTGTTACACTGGGGCAATCCAACAGAGCCATTTTATATTTTGAGAGAGAGGGAGTATTTGCACTCATGCCTCATTTGTCAGGCAGAGGCATTGAGATAGAAGATTTATCATGTGATAAACAGATTTTGCTGCTGACAGGACAATAAAGGGAAGCTTTTTGGCAGCAATTAGCCAGCACACAGATGAAGGTCCATTTAATGAAAGGTTTCCAAGCAAAAGAAGAAACCCAACCAACAAACCAAACACGTTTATTTCAGGAAATCCTGCTCAAGGGAATGTTTCATTTATATTTCTCAAAAGAACACAGACAGTCTTGAGCAGCTGACAGCACAGTAATCTTCTCTCCCAACATTTTTGTGGTTTCTTTAATATTGATGCATTAGCCAGAGAGAATGAAGCTATTCCAAATGAAGTCCTAACAGACTGCCTTATCTGAGAGACACCTGATCCTTCAGATGCACCCAATCTTAAAAAAGATTGATTAGCATCAATTCCTTACCGTAGATGTGCTCTAATAAAAAACTGAGAGTTACAAGTTACTTTGAGTGTAATTTGACTTCCTCTGTTTACTTTCTATCCCTAAAGAAAACCTGCATAAAAAGTTATTTCCAGCCCAATGACAAATCAAAGATGCTCAATTGTTTAAATGCCCCAGTCTCGGAGTACCAGAGGAAAGCTTCAGAGTACTTCCCTATGAAGAGGCTGTCTGAATATGCTTACAGTATATTTGTAATTCTTTATTCCCTGTACAGATACCAAGATTTCAGCTCCAGGAAAAAAAAAGAAAAAAAAAATTTCCAATTTACTTACTAGTTCAGGCTCTCTGCAGCCAAAATTTTGTGATACCTCAAGTTAGTGCTTTCATTGCTGCTCTCCACACCCCAAGATATAATTCAGGTTTACTGACCTTACAATTGTTCACTCCCCAAATAACAATTATTTTAATTGTAAATAATTCCCTTACAAGGCCCCATGATAATGGTTTCACTAATTCTGTTTCTGGAAATACATTTGCCAATGGAACATAAAGGAAATATTCACACATTTGAAGCAGCTTCTATATTTTTCTGCCCCTTATCCTCCTATTTATCTAGGAGGATGGGAGAAAAAACATGAAACTATCCAGCAACTGGATTTACTGGATGCCTGTGCATATGGTACAAGTAGGTGCCTCACAATGTTCAGTCACAGAGGTGTAAAGACAGTACCAAAATTTCTGTGGAACTGGGCTATCATGGTTTGATGCAGTCATCTTATCTATAATTCTGCCTTCCGTTTTGTTTTTGAGGTTGGTTTTATTTTGCCTCTATTTTTTAAAAAATAAATTAACTGCATTACAAAAGCTAAGGGGGAAACAATCTTGTTGAAACTCTCATAAAACAAGAATCAGATGAGAAGGAATGCAGGAGGATCTGAGCATCCTGACATTTCTGTGAGCTTATTTTTGAACTATGGACTGTAAAAATTTATCAGCCCATGCAGGTTGAAGCTATTACCTTTCTATTAAATGCTGTGGAAGAACTCACCCTGCAGGTTTTCGAAACAACAGCTGAAATCTCTCCCCTTCAATTTCAAGCCTAGTATTTCACATTGTGAAAGGGCCCTCAACTTCAGCTAAAATACACTCTGGTTGTATTGCCTAATTACTTCGAATTTCCTGCAAAGTTGCTAAGAACTCTTGGGGTATCTGGCACCAGCACAACCGAGAATTTTGGTAACAACCACTTTCTTATCACAGGTGTTAGGAAGTGGGAACAGCAGTTAATCACTGCTGGGAACGAGATGGACCTGCTGAGTATTGGAAAGCTCAGAGAAAATGGATGGACTACAAATTAAACAACTTCGTATACGGATTGATTTCCCAGTTTGCTATGATAAAACATCAATTTCAATGAGCAACAGTGACCTAAATTGTGGCATTTCAAAGATAAAAATAAAAGGTGCCTGGGAAAAGTAAAAAAAACATGAACATTTACACAAACACACACACATCTAATTTGCTTTACTGAGTTCTCTTGAGCCACTTACAACAGGCTCCCTTTAACACCTGGCAGTGCTCCAGCCAGCAGCAAGAAGTGGAAGTCTCTCCCCAAGGTGACTTTCACTGTTTTAGCTTGATAGGTATTTGGCTTCCAGAGATATTATAAAGTTGAAATGAAGTGTTATCTGCTACATCTTTTGTGCAATGAATGCTATGTAGGGACTTAGTATAACACTAAAAGAATAACAGGTAGGAGAAAATTACCCAGAGATATCTCATTTTGAAAAGGCAGATGTTCTCTATTTAAAATATGTCAAATATTAAATTCTATTACGCCTTCTTCCTGCTTCACTGCTACAGGCATTTTCAAAGATGAGGGAAAAGCAAAGCAAAACTGTCAATGCATCTAGATTAAGGTTGTTTACTTAATACACTATTGAAAAAGAATAACCTCTATAAATAATGGGTTTGAAACAACTGGGGAAGGAACAGAGAATAAAGGAGCAGAAGCATCCAGGAGCATTCACGTTTACAGCCTTTGCTGTGCTGCATTTCAAGAGGAAGAATTTCAGAAGCATTGCTCTCCAGCAAGCTAGAAATTCACACAATTTAGCAAAAGTAAGTGATAATTTCCTTTTAATAATCCAAAAATGGCATTAAGTTGACAAATCCCCACATAAAGTATCCAGCAAAGAAAGAATACATTTGAAAAACACCTCTGGTCTCTCTGGCTCTTAAAAAAACATGACCTGTGTTATTTCCTCTGTCAGAGGAAGTATCTTATGCCACCACTTTCTTTGCAAGACAGATTTGTTGGAGATTGTGGCTGACGCTGTCCAGCAGAGCCCTTAGTTATAGACACAACAAAAGCAGGTTCTAAATCCTTCCTTAAAGGGGCCTGGAGCAAGCACAGCAATGCAGAGCATAAAAGGCCATTGCTCAGAGTAAAAAGAAAGGCTGAGCACAAACCTACACCCCCCTGAGCACAGTGTGACCATGTCAACTTCCCACACTGGAGAGAACTGAAAAGGGATGTGAGGATTCCCACCACAGGAAATGTTGCTCCTTTACAAGGACAAGTACCACCTGCACACAATGCAAGGCAAGATTCATGTGGGGGTTTCTGATTTGGGGGGGATTGGTTAAGTGTATTTTCCATTTCTTTAGATCTGTGAGGCAACAGGCAGAGACAAAACTGCAACTTTTGGGGTCAACATTTCCTACTCCTGGCACGTAGGATGGCCAGCAGCATCTCCCATGCCAGGGAGATTTCTTCAGCACCCTCCCCTGAGCAGCAAGGTCAGAATTCTGCCACTGCACAGAGGTACCAGGAAAAGTAACATTCTCTGTAAGGCTCCCACACATAATAGCATGAGCTATGAAAGCACCATGATGACAGCTATTAGAAATGACTGCGTCAATGACAATTAACTCCAGGGCAATTAACCGATGCTACTAAGCCCCAGTAACACAGTTTTCATTTTCACAGTCCCTACCAAAACAAAACACAAGTTGAAGACCAAAGTGATGTAAAAAACGAGTAAAATCTGACCTCAGACTAGTATCTAAGAGCTGTTAAATCTATGCCTTTTCATCATAGCAATGAGAAGTCAAAACAAAACCATTTCAGAGGCAACAACCCCAGCAAAGTCTCAGCACCTCTTCTGAGAGTCAGGGCTAAGCCAGGCTGTGTTTTGACATTTCAGAATCACTTTTCTCAACAACTGGTATTTTAGTATCTTTTGTTGGTCCTTGTAGCAATGAATTACTAGGAAACAGCTCCAGGTAGTACTTCAGCTGCAGTCAGTGGCATTATTTGAAACAACACAAATGGAGAGTAAGACAGCTGCACATCCCAGCCCCATCCTGGACACACTTCAGTGCCTGCAATGACCTGCAGTAGCACAAGAAAGCCTTGCTCTTTGAAATGGAACAGTAGCTCCAGGGTTGCTGTTTTTTCAATTTTCCTTTCCCATATGCAGCTACAATGCCTGTTTTGAAGCTGCCACTGAACTCTCCTGTGGGAAGATGGAAGAACAGGAGGTCCCCAGCACAGAGGAGAAAATCACACCTCTGAGCCGTGACAAACACACAGCTTTTATCAGTGCCACAACCATTCCAGACCAACTGTTCACTCCATGTGGTCCTGTTATCTAGGTGAGGCATGGCCTCACCTCTATTTTTACAGTCATAGCTATAATCTTATGCCCTTGCAGACTCCTAGAACTATGCACTACTATTAGTACATATAAAAAGGTGTCCATCTCCACTGTAATTTTATCACTTCCTTCCTGCAAATAACAGTAGTTGTTGCTGCCACTAGAAAGAAAATAGCATTTCTTTCATGTAAGTCACAAATTAAATACATTAGATTAGTTGAAGAGCTAATAAAAATGCGGGGGTGTTTTGTTCATCTGTTTTATTTTTATTTTAAGACTTTAATCTCCTTCCAATAATGAGAAAATAGGCCAGTTATATTTACCTTGTAACTAACTGCAACAACTATTAAACCAGATACTCAGTTTATTATAATCTGTACAGGCCTACTGACCTCAGGAAATCAACATTCATTTACTTCAACCTGAGGATATGATGTCCTGAATAGATATCCTAGAGGACTGCAAATCTGGAACCTCGGTGAAAATAAACACTAATTTACACAGTGACCTCTCTTCAAGTCCTTTTACCACAGAAAGCAGTTGAACAATCCCCTCCCATTTGTTTTTTAAAATCAGCCCTGTTTAGAAGTTTTTAAAAAGGGAATCACCCTTAATCTTTGTAACGTTCCAGTGGTACTGAAAGCATGCAAGGCAGCCATGAACACACAGCACCTGCTCAACAAAGACTGTACAATTACCTTACACAAGGAACAAAAAGATATCAGGAAAATTAGAACGTTGCCACACCTGTAATCCAGCCAAACCTGAGGTACAGTCACTTGAGAGCACACCCAGCTTTCCCCATGCATTAGGAGTAAGATGCCATTCACAAGATGGGTGCAGATTTTAAATGCTATGATGTTATTTAAACAGGCTGTTTCTTGTTCTACAGGACAAATGCATAATCTCATAATGTTATTATAGATTGTCACTAATTTAAGACACATTTTCCTCAGCCAAGCCCTACCAATTCATCAATTTTTGTTTGCAGGGCAATGCTGAGAACTGCTTCAGTAGAATGAAGTGAATATTACAAGAATAAGCAGCCTGAGAAGGGGTTCTGGTGTTTTTGTTTGGTTAACCTGGATAACTTCTACTGCTCAGTTCACAGCTCCATGAACAGCAGTATCAGCTGACAGGGAGCAATCTAGACACAGAGGTGAAACTGAAAAAGCCCTGAACTCAGCTCTGCTGTCAAACACGATGCTCAGAATCACTGAGGATCACAATAGCACAATTGTCATCACTCAGGCTACTCCCTGCTATTTCTACTCCATGATTAGATGGCACTTTGCCATTTTCCTCAGTGGTTATTAACCTCTCACCTTGGTTTCAGTTCTCCTTGTGGTTCCATCTTCAGAAGTGACAATAGACACGTGGGAAGTGGGAGTGCCTGGGTCTTCCTCCACAGTAACTGTCTCTTCCACCATTTCTTGAGGCTCTTGCATCATTGCTATTGAAGTCTGGTTACTGGGACTTTGTTCCTATAAAGAAGCAGGTAAAAAAAATTAACTTCTCACTTCTACCATCATGGTATAACTATTCTACTGATTTCAGCTTCTTTGATTGGAAAAAAAAAACATTTTACCCAACAATTTGCAAGCAGAAATTCAGAGAAATGTGTATCTCCCTGTTTCAGACAAGCTTGTTGCAACTGTGCTGGTATGACTGGGTTCAGTGCAGAAAAGAGAAATCATGTGAAGCATCTATCAGGTACTTCATATTAACAGGCAACAGACTAAGAGATTACTATCTTATATTTAAATCTGCTTTAAGCTTTCTCTTTTTCTTCAGCATAGAAGGAGTGGAATTTTTTTCTGCAAAAACATTCTTTCAGTTCTGCAGTGAACAGGCCCACTGGCTTTCAGAGCAGTTAATCTTACACACCATTGAAAGTTTCTTTGCATTTGATAAAGTACACTCAGTTGGAGACTAGAGAAGGCTATAAAACATCAACATCTACAATTAAATAGACACCTCTCTCAAACTGCCCAAAGCGACGATAATTAAACAAAAAATTCATGGCTAGAGATTAATTCACTGAAATTCTTCCCTTCCTACATCTTCACTAAGTCTGTAAGGTCTAACTGGATACAAGGTTATTTAAATTTTTAACAGATAGACAACATAATAAAATCTAAACAGAAAGAAGGGAGATCAAAGGCGGGTTCTTGCAGGGATACTGCCTAAAGAGAACGCTCTGCTGCTCGCCAGCAGCGGCGTCTGAACCTTCCTTTTTCTTATGCAATTGTGTGTTCCAGCACAGAAATCAGAGAAGTTCCTTTGGAAGATGAATGTCTCTCAGAAGTTTCCCAGCAAGAGGCCAATAAAGAACCAGCTTACTCACTGAGAACTCAGACTTTTGCCCAGCATTATGAATCCTCAGCCACGTAAAATGAAACTACAAACCGATCATTTCATTACAAGCCCTGAAGGGATCTGGCTACACAGGCTTTAAAGCCAAAGCAGGGCTTCTGTTGGCACATTCTGTCAAACAGACATGCAAGGAATATCCTTTATTAAGGACTATATAAACACACACATATTTTTACACACATATTTTAAAAACAAAAGCCAGAAAATCCAAGAAGAATGACACAGAGCCCAAAACTGCAAACTGAACACACTTTGCCGAAAGCAAAGTCTGGACAAATCCACTCCATCTCTTCACATCACAGGAATATAAAAGGGCTTGGGATGAAACTGCTGTAATAGAGGTGCTCAGCCTAACTACAGAAAGGTTTAAATATTCTCCATGTGTGAACAGCTTCATCACCAGGGAACTACAGCACTACATTTTGTATCATTTAGAAAAAGTGCATTTCAACCCAGCTATAGCCTTTGGATTTCCCCTTTTGCTGTGCCATATTTTGTGCAGGCCCCCAGTGACCTTTTGCTGCTGATGTCTCATTAAGGTCCACATTTAATTCCTGCATGATCTATTCTTTCTCTTCAAACAAGCTGAGATGTCCCTGCCCAGTTTTCCTTTATTTGCAGCTGTATTCTGACCTTCTGGAACTCCAACTTCAGTAAGGAAGCCAGTCCCGTTTTCAGGTAAGCACTAATATTAACCATGACAATAAGCCTCTGCCAATCACCTCAGTCAAAATGCAACAGAGACAGCCTTCAAAGGTAAGGCAGCAGAAGTGATACAAGCAGGCACTACTTCCATTTTTACTGAATCACAGAATAACTCAGGTTACAAAATCCACCAATGAGAATAAGGTTTCTGAAATACTAAAGAAAATCCCTCCTTCCAGTCTGCAGGACTCAAATCATTAATAGCAAATAACTTCTGATACATGCTGAATTCTTCATGGTAGAGTTCAGATGGCACATCGTGCCTTCTGTGCACAGCTCCAGAAGGGGAACTGCTCCTGCAATAAATACATTATTCTCTTCACATTTTTCTTGAAGATACTGTGTTGTAACTGCAACTCCCTTTCTCACACCCCACATTTAAGCTTTTTTCCAAAGACAATCATTTACACAATACTGCAGTAGAGACTCAGAACTTATATTCATCTTCACTCAACCAAACCTTACCAAGAACAAAGAAATCAGTTATGTGTAGAGGGTTTTTGCATAACACCTTATCACTGTAAAGCTCAACACTGCTTCAAGGTGGGACCTTCTCACTCCTCTCACACATGTATGTACACACACACAGCTCACCCACCACCTTCATTTCCAGCTGCACTTGAGGTGCTGGCATCTCTTTGCTCCCCTCTAGACTTCATACAGGCAGCCTCTGTTTTCTGATAATAAACCTGAGGAGATGGAAGGTGGAAAGAAGTATTTTGTTCTTTGAGCTTTTGCAATACTTTTTCTTTATTAAAAAAAAAAAAAGAGAGCCTGCCTTTGTGTTCAGACTGCCTGTGGGCAAAGGAAACCTTAAAAGCTAGGCACTTAAACACGAGCAAATTGCAAGCTAGAGCATATTGACTTTAAATGAGCATTGTGCTGGGTTTTATCCTCTGGCTGCTTCTAAAATGAAGATTCAGGCAGATATGGTACAGATCTGCATTCCTACAAGAGAAAACTATTGTTAGCAAGAGACTGTCCTGGGCATCAGGAAGGCTAAAAGCTTGCAAAGTTCAATGCAGGTATCTCAACACAGACAGGTTCCCAGCCAGCACTGAGTGTGTCTTCCTTCTTACTGTGTGAGCTCCTGAGGGATGCAGGGAGCCAAAGGGACAGCCTGTCACCCAGCCTTCCCCTGAACTGCCTGAAAGAAAGGTGGTTCTTTGATCTCCAAACCCAGTACTTTCTCTACATTGCTAGCTTGGAGCTGTCACAAGCTAACATTAACATAGAAAAGATGCTAAGGTTTTGTTATCTGTTTTTAGACGCCATCATTAAGGATTTCAGGTAATCACAAATTGCAGAAACTGGGACACATTACCCCTTTCAACTACTTCCTCTGTGCTCAGCTTCGAAGCCAGTATTTAGGACACTCTTTTTTGCTAAATACACCTCAGCATCTCAGATTCCAAACATTTGGCAGGTATGCCTAATTATCCAGAGTAAACCACAAGCTGCTGGATAGGGCTGGAACATGACACCCCTAATGAATAATGCTACCAGTAGTTCCCTGCCTGCTAGGAGGTCGTTAATTCCAGTTCAAAATAACATATACTTATTTGCCTTACTGGAGGCTTCCAAAGCAAAAGCAATGAGATTACAAAACTCTACCAAATTATAAGAACAGATTCCAGTGCAGTTATTACATGTGGTGTCAGTAGTCATGACTCTTTCTTTTACTTTTGCTTGAGACCAAATGAATCCTATCCTGTTGATTGGTACTTGCATCTCCAGTGTGCCTTAAAAAAGCCAGGCTATTTACAACACAAAGCCACAATCAATTTACCTCCAGCCTGTAAAAGTTAAGCGCAGATGAAACAGCTAAAGACCTTGTAAAATAAGCAAGAAACAAAGTAACAGTAATTCTCGTTTTGTTAAAGAACAGTGATTTATCATTTAGGGCACATATCTCCTAAGGCTTATTTTGCATTAGACTACTATAGTTTCTGTAATCATCACCATTTCAATTCCTAGCGTTGTATTTCCATCAAAGTAGCTATTTTGTATCTGTTTTAATAAAAGAATAACCTCCCTCAGGAGGATAAGACATTCTACTTCAAGACAGTAAACAAAGTTCTTTATTCTCTGCCTATGGAACAATTTTAAACAGTCTGGAAATAATATAAAATTGCAGGAGATTATTATTTCCACTAAAACAGCCTCTCTTCAGGAACACTGAAAGCACGTACGTCGAATCTTCACTCTCCCCAAGACCTCCTTTGTTCTGAAGATTGCAGTACAGGCTATTCTGGCTACTCCTTACTCCAGGCTACAGTCAGATACCAGATTTGAGGGTTTTTGCAAAGCACAAAGGCTGGATTCTACATCAGTGGGCATACTTGTCCTCAGCCAACCTCAGCACAGACAAAGCTCAAGTGTATCAGCCCCTGTGAAACACTTTACAAGTCTGGGCATAATTAATGGCATTGGACAACAATGCTAATTGAATTAAATGTGGATTCTCTCTCCTCTACTGCTCTTTAAATTACTTGTTAAAGCTTCAATCTCTGAAAGCACAAGATTATTTCCAAGTGCAAAGCAAGTGAACACTGGCTCTGCTGGAGTCGAGTCTCAGGCTGACGTGCCCCAATGGTCTCCTTCCCACTCAGGTCTGCGCTTCCAGCTCAGTCATGTCCTCAAGCTTTTATTTGCTGAAGGCATGTGGAGAAAGACACAGAAGGCAAATCTGCAGGAACAGAGCTGCTGAAAAAAAGTGTGTCTTGAGGTCTGCATCAGATTAGGACATCAGAGAAGAAGGAAATCACTGATGGAATTTGTTGAACTTGATGTACCTGAGGTAGACCTTTTCTAGTACGAGATCAAACTCCTCAGCAGCTGAAGACACTCAAATCTGGTTATCACAGCCTCCTGCCTTGCCAGAGCATCCTTCTTTCACCACAGCCTCAAGATCCCTGCTGTGCTCTCTGCCCTGATTTGTCCTGAGAGCTCTCTGTGCATCTCAGCAGTGCAAAAGCTGGATTCCAAGCTGAGAAGCTTGTGCCCACCACTAAGCCTGTGTCACCTGAGGGGCACCAGGACAGGAAACTGTCTCTTTTTAGTTTGTTCTTCAAAATCAAGTGAGCCCTCATACACTGCAGTACTTGCACTACTGCAAGGCAGGGCACCTTCTGCAAGCACATGGAGACCTGAAGTTCAAGGACTGCCACAGGCTGTTTCCCCCAGTTCAAAAAAGACAGCAAGGTCCAAGTCTTCAGCACCAAAGCACAAGTACACAGCCAGACCCACCCAAATTCTTCACGTCTGGGGAAACATTGTGCCAAAACTGGAATCAAATGATGGCACACTCAAGCAAGATGGCTCTAGAACAACAAAAAGCACATGGACCAGCCTGTACTGAAACCCAGGCACACATGATACTGGGAGTCTGTAATACAGACAAGGACTGAAATATGGGAATACATAAACACCTACTTTGCTGCAGATAAACAAACCTCCATTTAGTAAACTTACTTTTTTGTTTTCTCATGTGAAATAAAATGTAGGGTTTATATACATAAATAGATATATTTTAATACAAATATATTTATGTATATGTATGTATACAATGGATTCCATGCACTTCAATGTGAACCCAAACACATCAACCTATGAGAAAGCTTGAAGCTCTGCTAGAGCTCTGACAAGCTCTCCCCTAAGGCTGGTCAGTTCAGAACAGAAGGGAAATGTTAGCCCCAAATGAAAGCAGGCAGTCCTGGCACGGGGTACCAGAATGAACTCAGCCCCACACCACAATGCACCAACTGTTTCCTGAACACTTACACACTTCCTTTGTCCTTTAGAAACACACACGACAAGCAATGAACAAATAATACCAAGAGCTTTTAAAGCACCAAGGTTAAAGGGAACATTTCAGCAACTGGAGAAAACCCTTAACTACAGCTCTGAAAAGCCACAAAGAGGAGTGGGTTTTTTTTGGAAGCAGACATAGTAATTCACCCTTTGGAAGCATCACACCTTTCAGGGAGAGCAAGAGGAGGAGGTGAAGGAGAAGGACTCAAACCCCAGACAAGACCTGGAGCAGCAATATTCATCCCTGGAGTCCAGCAGGACACACTGGGGTTCTGTTCAGCCACGCGGTAGCTGCCCATCAACGGGGAAACCCAGCGCCTGCCCCACGGTCAACAAAGAGGCCTTTTATGCTATTTTAAACAATCTGAAGTGTCTCAGTTAATGGAAGACCGGGCAATTGGCCCTCAACTATTTCTAATTGACTGGAATGATGGATGAAGCTAAAGGGAAAGCTGACCCACTGAACTTTTCCATACAACGCTAGGAAACTGAAGGAGATTGTAAACAGTTTATAAGAATGAGAAGTGGGAGAGGCAGAATCCCAGAGGCTTTGCTCCTCTCAACCTGCTGTTGTTTCAGACTAAGGAAAACAAAGAGCTTCAAGTCTGAGCAACAAACAAAAAATACATGGGAAGGCCTAAACAAATCGGGTATTTTTCCCATGCTCTCCTCCCCTTTCTCCAGGAGCTGTTTAGCCCTGCCATGCAAGCTGGTCCTTTGAATCAGAAAGGGCAATTTGTCACTCTGACAAGGTGTCTCTCAGGGCTCTCTATTGCCTTGCCCTGCTTTTCAGATTGACTGGGTGTTAACCACGGATGTCAAGACATTACATCTCAGTCAACCTCAACAGAGGTGATGATAAGTACTTAAAACTTGCATGTTAATCAGTGCCACTACATTAAGGTAATGCTCAGGAAACCACACATGCCCCCGCATTTTCTGAACAAAACCATCACAAGCAGCTTTGCACTGCAAAGGGCAACAGTGCTGCCATGTGACAGAGCTGTCTGCTCACCTCAACAGCTCCTGGGAAGGAAGTCTGAGGACATGCAACTTCCACATGGGGAAATGGAGGAGTAATAGGTTCAAACTCACACCATCTAATGTTAGGCAGCTTAGCAAGGTATCTAAATGGAGGATAACTTAATTCTTTCTTGTTAGTCAAAAATAAGAGCAGGAACCTCAGAGAACAGAACTTGCACAGACTAAATTACTTCCTTAGACGTATCCAGCTCTTGCCATTGATTCTGCACAGAAATTATATCAAGTGCTTCAAGACAGCATTAAAGATGGAGGATGAATCCAGGCCTCAAAGCCCCAGTATAAGTACTCTGTGTAGAACCCAGAATAGGACAAGAGTATCACAACTCATCAGTCAGTCCCTTAGTCATAACCCTCTCTCTTCCAGTAGTTCAGCAAGATCAAATAGTAAAATAGAAACATAAGCCATTATTTGTAATATGAAAATTATAAAAGGAAAAAAAACCAAAAAAAAAAAAAAAAAAAAAAAAAAAAAAGAGAGAGATAAAGAAAAAAAACCACCAACAAAAACCAAACCCCAAAACAAGAAAGAGCACCTGGCACACAGAGAGCTCTCTTTCCCTTAACTGTCAACAGCATGGCCAGTGTTTATGTGGACAGCCTGCCCAGCAGGAAACTGAGCAGGAAATGACTGTTTCTCACCAAGATTTGTACAGAGAGTTCACTGCAATTTGCCAAACTACCTCCCAAAGACAAATACAATGTAAATCTGCATGCCTAATCTTTGACCAAACCCAAAACAGATCTGACTTGTTTCCTCTCCGGAGTCTTTCAGATGAACTAACCAAGGCTAAATTAGGGAAATTTTTAGTGGGACGACGTTATATCATGGATTATAATTTTCCACCAAGTTTTTTCCTTCATCTCCACCTGCTGCCTCTACAGCACTGGCATTAAGAGTGGTGTGGATGACTAATTTTACATTCCTTTCTGCAAGACAAGCATTCAGATTTCATTTCTTCCAGGTCCTACAGAGTTTGGATCACAAATTAAATGGATGCATGTATTGCTAGAGATCAAGTCCACACACTTACATGCACATGGGAGTCAGAAGTACAAGCTAGGTCCTTCATCTAAAACACAAAAAACAACTGTCAGTTTGGCAGGTGAGAGCAGGTTTCTTTATGCAGTCTGTGTGTCCCAGACTCTACCCCAGCCACCTTCACACATCATTAGTGAGTTAAAGCAAAGCCTGCCAGACACAGCCAGTTCTAGGCTAACACACACACACGCCTACTTGCAGTGCTACAGAACCACCTTAGAGAATTGCTGTTAACTTCAAGGCAGATGCAAACCAGCTCTGCATTCTTTGAATTATGACCGAGGCTGGAGCATTATTTGAGTGTCCTAGGAGTCACATCAGATCAGTGTTAAATTTAACTCACCTCCTCACCCACCCACAATCTTGCTGGTAGATCTGAACTACGCAACAAAAATGCTTTTTGTGGAAAAACCACAATGCAAAAAGCAAAAGAAATCCAAAAAAACCAACAAAAAACTTTTCTAATCCTGAGGGAAACAGAACAGACCATGACTGTTTAAGCCTGCATTCCAAGAAAGCTATTTCTTAAAATAAATTATTCCTCATTCTAGGGAATACAAAGCAGTTGACAATAAATCCAACCACCCGTCTCACAAGCACTGTGCCTGCCAGTGTCTCCCACTATTAAGGCCCAGAGCAGGTCTGCCTGGCACTGAGGCAGCAGGACTGTGTCAGCCCAAACAGCTCCTCAGGAGATGACCCCTGCTAAATCACACACTAGTTCTCCCCTCTGCATCTCACCCTGCCCCAGCCCCCACCAAAAGCCACGGACTGCACACAGCACAGCAGGAACGTGGGAACAGCCTCTGACCCAGCCTGGCTCCTGCTGCTGGGCAAGCCCAAGAGCACAAAAGGGACAGCAGGAAAGGAACTGTGCAGGAGGTCCCTGGATAGGTACAAATCCATTGCAACACCAGAAGACACAAACGAAACAACAAAGCCGAAGGCTGCTCTGACTGCTGTAAATCTTCCAGATGGAAGAGATTCCAGCAGAAGGACAGTTTTCCCAAGCGCAATGCAGTTACTGTGCTATTTCAACTACCCAAGAGATTTCACTGATGGTTTTTTGTCCAGTAGTCTGTTTATTTCACACATTTTCTGTTTATTCCCTAAGACTGACCTTATTACCCCTACTTGTACATGGCCAGACCTCACACACTGGGAAGAGGGCAAGTGCCTGGGCTAAACTAGCAATAAACAGCATGGAAAGAAAAAAAGAAAGGAAAAAAACCCCAAACCAAACCCCCCAAAAACCAACAAACAAACAAACCCCCAAACAAAAAACAACAAAAAACCCCGAAACAAACAAAAAAGAAAGTAAGCACTTGGATACTAGGGAAAATGCTGCATAAGAACACGTCCAGTTCTCATACCCACTATAGGTATCCATTCCATCCATTCCATCGCTGTGGAAGGATGTGGATGCACTGCTGGGCTCAGAGCACACCCAACAGAACAGCCAGAGAACAGGATCAGAGGTCTGTCTGTCACGCCCAAGGTCCAGCTATTTACCTCAGAAGAAGGTCAAGGAGTGATCTGATTACAAACCAAGTGCATAAGGTATAATGGAAAGCTGATGGAGAGCCCTTCAGAGAGAAAGGTTTAACCAGTGCCAGTGTCTGTGATGAAGACTGACAAGACACACACACACATTTAATTTTAAAACAGCAAGTGTGAATTGTGCAAGTAAACAAGAAACACATGGAAAAATTTTGCTGCTGAACAGGGCCTAATTATTTTAAAGAAACATGTTTCCATTTACTCATAAATCTGATAATGGAGAGGTGCTCACCTGCATGCACACAACTGCTCACACTTGACTGCTACAACACTCTGAAGATTTTTCAGGCTAAGAATGAATTATTTAAAGCTTGTGAAGGAATTCCCCATCCCCCGCCAGGCTGCCCTCAGCAAACTACACTTTCATGGAGTCAAGAGATTTTTGTCAGCCACAGAAGGGGCTAATGATGCCTGTTCATCTTTTGGCCTACGGAGCTGCCTCTCCTCCCAGCAGTGAGCCCCTTCTCAGCTGTCAAGCACCACTTCAAGCTGGGCCAAATTGCAAACCAGAGCACGGTGTCAGCTGAGAAACCACCACTGCCCAGGAAGTCTGTCCCATTCCCCAGCCTTTGTTGCCTACAGCACAGCTCCCAAAAACCTGTTGTGCCAGCACAACTGAACTAGCTGTGGGATAGCAGGAACCAGTGAGTGAAGGGGAAAAGAGAAGAGAGGAGCACCATTTATCCAGACACTGTCACCTAGAAAATTAATGGGAAACCACTGGCTCCATTCAGTTTATAATAAGAGTGCTCAATATCGACAGTCACCCATTCAGCAAGGACTGCTATTACAGCACGAATCTCAAAAAGGAAAAAGTCATTTAAGCTAAGTCATTTAAGTCACTTGCCCAGAGGTAAATACCTTCACCAGCGAAGTAAAATAGTTCTCAATTTCTTAGTTAAATGTGTTTGGCTTTTTCCATTTGTCATCAGCTCTGGCTACTGGTTCCACATACTTGCTGGAAATAGGCATCTTTCTATGACCACTCACTCCTCCTGGCACTGTGAATACAGTCAGCTCTTCTACATTAAAGCACTGGAATTGTAAAATCCTATCACGTTTGCCTAGCACTCAATTATTTACATAGTACCTTTTTAGTATTATTTCTGATGTGTTTTTGTTTGGGACTTCACAATGGAATTCAAATATGATGAATACTGAGACAAGATACAGCCCAAGAGTCAGCAGTCTAAATCACTTTTAAGCAGGTTCTCAGAGGGCTTTTGAGATAGAGCCATTTCTCAATTAAACACACACAGATCAAAACAAGAGATCAGGATGAAATTAAGGACTTGCTATTAACAACCATTAGTCACAAAACTAAATCCATGCTCTGAAGGCTGCACTTCTCTGCAGCTGGCAAGACAAGCTGTTTGAACCTAAGGACAAGACAGCTGCGCTTCCCCTCCCACTCCTCGTTATGGTTTTATGCCAGAAAACAGAATCTTTAATTTTTCCAGAGAAGCCCTGCCAAGCTGAGGCTGCAAATAGGATATGGTGTGTTAGTAAACTCGTAGGCAGCTTGCTCACACCCTGGCCAGAACCACTCAAAGTACCTAAATCCCTACATGCATGCTGGCAGCAGCGACAGCCTCCCTTTCACACAAAGGATCCTCCTCAGTTAGACTCCTGGTGTAAATCAGGCCTGCACAGGGCATGCCATTTTCACCTCTCCTGGCAGAGCATGCAGCACCCAGGTGCCCAGTCTTGCCTTCTCTCCTTTATAGGCTTTCCTATGACTCACCTCCACTACTAAAATTTTGGCAGAAATGAACAAAAGTCCTCCGTAAAGCATTAGCTGTCCTGGGATCATCTACACACAGCTGTCTTTCCCAGAGTTCAGATGAAGCTGTTTTATTTTTCTCCCAATTCTTTGGAATTGGAATCAAAGGAATACAAGGAATCAAAGAAATAGTCATCCCACCCACCTTTTTTAACAGTAAGACAGACTCAATCACTACAAATCTAGCAGCAGCAAGTCCACCACCCACTATGAACACCCTGCCACAAACACAGTTCCTGCCTCCAGGATTCACCCTGAGCACAGCACTGGGAATATTCTCAGAAACATACACTGGCAGGGTTCATCCTACTTGGCTTTTCAGCTTGTGCGTTTATTTTTTTCCCAAGAGAAAGCCAGTGTCTTTTAATTCGTTCCCAGAGTCTCCAGCAGCAAAAAACACCTTCAAAAAGGTGCTGCTGAACCCACAAGTCAGATTTGCTGACTTGGACTAACCCATGACTCAGTTGCATCAACAAATTGTTATAAAATAAATTAATTTGACAGAAATCCATAATATTCTCTATCTCAGCTTGCTAAATCAGGATTATAACAGTTAGTAACAGATAAACGTATGCATAGAAGATGGTAAGTTTGGCAAACGGTTGCAAAAGCAATGCTGCAGCCTGAAGAACACCAGAAAAAGACGAACAGAGGAGAAAAAGCATTACAAAATGCACGAGGCTATCCAGGGAGGGCAAAACCAAACAATAAAACACGTCAGGGAAAAGGGAGGACAGATAAAAATTACAAGAGACAGAACCCATAAATGAGAAGAGTGTCATGTGGAAGCCAAATCAGTGGCTTTCACATGAAAAAAAAAGTGGCAGGAAAAGAGAAGGAGGGGGAAAGAATGAAAGAAATATTTTAGTTTTTAATTCCATCCTGTTAACACTGCTTTTGTTCACCATATAAATCTTCTGGCGAGCAGTAGCTCCCTCCACACACGACAGTATATTAAGATTCTTTATTAAGGCTTTCCAAACACCATAATGTCATTCTTTGGCTTTTCATGTGGTTTGCCTAGACTATGTTTTTGTTGCTAAGCTCTCATTAGATGTGTATCTTGTACTGACAGGGAAGAGATTATAAAACACAAGAAACCTGAGCACAAGCCCAGTATTTGATTTGACACTAGTGAACACTCTCAGGCAACAGCACGATGCCTTGTGTGCGACTTGGGGACACTTCTGGATCTGCTCAGCATGAACAGAACACATCTGAACTGTACCATGGTGGCATGCAAGTGATTAATTTGGGGAAGCACAGAAAGGGGAGGAGAGCTCAGATCCAGATGTATCACAACCCCCCTCCCACACCAGAAGCTCCTGTGCCAGCCCCAGCACTTCCAGCCCCCGGGCAGGACAGCTCACAGCTCTGGCAGAGGAGCTGAGGACTGGCAAGAGAATGCTGCCCCAAGCCACGAATACCAGGGAAGCACAAGAACAACACAACACAAAGATGGAGCCAAATTAATAAATCTTGCTTACAAGGGATGACAGCATATCAGGAAGAGCAAATGTACCCATCTAGTTACCCGGGTGGAAGACAAAGATATCCATCCCAAACAGCAAATTGTGTCCAACACCATGAACACTTCACACCCCACAGGCAGAATGCTAGCCTGATTCTACACTTAATTAAATTATCTATGTCAACAGTGACCAAACACATCAGCATTTACAGCCTCCCCCCATTCATCAGTTCACACACGCAGAAATTAAACTGACTCCTGAACAAGGAATCATCAGCAACTCTGATCACAGAAAAAAGCACAGAAAACTATTTTTTGCCAAGAATTTTAAACTGAGCACGGTTCCATTTGGAAAATTACATGAAACCGAAGTAAAACTGTATCATTCACTTTAAAAAAGCCACCAAATATATTGTAACAGGCTGTTAGTACACATCTAAAATGTGTTTAGAAACCCAGAAAATAGACCAGATAATGTGCTGTATATACCCTCAGTAGCAGACATTACAGCTATTCTTAATCCCAGCTTTGTGAATCTGGTAGACATAATTCATTGTGCTTTTGGATCCATAATATTTTGCAAAGCACTGCAGTTTGCTGGCTTACAAACCTGTCCTGCCAGCTCACTGTGTAGAAAATTTCTGCTGACTTCACCCACCATTTCAGTTGCACTCATCAGGGATTAGTATTTTTCCCTGCTAAGGATACAGGCTGCCAGTACCAAGTAGGAAAGGTTACCCATGTGGCTGGAAAAGACAGGTAACATTTTGATAGGTGATAAATATACACACAATCAATGAGCACTTAAGGGGCACTTGACTATTTCTTCCATGAAGTTCAAGTAGCATATTTAAATTTCAAATGCTTTAGAAATTTTACTTATTTTAAAAGATATAATTGATAAAGTCTTTTCATCATGCATTTTATACCTGTAACTTCTCTAAGAGGAAGTAAGATCATCAGAGAAGCTTCTACATTCTGTACAGACTTTCATGAAAAAATTTTCTCCTCTTCACAACTTCACACCTGCACATGTACCACAAGAAATAAAACAATTTTTTAATGGAGAGTATTTCATGCAATGTTAAGAACCTAAGAAACCATGAAGGTAGCAAGCACTTCTGGTCCAGTCCTCTACAGGTAAGGTCACATCTGAGCGCTCTGCCCATTCTAAAGTACTGCCGTGTTTTGCAGTGAAGGTGGATTTCCATCATAGGGATTTGCACTCCCATAGGAGGCTTCTGTCTTCATACTCAGCACGAAGAGAAGCAAATTTCAATACACGCCTGTATAATTAATCAAATGGAATTTTACACTATTAAAATGGAAACTTCAGAACAAATCAGTGAGTGAGCTGCTCCAAGAACATCACCTTCACACCTGCAGCAAACCCTGCAGCAGAAGAGACTATCAGTGAAAATAATTTCTTATAATAATATGCAGCATTTTCCAGTTTGAGCAGTCAAGCAAGTTCAAATGGTCAAAAAAACCTTTTACAAAACATTTGGATCTTGCTTCTCGTAAGGAAGTTTTACAAGAGAACCAATTCATTATCAGGAGCAGGTGGAGAGATGTTAAAGTCTTCATCATCAATGACCACGCTCCAGCAGAAATGTTCACTGTTCTTACCCTTGAAGCAATATGAACATGATGACATGGATTTACTTCTAGAAGAACACGAGTTTCTGGAGTTTTGGCACTCAGGTGAATTATCCTGCAGTGTGTGTCAACTACCCAGCCTGCCCTGCTCAGCCAGTGCAGGGCCACAGAGGATGCAAACAGCTGCTGCACTGGAAGAGGAAGGCTCCACAAAGCCTGCCCACTCCACAGCAGCTCTGTGTAGTGTGTGTGTCTCAGGACACCCAGCAGCTGTACCAGAGCTGAATATTCCAGTGCACACACGGATGAAAGAGCTGCACACACAGAGAGCTCAGCCTGCCGGGAGCAGCCGGGCCCAGCGAGCAGCATGTGCTGCCACCACGGATGTGTGACAACGCTGGTGGCTGAGACAGCTCCAGCATGAGCTGCAGGCTGCTCTCCCAAAGCCTGGCAGCAGTAGTCTGGGGGAGGCACTCTCCAGCCCATCAAGAAATAACAAGTGACAATTCAGGAAAGCATGTTTGCTATCCGTTCATGCGTGCAAGCAATCTTGGGCCAAACAGTGGATGTGCTAAAAGGTTTTCCCCAGAGGAAATGTGTTTATTAATTAGTATCTACTGAATTAATTGGTTCCCCATATGCTCTGCTGTGCTTCTAAAACTGGAGCCCTGTTGCTGTTACTGAAAGGTGTCAGGCGTGGTGACTACCCAGGAGGTTCATCAGAACACTTCAGTCAATCTGAAAAACTAATCTGTGTTTTTGTATTCATCAAATTCACAGTGTATCCACCTATGGTTGAAGACATAGAAAATGCATTTAAAATCTCCAATCCATAATAATTTTTAAAAAGTCAACACACACTTACTTCAGCCACAAGTGTGACACACAGCAGAAGCTCAGAAGGAGGCGCTGATCTGAGGCCATCAACTCATCTCCTGGCTCTTCACCTGCACTAACCCTGGTTGATCCTTTCTCACACTGTTACATTCCTTACAGCAACCTGTTCTAGCAACTGCTGCCACTACTACTAAACCAACCTTTACATCCATCACATCCTCTCCCGCTCCCTTTCATCAGTGCAGGAAAGGTATTTTTGGATTCTGACTACATCTGGCACAACTCTGCGCAGTGACATAATTTTTCTAATGTTATCAATCTCTCAATGAGACACTTTATTCAACACAGGTCAGTGTCAGCTGGCAGGGACCATAACTCCTGTCATTCCTGGTACTCCAGCACTCATTCTGCACCAGCCTCTCTGTGTAAGCTCAGACTGTAGTAGCTGAAGAGGGAGAGCAGTCCTGCAACCTCCCTCTTTTAAGCACACGTCAGCACAGGTTGTGCACCCCCATCCCTGAAAGAGACAATTTACTCTCCAAGACATTCCCTCTCCACTGCTATGCCACCTCTCCTAAACCCCCTGGATGCACCCACACACTGCAGAGGCCAGAAAAGCCTTTGTCAGACTATGGGAGGACAAGCACTCATTATGGCAGCCTTCCTAGCAGATTCAGAGACCTTTGATGTTTGTTTAGTCCAGGTCTCCAATTTCAGCATTCCCTCAAGTATGCAACACCCACTCAGTCCAATTGAGAAACCTGAATATCAACAGCTGTAATTACCACACCCAGTGGTGAACTCAGCCTGCAGCAGCAGCATCCCTGACAGGCGACACTGGGCACCCTGGCAGAAACTGTCTGAAGTTGGTCTCTATAATAGAAAAGGAGTGTCTCAGCTGTATAAAAATACTGTGCTCCAAGATTTTACCACTGTGCCACGAGACTACAACACACTGCTTACTGCAAGCTGGGCAGGCCCAAGGACCAGGCATTTGACATCATTCAGACAAAAACTTCTCTCACAGAAAAGTCTCAGGTGCAGCCATAATGCCATTATTTAATTCCACATGGCCTGTGCTCACCCTGCAGTAGCAGAGGGGGGGAGAACAGTCCTACAACCACTCTCTTGTAAACACATTTTAGCACAGGCTTGAGTTTCTTCAGCTTAAAACCTCAAGAAAACGAAGCTGAAGACAGCCTAAATGTACAACTTCAATTCTGCTGCAGGAAATGGTTAAAGTATATCACAAAAGAAACATTTATCAATATGAACAGGTGTGATTGTGATGTGTTCAAAACAGCTTCCTACAGAGGAGGATGGTGATGCTTACCAGGTCATGCTGGTAAGCAGCAGAAGATGCCGCAGAGAAGCACAAAATCACCCTCCTAAATCAGAGGCCTTGTTCATAATTTCTTTGCAAGTACAAAATAACTAGAACAACAATTAAAGCTACCTTCAGAGAATAACATCCCCTGTAAGGCAGGCTGCAAACAGAGTCAGCAAGATCTGTGCTACCTGTCTGGCAAACATATTTTCACTTGATAATGGGCATATGACAAGCAAGACTTTTGAAGTGACCCATATAAAACATCAGTGCACAACACAGTGGTTATAACACTGCAAATGAAAAAGGTGGGATGACTCCTCCTGTCTGGGAGAGCTGTAGATTTGCTGAAAGATTCGCAACATGCCACATGGCACCATGTACAGTATTTCATCTTTCCAAGAGATGGCAAACCTCTCTTAAAGCAATGAACTGCTCCTCTTTAATTCAGCATATCTGCCCCACCCAGTGATTAAGTCCTTTAACAGTCAATTTAGGAGGATGTATTTCTCTTCCAGATGCTAGTGAAAGGCATACTACAGCAAAAAATGGTAGATGTTCCATTTCCAGCCGCTCTAACAGAGCCCAAATCTACAGAAAGGATTTGGAGAAGCAGTAACTACATACAACATCATATCAGCATAAACTCAATAAACCCCCATGTACAGACTGAGCTGCTCCTGGAGGCACCTATTTGCTCTTCAAGGATTCAGGCTTCAAGGGATCTTTTCCATGCACTTCACTTAGTTTTGGTTCACTACCCTGCATGCAGATACGGAAGACTTCATAACACATTTACTGCCCACCTGCAAGACATGAATGATTAATTTCCAAGCATATCAACTCTACACAGCTGTTGGGCTTTCCTTTTTCCTCTGTTTCTTCATTGCTTGCTTTGAAGAAAAAAGAACAGGAGTATCACACAAAATCCAGCTAGAGATATTAAAACACTGCAGTATTTTTCCATCTCAGCAGAATAGCAGGGGAGTCAAAGGTTTTAATCAAAGGATTAGGAAAAATTATTTCAAATACACAAAGTGCATGCCAGATCAAATCCTGTCTTCTGTCATACAAGGTAACTGTTATCCAGTGGACTAATTTGCAAACATAATTTTATCTGTTTATTAACTAAATCAGACTAGGTGAGAAGATGTGAAGCTGTGATTTGTACTGTCAGCTTCACCCTGTGAGCACGGACACTGAGGATGGAGGAGGCACTTGTATGAGGTCCATGCTGGAGTGAGATCTGCATGCAGAGACAATTAGGTTGATAGTGAAAGATGACATCCACAACAACTCCTGCCTGGTCCTTTGAAAAATGTCGTATTTGTTCTGTCATGTCTGCAGAGCAGCTCTGGGGACTGGCTGAACAGAGCCCGAAAGGCAGCCGGGGACAGAAGTGCCCTGCGCTCCCATCACTGAGCAGCAGCTCAGAGCCTGGCAGACAGCTCCTGCTCTCAAGGTATCCACAGGAGCTTGCTCCAGCAGGCTCCAGGAGCTACTGCAGCCCAACTGCCACAACGTGAGAGCATCAGGCAGAGGGAGGGGGAACACACCTATCAGGGTCTGGTTAATGGGGAAGAAGCCACAGCTGCATTTGAATTTATCTCTAAATCCACATTTGTGCCATCAGTGGAACCAAGAAATTTGATTTAGATTTACCTTGCTTCTCTGTTCTTGAAAAGTAAAGTATTACTAAGGTTTTTCACAACAGTTAAAGGGAACTTCCTGCAAAGATCTCCCCAGACAAGAAGTGCTAGTGACTTCTTGTGAGATATAAATATAGCAAAAGCTCACCAAAAGTTTCTGAGTACAACTTTGACTTTCCCAGTACAGGCTGTCAGATGAGTCCTTGATGTCTTTTGTATCTGTACATTACCTGGAGGCTGACTGTGGGAAAGGTACAGCTAAAGCTTCTCGGTGTAACTCCTGACACAAATACTGTCCTGAAGGAAAACAATGCTCTTTTGAAATAAAATTAAACCACTACTAAAGCAGAGCAATTACTCTGGAGAGAAGACATTTTTAATAATAATAAAATCCATGCAAGGACAACTGTAAAGTATAAAATTTACACTTACACAGACGACACAGACCAGCATACCTATCCAAATGCATCTGCCTTTCCAAATTCACAGCTTTTTTTCCTCAACATAAAACTCTGCAGTAGGAATTCAGAAGAATATACCAAAAACCTTTGACAACTTCATATATGGAGCACAGAAAAACACTGAAGTACAAAGAAAAAATAAAATGAAGCATTTTTACGGAATGTGCTTAAATGCCTTGTTTCCTGCCTGAAATTTGCCTTCTGATGAAGCAGTCAACCACGACAAATGACAAAACTTTTCTCCATTCAGTTGCTCTTCCAGCTCTTTGAGATGTTCTGGGAATGGCAGGAGGTAACAGTCTTAGCAAAATATGGCCAGATGACCAGGGCAGTACCAAAAGGCTGAAGGGTTTAGTAAGGGAAGGCCAGATGAAAACACACACCCTCACCATGCAAAAGGAGACAGGGAAATAAAATTGCCTTGACTGATATTTCTGAAGAACAGTTCACATCTAGGCATTTACTAATAATGTTCTCCCAAGGCAGGCTTTGTGTGACAGCTGATTTTGTCTCTCTGGTAACACCTTTTAAAAAAACCATGCCAGACAAGAGTACACAGAGCATCCACTCCAAGGACTGCTCTGCACAGTCATGGTCAATGTCATAAGTCTTTCTCCCTTTGTTCTTAAAAAAAAGAGAAAAGAATGAGGGGAAAATCCCATCTGTGACATACCTTAGAGCATCAGAAACTCGGTCAGTTTTTGCAGTAATCTGAATCACCCCTCTGGCTGCCCTTGAATTTTCTCACAAGATCCAAGACCTGCACAGACAGGATGCTGTACTGCAACAGGTAAAAGAGAAAACCTGCAGAATTGAGGTCAGGGGTCTACAGCTCTGGTAACTGCTTTTCTTTTTCATTGGCAGAGGCAATGGGCTACACGTGGTGTGTGTCAAAGAATGAAAGCTAAAGCAAACAGCTTGCAAGACTTGTTAAATTATCTGTACTGAGTAAGAACCATGAAAGGCACACAACATAGAAAGAGCTTATGAGGTACAGTGCAAAATGAAAGATCTGCAGTGCCCAGTCACTGAGTGTGAGGTATTTGCAGTCCTACAGCTGACCAGGGGTTACAGAAACAATACATGAGCATTCCAGTGTAAGCTGCTCTGACTGATTACATGGGCCTAAAAACTAGTTGAGGAACAAGAATCAGCAGCTCAGAGAAAAGCAAAAATAAAGACAGACTTCTAAGTATACCCTAACAGTACCTGGAATACTGTGCTACAGATGTGATCTAATTAGACAGTAAGTCAAAAATCCACATTTCATGACTTGATGATGTACTGTATCAAAGACCCTGAGAATTTTTTGACATTTGAGAAAACTAAGACAGTATTTTCAGAAGTTGCATGTGAGTCACTGGGAGCCTGATGAACCCCCTCTGAAGGAAGCAGGCCATTGTGCTGTCTTTCCAGCAAAAGCCACAGTGCATTTTCTGTTTGTGGTGTTTAATCATTAAAAAGAGAGGGGGAAAAAGTCCTTTTTGCTAGGGCACAGCTAATAGTAGAATGAACTACCTCATTCATCTAAATAAAGTCAGCTCTAAACCACGCAATAACCATTTAAGCGCCTGCTTTGTTAATTATTTCACTGTTTATCTAATTCATTATGAGCATCTAAATAATAAGCTCATTCAGCATTAGCCAAGATCAGACAGAGAAGACACCCCTTCAGCCTATCCACCCTCCTGCCCACTGGGGGTCTGTCCCCTGCAGCCCTGCCCAGGTTTATGGGGTCTCTGACCCCCTTGAGAATGTTCAGTCACTCCACAGCTCCATACAGCACAGCTTTACAAAAGCTTCCTGTCTCTTCTACCATCAGCTCCTTCACAGCATTTGTGTGGATTTTGGGATGGATACCTCTAATTTTCCAATTTTATTTCAGGAAAAAAGGTCACCTTCCAGCATGAACAAGTACAATATTCCCAACGGCTGAGAACAGGTGAATTGTTTCATTATTAATTCACTTCTCTTTTCCTCAACTGTTGCTTCTGAATTCATTATTTTGCATACAGCTGCAACAACTGCTCTTTTGAAAATCAGGATGTCTACAAATGCACAATAGAACTCACTTGGGAAACAAGGGCAACACACCTTCAAGAGGGCACAAGGAATTGCACCTGCACCTCCCACACGACCTCAATTATATCCTGCATCCACTCCCTTTCAGAAAGGCACAGTACTTGTGATTCCCTTAAGAAAAAGCACATTCCACCTTTCTACGCTTCATTTCAGTTTGGAATTTATATAGCTCAGAAGATAACTACACCTTTTTCTGGTGATGTTAGCATATGATTAAGTGTTCCTCAAACAGGGGCACTTTTCTTGGAGATGGTAATTGAAGTCAGCACATGGACTGGCCTGAGAGGCTGCATCAGCAGTTCAAACACTGATCTCTTCTGAGGAGTTAGCTAATCTTCAGGTGGAGTACAATAGCTGCAGCCTCGGAGAAAAACAGAAATGGCAACATGTCTGGGAGCCTTTTTCTTGGTGGACAAGCCCATCACAGCATCACTCCAAGTGGCAAAACACAACTGGAAGAAATCAAAACAAAGCCACAACCACACTTGAGTTCCTACTGAGGGAGTGGTGTTTTCCTCAAGTATGTCCAAACAGCAGTCAGGGTGGGTGGGTGTGGGGAGTCAAAGGCTTCAGTACAAACTGTTTATTGAAATAATTCCCTTTAACTGCCCTCCCTCGCACTGCGGTTTTTAGCCATGGAATCATTTGTGCCCTGGGAAGGGGCAAGTATGTACCATTTGTGACCGCAATTAAAGCAGAGTAATTAGCCAATCCTTCCATTTCTGCAAGAAAAGCTTCTTAAGCTGATAATGAATTTAAGCATTTGAAAGTAGTGAAACTGATTTTCCATGCAGCAACAGCATAGGAACTGCCAAATGCCTTCCTCTTGACTGTTCACTGAGCACCTGAAATGATGCAGATCATTACTTCAGCAGGCACCAGGGCTATTAATCTCAAGATTTACAGAGGAGGCAAAAACTTACATTGCAATGTAGCCACAGAAGTGCAAACTGTACAATGTACACAAATTGTATATGAAACAACAGGCTGAGAAATTACAGTAATTTGGGTGTGAGAAAGCAAAAAGACTTAAAACTGCACAAACATTGTTAGGACAGGCAGGGTGAATTTACACAGCACACCAAGTGCCAATTAAAAACATTAAACAAAAGCCAACCATCTTGGTCTGTAAATTTTTTCCTCCCAACTGCTGTGTAGGCACATTATTTAGAGCAGCTGTGTTATTAAGAAAGAAAGAAGAAAACTGAAGCAGCTCTTATGTACTTACAAAATCCTGCACAGAACTTTGACCCTGCAGTGAAGGGCTCAGCCTATGTTTAGGCCAGCAGAACCTACTTGACTCGTGTCCCAGATTTAGCACTGAGAGGAAAATTCATCTCCAGCAAATCTATTAAATGAATGTGGCATCATTTGAGTCAGGAGCCAAGTCTCTTACAACCAAAGCACAATTAAGTATCAGGCAAGCAAAATGTTTGAAGGCAGACAAACTTCCCAATTGGATGTTATAAACCAGGATAAATAAACCACAATGACAAGGGGCATCTTTGAATTACAACTCCATTACAGTTACACATTTAAGCATAACATACAGTTATAGTTTCTCCAGCCACTTCACTTCTCAAAACTGAGAAAAAATGTGCTTGCTTCCCATTCTGCAGCTGGGCAGCTGCACTCTGAAAGCTGCATCAGCAGCACTGGGTAGTGTCAAGCTTTTCCCTTGTCACCCACTCCTGTACCCCAGGAGACATTCTGATCTTTCAAAAGCTGTTTTTTCATGACCTCATGGGATTCACTTTCTATTTCTTCACACCTCATTTTAAGGACCTTACAGGAAGCTCAAGCAGTCTAACTTGGCTCACTACCACAGCAGCTACCCTAAAATGGAAAGCCCAGCCTGAGCTGCCATCACTTGGTGGTGCAGGACACCTTTAATCAGGAAACCTCACTGAGCTATCATCTATACCTCCACGTCTCAGGCACAGCTCTGCTCAATCCATGGCAGTGCAACAGTTCAAATGAAGCAACACTCTGTCTCAGCTAGGAAAAACACATCAGAAGAAAACAGAAGTCAGAGGTAGGGAAAAAAGCCAACTGGAAGCTTTTATTACCCTTTTTCTTGAGTTCTATACTACTCTCCCCCATCTCTGAAATGGTTCTGAAGTCTCACAAACACAATGAACAGACAGAAGCATACAAGAGACCTTGTCCTGGGGGCACAAAACAGAATTGGGTCAGGAAACTGGGAAACATCTGACTTGCTCAGGCCAACACAATAAGGCAAAAAATGAAGTTTTGATTGGAATGTGGCCATGCTGGCTCAAAGCATTTATCTCCTACACTGACCTCAGCACTGATGCCTTGAACAACAGCAGTATCACATTCCGCATTTTGAAGAGGACGTGCTTGGTTTCATCCTCCACAGTGCACATCCACAGCTCCCTTCTCCACCAGCAGCAAAGAGGAAAAACCTTTCATAACCTTTTCCCGAGCTTAACTAAAAATCACCTGATACTTGTCAACAGAAGCAAGAGCAGGGATGACAAAAGATCATCTAAGGAGCAGGCACTTGACCTTCCTGTCTTGCAATACCTGAGTGCACCTATCCAGGTACTGCCAGTCCTGTGACACTGTGCACCGAGTATGAATGGAGCTCCGAGCCCCTGCCTCTCTCCACTGAGATCAATCCATTTTGAATACCACAAGTATCTTAATATAAGATGACACCTAGAACAGTTAACCTGCTTTTACCTATTCAAAAATTTACTACTTCTCTGCTGCTAGAAAGAGTCAGAGACAAAAATGCCCAGGTCTGCTCCTATTCACAGTCATTCTATGATGGGCTTCTTAGTCTTTTTTCTAAATTTTTCTCTCCCATAAAGGAAATTAGCCAAGATTTATTCCCCCAAAATTTTTGAAACTAGACAGATGAACAGAGGAAGACAAAGCAGTGTGAATGCCGCAAAAGTGCATAAACACAGAGATGCAAGCACAAGGGTGGGACCCTGCTGGGAAACAGCGTAAGAGCCATTAACACCACGCAGTGCAAACCATGTTTGGACAAACCCTGAGGATACACATCTGGATGGTATTGACAGAAGTGACCTACAGAAGCAGGGATATCACCAGCTCTCCCATATTGCAGGAGATGCTCCAAGCAAATAAAGGCCTTGTTTTCTATTGTATTATATAAATTGAAGTAATTCAACCAACTTCCAACAATATTTTGCATTTCACAATCACTATCTTCTCTACATCATAGGAAATTCAAAACCAACATTCATTTTAAAGGCTATGTATTTCACAGAGGAAACTGAGGCACAGACTGTCAAGACATTATTCCCCAGTGCTTCAGTGCCTGCAGTCATCCTGAGCTTACATGGCACACTGATGGTCAGCAACAGTAGTAAGTCTGAAATGCATCAGTGTCTGACAAAGACACCCGTATCTCTTCCATCATCCAAAGAGAAGACTCTAGCTCTTTAACTTTTCAGGCCACGGAGAGCCCAGCTGAAAAAGTTTATTCTTTCTGTGTGGCAGATTTTGTGAAATGTCCCACAAATGGAAGGTTGCCTCTGGAACTCATTTATCAGGAATTTCAGCAATGCTCTACACAGATGTTGCATATCACTTTAGCCTCCTGCTAAAAGTCAAAATGTTGTTGAACTCAAACATGAAGGATTAACTCCACTGGACTTTAAACTGCCACGAACACTGACTGTAATTCCCACTCACAACAAAAAGAAGATCCCAACATCCAACAGAGAAACAACACAACCTGTAGGCTGCACCTTGTCCTGTTCCCCTCACACTTTTCTCCCCACAATTCAGCTGAAATTCACATGTGTTTGCTAAACTTGCCTCAGGCACTCTAGATTCTAGTCAATTTTCTTAAATTCTCAACATCAGCTGCTGTTTCTGTAGAGGTTCTAATCTCCTTCAGTATTTTCAACAGCATTTTCTCTCTCTGGTTCCTCACTGCCCACCCTACCTTAGCATCTGATGACCAACATCCATCTCCTTCAGTTTGTGCCTGAAGCACTCAGACTCCCATTCAGGAACTGTGAAAAGCCACTTCTTCCACCATGTGCAGGAGCCATTTCTTCCTCAGCTCTTCAACCATCAAATACAACTCACAGAGCTCTGCCTCAGTTTTTATTACCAATCCCTTTTCAATCAAAGGCACTGGGCCAAAATAAACCATCTCACTTACTAGTCCTGCAACTTGCTGTCCATCACTGCTATTCTTAGCACACCTGGCAGCCTGTCCTAGGGATTGCTCATTTTCAGGGATGGATACAGGGAACAAGACGACAAAGTGAGATTCTTGACTCCTTCAATGGCATAACAGAGAGCCTGAGAAACAGGGATGTACAGAAACTGCCCCAATGGCATCCATCAACAGAGGCAGAGACACATGTTTATCTTCTTCACAAGAAGCTTTTCAAGCTGTAAGTGTTCAGGTTATTTGTAGAGCCTTAGTTTCAACTCCAAGAAGCCTAATCTAAAATTTTGCTGAAGTTGGTATATTAATAGCAGTTTCTTTCCTCCTGGGAAGTATCAACACAATCTCTTGGACTCTTTAATATAGGCTAATAACAAAGGAAGACAAAAAGCAAACTACAAAGGAGACAACAACCCAGCTTAGAGAAGTTCTAATTTTTTAGCTGACAAACAAATGAAAACTCCACATCTAAAAAGGCAGAACAAGTATTTCAGAAACATATTTCTTACTGCTACATGGTGAGAAAAGCCTTTTCCAGTGGATTGAAGTCCCTCAGTTCAATCTTAACATTAATATGAACTTTTCAAGTATTTTCTGCTCTTGCAGATGATTAATGTGCTTTTAAAAAACCTTTTTCTCAGAAAGTAAAAAAAAGTTTAGTCTCCAAACTGAAGCCAGCTCTACATACACTGATAGGTCAAATCTCAAACCCTGTTTTTTTATGTGGACAGTATGAAAAGCGTGGCTGTTGTAACAAGTACAAATCCTGAAGGAATGTCCCAGTCATGTGAATGTGAGCTGGTAAACTCATTTTAGAGCACCATTCTGTAAATTTTCTAGTCTTACAACCAATTTTGACTGTCTGTTGTATGTACATTTACACGCTTCTCTTACAAAGCCCCTTCAGTCCTTTATGTGGTTCACCAGCTCACTCACTTTATAGAGGTCATTCTGGGGAAAACTGTTTTTTCTTTGCACCCTTGCTGCTGATTTCCACGTTAATGAATCAATAGATGAGGTTCACTAGGCCATCACTCCTCGTTACTGCACAGCTCACCACGGCCCTGGTGTGTCCATCTGCTGTGCTGGTGAGGCTGGCTGGTGCCACAGGATCTGCTGGCAGGCTCCAGGGCAGGCAGCCAAAGAGCTGCTGGCCTTCCAGCAGCATCATCCTTCTCCCTTAAAAATGCCACATCCTTCTCCCACAAACACACAGCAACTGCTCTCCAGCTGAGCCATCCAAATTGCTCCACTAGCTCAGCATGAAGATGTATCCTGAGCTTCGAAACAAAACGTTTTTGCACTTGAAGGATGTCAAGGGTTACCTACAGAAACCTGCCCAAGTATTTCCCTGGGTTGTCAAACAGCCAAGCACAACAACAGCAGTCATTCTGAGAGACTAACAGGCCAGGGACCAGCTGTGTACAGCAAAGAGCCATTTTCTCGGTCAAAAGAGGGGCTTTATAAGTTATTATGTAGTGGTTGAACAATACCATACTTCTTTGTTTTAAAGCTGATTTGATGTAGATTAAATAAATCACTGGGTAGCCCTAGTTTTACTGGCTAAATCACTTTTAAGTTTTTTCCCTGGTTTATTGGGCAACTTTTCAGAACCCTCAAGTTCTCCTGATGCCTGGTATTCCTCTCACCAGCACAGGCAGAAGCACATCTGGAAATAACACAACCCTACTGTTTTGTATAAAATAACAACAACCAAATAGACCTTATGGAAACACATTTCATCTCCTATGCACAGGAGAGTGTGAACAGTGAAACAATGATCTACAGAGGTGATGAAAGACAGAGCAGAGTGTTTCTGAACCAGTGTTCACAGGAGCAGCCCAAGCAGATGCGTGGCTGCACCCAGCAGCGTGAGAGGACACAACGCTTGTGCTGCAGCCAACAGCAAACCCCTCACTAGAAAACATCATCACCTCCTGAGGTGCTTGATTCCTCAATATGATAATCCAAAATAACACGGCTGCATCACAATTATATAGTAGGAAAATCATACACCTTGAATGTTTTGTCCTATTTTAACATAAAGGATTTTCCATTAGGCAAGGACAGCCTTTCAGTAGTAGAGTAATATTTCATGGGGAAAAAAAACCCATCAGCTTTTCAGTTACTGAATAGGAAAAAAAAAAAGCATTTCCAGATATCCTTTTGAGAAAGGACCATTGAGACCAATTCTGTTGTCTACTTCAGAGATCTTTAAAAGACATTTTGTAATTTCAAGCCAAAGCACATGACTCTGTCATGGGGAGGGAAGACAAAAGAAAGGGGAAAACAACTTAATTTCCCCTGCTCATCTGAACACGCATCAAGTGAGCCTTTCAACAAACTCATAAAAATGTGCAAGGCAGACAGAAAATAATTTAGGATGCATTTAGAATTTATTGACTTGGCCTGGTCATACGTTTGATAACATATCTTGCTGTTGGTATGGCAAGTGGGGAAAATAAAATTAAAGCTGATCTGTGAAAACTGGCAGGCTTAGCTTTAAATGGAGCTTCAAACCATACCAAAACAAAAAAAATCTGATCTCTCTTTGGAAAATACACTGAAATGTCTCCAAATTAGCCATAATTACTGCAAAATAACTTCTTGAAGAAGAAATGGGCTACAAAACCACTCATGGTAGGCATGAGAGATTGAGCACTTCAAGACTAGTCACTGGCCCTTTGCTCCTACCATTCCACATGGCCAGTGAAAGCTTCCTTAACAGGAAAAGCTGTATTTCAGAACTCTACCTGAAAGAAGCCCAGTATTTTACATTCTTGCTACATCAGTTTGACTCTGCCTTACTGCTTCCTGCTTGAGCAAAGTCCCAGTATTTGGTCTGGGGCTGAGCGGGAGACCTTAATTTACAGGGAAAGGTGAGGGAGGCTTAAGCCAAGAAGAGCCTATCAAGCATTGATATATAAACTACCTTTCTATTATACAACAAATCCTTTCCTCAATCCTTCCCTATCACACAGCCAGATGCTGTGAACTTCGTCAGCATGACTTCTGCAATGATGGCTTTACATGGCAAGGGACTGTGCCACCACCTGCCCCTGAGGAGCTATCTGCACCTCTTAGGGAAGCTCAGTACTTGCCTGAACTATTTGTAACTCTGGTGGTTCTACAGAAAGGCTTCAAAGACAAAATCTTAAGAGCTCCTCTCAAGGCTGAAGTGCAAAAATATATTAAAGAGACATGACATGCCTCCATTTCTTCATGGTTTTTTAACTCTTCAAACTTTCCCCCTGGACCTGGGTGAATTTCTGAACCCCAGGCTGCCAACAGCACACCAACCAAGGCATGCAAGCAGGTCCCAGCTTGGACAGAAGAAAAGAATGCAAGAAAATCCAGACACACTATTCAGTCTCCCTAGCTTATGTCTGGAGAAAGTCATCTGAATTTGATTGTGTTTCAAGAGAAAATAACTAAAACACCCAGTGGGTTTTTTTTTAAATTTACTTTTGAATACACTGGTGAGAAGGGTCGGGGAAGAAGCCTCTTGTTGCAATGCCTTACAGCTACAGAGAAAGCAATCCAACCTTCTACAAAATAAGCAGCAGCAGAAAACAAAACCAGCCAAAAGCTCTTCAAAATGATCAAGCACAGCGCTACCTTGCAATCTACCTCTTGATTAAGCAAGAGGTTTGGGATGCTTCACAGGATACAAAATTTCACTGAAAAAGCCACCACCTCAGCACTGAGAAGAGAACAGCAAAGCCTGTCCGGGCTCAGTACCAGCCTCAATGGCCTCTCCCCAGGATTATCTCTGTAGCCTCCCATTCAATGCTGTTTAACACACCACAGCACACATTTCAGCTGCTAATTCAGCTCTCTGGTCAAAACAGGCAACAGAAGCAAACAGATCATTTCTCCCCAGACCCTGATTTCCAAGCTATGATCATTTATTTATGCACAGCAGCATTCACAAATTCATCTCCAGCAGCCCCTGGAACACAAAGCTCAGGAACCTGATATGGTTTCCATGAGACCAGTTACAGAGATTGAAGGAAGGAGCATTAAAACAAAACAAAGCAATGAACTACAAGAGAGTCGATGATGTTTCAAGGCATGTGGCAAGTCTCTCCTACCGATCACTCTGCCAGTTCTTCAACTGAACCACAACTGAAAAGCCAATTTAATAAACATCTCTCATTTCAACAGGCAGGACACCACCAGGCACCAAGAAATGTTGGAGCTCAGCAAAAAGATAATGCAGTGATCACTGGGTGGGTATAATAGAGGGATTACTTTACAATTACAGCAATAATGAAAAAGCAATTTATACAGTAACACGCTGATATACTGGCAAACGCCTGTCCAAAGGGATTAAATGAAAGTCTGACATAGACTACAGACAGAAGAATGTCTTTAGCAAAAGGTTTATGAACTTCCCTAGACAGTCATATTTCTAAGCAATGCTCCTTAAAGACAGTATCTTGCATTTAGACCCATTTTATGTAACAGGCACAATGCACAAACAAGAAATAACGTTCACTTTAAGAATTCTTATTTATTTCAAGAGAAGCAAGAGCATATATGAAAGGCTAGGTCACTTTTAATTGCTTCAGAAAGCATACCTCAGTGGCCCCCAAAATGCCTTCATTTCTTGGGCTAAAACTGGCCAAAGAACCTCAGAGGTGGCACTGGTAGTTCTTGGGGAGCTCCTGCTGCAGCAGTGACTTTGACAGAATATTTCAGAAGCCCTCAGTAGGAATAATAGGGAAGCAGCCACGAGAGAGGAAGTTATCCAGGAACACTGTGGGGATGGCCTGAATGGTTCACAGTGTCTCATGCCCCTGAAGCAACACCCCTGGTACTCTCTGGAAAAGAGCTGCTTAACAGAATCAACTTGTAAGGATAACCTGCAGGTAGATCAGGCTCCCTTCCAGAGCAGGGAACATCCAACTGAGAGGGAAAAAAACCCCCACGCTTCAGAAGAGAAATTTGGGTAGTTCAAAGCGAGGGCAGATAACATTTTTACAAACCACAGAGCTTTTAGCTCTGGTTGATTTATTAAATGGGTCGTCCTCTTTTTCCTATCACTTCAGGCAACAGTTGAATTATTCAATGAGCTCCAGTTGACTATGTTGTTTCTAAAACACTTGGGCTACCTCTGGGGAAGGAAGACAAGAGGGGAGAGGGAATAAAAACATGTTTAAAGTTAAAGAATTTAACAGAAGTGGGTCCTATTCATTTAGAGAAGTCTCAGAAGCAGAGAGGAAGTCAAGCACTTCTGCAGGTCTCCTGGCTAAGGAAACTTGTAGCACATGGAGAAGTGGAGATGTGCAGCTCAGCTGCAGCCTTGTTCCCACACCAGTTCAAGGGCAATGTCCCTTCTGCTCCCACAAGCAGGATTCATGGCTCCAGCCTCAGTTTCCAGCCTTTGGAAACAAACACATGCTTTACCCTCTGAACTTTCCCATCTCTAACAGAACTGCCAGAAGAATTTCTCCTGCAGTCCAGTTGAGAGAAAAGCAGTTTTCAGACAATCCTTCAGAGTTTAATAACTGCAGTGCTTTTTCTGCCAGCCTAAAGCAGAGTGACTCGAACTGGACAGGGAGAACAAGAATGAAGCCAGCCTCTCAGTGAGGCAAATACCAAACCATCAGGCTAACAAAGCAACATTCCTCTGAGCACACCACTTCTCACGGATCACCAGCTCCAGGACTTAACTTCATAGTGGCATTTAATTACTGAAAACACTGTGCAATGGTCATGTGAACAGAGGTTAGTTTTCAAATGTTTTTCAGATTTCAGCAGTAGCAGAACTGGTTGGTCATGAAGTAGCAGATGAGCTCTTGCAAAACTCATGATCCATTTATGATCCAGCAAAGAGATATCTGCTGCAGAGAGGGTCAGCTTGCTAGAAGAATGCCTGTTGACAACAGGGAATCCTGCTATCATTTGTGCTTGCTCAGTAATTGGAGCTGGATGCAGGAAAACACAGGGATCCATCAGCATCAGCCAAGACAAAATCAAATCAGGAAATACATAAAAAAATTAATATAATCAAAAAAAGCAAAGGACCTGACAGCAAACCACTGAAGCCAAAAGCAGACACAGTTCTCTATTACACCAAAAAAACCTAAAAAACCCCAAACCTGTAGATAATTTACTCACGTATGATGTATTTTACTACTGCTCCCAAACACTTGCAAACCACATATGTATATTTCAAAATAAAATTAGTTATTTATGGCTTTTTAAAATATTACAAGAAATTTACAGGCACATAATCTGTAAGGACACAACCAGAGCATTCTGACCTGAGTAAATCAGAGGATTCCACATGCCAACTGATGCTCAAAAACAAAGATTAAAACCAGCATGCAGCACTGACAGCTGGTAAGAACTTCAGAAATGTAAAAATGGTAAAAAATCAGGAAAACAAAAGTCAGAGCAAATAATCAGGGGCCCAGACCTGGGCCCTGTATGTCTGCCAACCTTACCAGTTTTGTGGGCCAAGTACCAGTACTGAATATGGAATTCTCTCTCTTACCCCTCAGGTGAGTGGGAGAAATAACAGGATATACTCACTGGATTTATCTTCCCTGAAGAATTCCCATTTCTTTCAAATGTTGTCTTGAACCAAAACACTCCATCCCAACTGCTGCCTTGTCCTGGGTACCGTACTGACTCCTACGTGGCTTTGATAATAGAATAGGCAAGATCCTTTTCCAGTGATCTCTTAATATTTCTTCGTGTGTCTTATGGAAATTTCTTCCTACCTTCTTCTTTGGTTGCCATTTTTCTCTTGTATAGATGAAGTCTGTCCAATCCAGCAAGTGCAGGTTGTCATTACTGCAGCAATGGCACTGATGCAGGAATTTTAAATATGTACGTTTAGTTGGTGCATACTCATTGGGATAACTGCGAAGGCAGGGCAAGAATTACTCACTGCAGTGATTTCAAAAGGATACTCTAATAGCTTTTTGTAAAAAAGGAAGTTTGAACTTCTGAATCACCTATGTAAAACAGTCAAATCTGCCTATTTTTTTTAAAACTAAGAACACAGTCTTTTTGTTGTATTCCAGTAAAGCTGCTTCATTGTAACCGGGCATATTGCACAATGCCAATTTTCAGCCTCTAGTGTCACAGGGAAATTCTCACTCGAGTAACTTCCATTCAGTCCTAGCCAAGAGCATTACAATTTGTATAAAGCTGACGTGTTTTACCCAGACAACAGCACCCAACCAATCCATTTCAAGCAATCAATAAAGTTTACTATACACACCCAAAACTCAATATTGAGGACACATCTTTGAAGTAATCTAGAGTATCATCCCTGGGAGAAAACTACTCACTAAAGCCACTTCATTTTAGTTTTTGTGTTTGCTTGGTGGGTTTTTTTTTTCTTTTTTTAAATAAGCAAACAAGATTATGACAGAAATTATGCAATAGACAGAAAAGGGGCTTATCTAAAGTAAATAAAGCCTCCTGTTTGCAGCCAGCTGACAGCATTTGGTATTTCTCTCTCCTTTGCTCCCCCTCTTTAAGACCAACTTTTTTTGAAGTTACAAACCAACTTTCAGAAGAGATTTTCACGTGAGTAATGACTCCCTTCTCGGTGTGGCCATTCTCATGGCACCACTGAGCAGGAAAATTGATAGAATATGGCACAAATTTGACAGTGAGCAGTTCAGACACCAAATGCTGCTTGAACTTCCACAAATTCTTTGTATCTTCACTTTTTAGAAGACTAGGTACAGTATGAAGACAATACAAGCTTGTGATACACCCATCAGTAAGTTCAATGCAACTCAGGAAGATCTATTGTTTCTATTCAAATAACTCAAATTTCCTCAGACTTTCAGAAACCTTAAGACAGCCCCCCCAAAGATGTCTTGCATTAATCAAACGATGCAGCACCAGCATGTAAGGGGCTGCCAGTGGGTTTTTAGGGACAAAGAGCGTAGGGGCAAGATGTTCAGGATGAGTGACCTCAAGTCCAAACCTCTTCTACAGACTAATCCTCTCAGTAAGTCACAGGCAGTCACATTTTCTCCTGACTGCCATCAGAGGAACACTGAGGGCAGTGCTCTGAGGAGAACGTGCCTCACACCAGCCTGGGAACAGAGCAAGTTGCCTGTGAGAGCTCCCCAACAACTAAAGCAGAACTGTCAGGATGTGCTGGCAGGGTGAACCTAAGCACCTGCAGTTTCCACAGCAGTCACAGTTCTTCCTGCTCAGCCTCTCAGGTAACCAAGGACTCCAGGCTACACCTGGCTGCACAACCAACCATATCCATGGGCACTCTGACATACTACCAAATAAACTAGAAAAATTGAAAGGACAGAGGTACCATGGTATTCAAATGAGAGCTTTCAAACTGAAAACACAACCAGAAGTAGTCAGGACAGCAACTTGACATTGTCTCCAACAAGCTGCTTTAAACAGGAACATCACACATTTATCAACAAATTCCTCCTGTTTTCTGTTTTTTTATTTACTATCCAGCAGAAACAGGTCAGATGAGCCATGCACGTGCAAAAGCTCCTACCGGCTGTACTTTGTGGGCAGTGTTGACTACATATGTCTCACTTGCCATGTCTCTTACCACCTACTGAATCCACAGGGATCAGCATCTGGACTCCTCATGGTTGCTGGCAACACAGACACAGCAAAAGGTCCAATCTTCAGCCCTGCAGCCACAGGTGCTCCTGGCACAGTGCCTGCTCTCATCTCAGCCCACATAGGGCATGTGCTATTTACTTTGTCAAAACATTCGGAGACATTTAACCTGCCCAAGGACTGTCCACTTGTCTGCCCACAGGGGAGAGGAGTGAAATTAGTCATCATAAAGAAAGAAAAAACCTCCTACAGCTCCTTTTCCTCTCTGCTCTTTGAGGAACACATCCAGCTGGAGACAGCAGCAGAGGCAAATACCCTGAGCCTTTAGCAGTAACACAAAGGGACAACCCTCCAGGGTCTAGATCCCTGAATGGGGCAAGACGCAATGGGGTGTCCCAACATGCCTTTCCTCTTTACATTGTTATCTGAGAAATCTAGATTCACATCATCAGACTTAGCACTTTATCACTTCAGATTTTGCACACAGAAGTCTTGAAAATCACATCATCCACTGGAAAGAGTAATTTTTGGTTGACTTATCTGAAACTTCAGAGAATAACTGTTTACTGACATTCTCACAGATAGTCAACAGCATACAGAATGCTACATTAGTTCCCCACAGTCAAGCTAACAGACTTTTCAGTAAATAACACACTGGAGTAGGGATCCCCAGGACAAAAGCCACTGTGGAACCCTTCTCCAGCCTGATGATGAGCCCCCAAAGCTTGCCCTAACTCTCAGCAACAAGAGAATGTGTGGGCTTTTTGACTAATTTTTTCTGTTTAATAAAAACAAGGCATACAAGACAGAACGTGGAGAGAGGGAGGACAAAGCAAACAGTCTGGGATCCTTTTTTAGATTTTTTTTCTGTAGAAAAATAAACAAACCCAGCGAGCTTTATGGCACAGGAGGTTCTAACTGCTCTCTGTAGACCTTCCAAGCACAAGAAAAGAAAAACAAAGACATTAATCTGGGCAGCAACAATGCCAATAACCACATTCCAAAAGCCATGGTGCCTCACTGCTGCATCATCACAATACATCGTGGCAGGTAAGAAATGTGGAATTGGAATTCTCCAAACCTACGGGAATAGAAATCTCACATCAATTCCAGGAAAGATCAGGGAAAAGTAAGTCTTGACCTTTCTCCACTTGATTAGCATTTGTCACATTTAAAGGGTGACAAAAATCCTCTGTCCGTTCCCTTACATTCTGGAAATTTAACAGGGAGTATTTCCTCAGCAATGATCCTCCTGCACTTGGCTCACCAGTCTTCTGTCATTCCAAATGCCTCTGGAAACAACAGCAGGATCCAGATACCCCAATTAAAAGCTGGCATGTTCTCAACTGCACTGCTGAACAACCAAGTGTTAGTCCCCCAGTTACTGACCAGCAACTCCCTCTGCAAAGCTGCCCTTCCAGCACTGCGTCCTGTGACTGGCAATGGTCGATTTGGGATGTTTGCAGGAGTTTAAAATAAAAGTATCACTCTCCTAACAAAAACACTGAAGTTTTCTAGGCATAGTTCAATCAATTTTGTTCTGTTACTCATAAAAGCTCTTAAAACCTGTCTCCAGGGCTCTCCTAGCACTTCAACTATCTTTATTTAGATAAATGTCAATCCTAGAAACTTAATTGTTGTCCTTCTGATACAACTGCCTCCTGTCTTCAGCTCAAACAGTCAGCGCAACTGAAGAAGACACTGCCATTAACTGAAGCCTCTTCTTCAATGAAATCCACAGCATGAAAAATGCAGAAATAGGTCACTTGGAAGAGGGGGGGTCACAGCCACACAGAATTTGTAAGCAACATGTAGACCATGGATGGCAAAATAATGGTACAAAAGGACACTGAGCCTTCGCTGCAGAGTCTGCACATCACTGCTCTGACTCACAGGTCAAAAATGCCTGTTTAGGGAAGAGCACTAAGCTGAACTCTAGAAGAAACAGGCAAAAGGAAAGAAGTCAACTCCTACATATTTAGCAAGAGAGCTAGCATAGACTGTGCACCCAGTACAGCAGAAAAGGCCTATTCCATTTACCTGCTGTTACTAAATTCAAAACCAATTTATTTACAGATTTTCCATAACAAACAACATTCAAGTGGAAGTCATAAGTAGCTTACTTGAAAAGACAACACACAGCATTGAACTACATCATCTCCTAGAACCTAAAGCAGATATGCCTTACAACCTCTCTTTTTTGAGCTGGTCATTTGAACAGAGGAATTCTGGAAACAAACAAAATACCATCAAAATCAGTATTCTGCTTCCTCTTTGTGGCATGAAATCAACTTCCACCCTACTAAATCAGCTGACTGGTTTCACCAGCATCACCTGAGCTCAGAACCTCATGATGTTTTAACTTACTTGTTTCTCCCTTCAATTTTTCAGCATCTTGGCATGCTTGGTGATTGTTTAAAAATATTTATCAGGAGATATGCCAGCCTGAAAGGAGAAAAATCATGTGGGGTCTCATCAGTGTAAAGAAATACCTGACAGAATGGTGCAGGGAGGATGGAGTCAGGGGTGTTCAGGGTAAGGACAAGAGGCTTTGGGCACAAACTCAAACACAGAAGGTTTTACCTCAACACCAGACACTGTGAGGTTGACTGAACACTGGCAGAGATTGCCCTGGGGAGCTACAGAGTGTTGGTCCTTGGAGACATCCAAAAGCCACCTGAAAGTGGCCCTTCCTGAGCAGGAGGTTGGACCAGATGAGCTCCAGAGGTCCCTTCCAACCTCAGCCACTTGGTGATTCTCTTCCTCCAAAATATACCTACTGTTTTTGAAATTATAAATCTGCATTCCAATTCCTCTCCAGACACTCCCCACCTAAAGCAAGCCAACAGGGAAAAACAAACCTCAAAGCCTTTCTGAATTGCCTCCCCCACATTCAAATCTGCAGTGGCCATAAACTCATGCATAGTAATGATCAGCTTTACTTGGGGCTAAATAAACAGACTTCACTCAGTACTGCTTTCTAACTGTGGCACAGAGACCATGAATTTCCTTCTGCTCATCAGACAGGCAAATAGATATAAAAATTAGTCTGGAACTTTGGAAGAGTTTGTCTTCTGGATATCTACCCAATCCAAAACACATCCAAATAATTAATAGGCCATAATCTTAAGTGATACAAAATAAAATATCTGTTCCATACAGTTTAAAGCATCCTGCTGTATTTTCAGGCATGGGCTGAAAGCTACACCCATCAAAATGCCAGAAGCACTGATATTCTCCCTCAGATAACCCTGAAGTTACATCCCCTGGTTTCCTCAGCACAGAGTGCAGTATCCAGGAACTGTGACCTGTTTACCTTTATCTCAGTAACAAAGTGTTGACAATCCCTCCAGAATTCATTCCTTTAAGAGAAGGAGCAAAAGTTCTAAGTTATCTCTAGAAGATGTGCTAAAGCCTGCTCAGTCTGTCTCATCTCCCCACTGTCCAGCTGGATTGGGTGGCCTGGCAAAGCTGTCTATGCTCACCTTCAGTCTCCCATGACGCTGCTAAAGGAATTGCTTCAACAAGTCAAAGCATGCGAACATACCCTTCACAATCTCCCTTTTAAAATGCTCCTTAAAATCCAGCTCTTCATCAGTCATCACTGTAAAAGCCTCTCCACTCTCTACCTATGTGACCCAACTTATTTAAAGAACAGGTTCCTGAGGTTCCAGTCTGGCAAATCAACCCCCTTCAAGCAGGCACCTTTAATCACATGGTCCCCACTAGGGGTAAGAGAGAGGCATGTTCTCATGTATGTTCTTTATACCTGCAATATATTCCTAATACTCCAACAGGTACCTGCTTTCTGTCATACTCTGTGCTTGTTTAACCTTTACATCACTGTTGTCTAGAATTAATTCCATGTAATCTCTGACAGACTGTCTCCATAGTACTGACACATCACCCCACATTATTATATGCTGACATTCACAGCCACTTCATGAGACAAATGGTCCTCACTTAGATGCTAAATCAGCAGCCATAGTATGCTCTAATGTGCTTCTCACTAAATTGATCCTTGCTATTGCCAGCCACAAAAATGCAACTGATACACTGCACACGATCTTCACTCATCACATTTCAATTAAACTTCAATAAGGCTGACTTCAAGAGTGCCACCATCATCACCAGATGGCCAAAAGTTCAACTCAGCACCAGCAAACAACTTGCTGTGCCATCAACACTCTCCATTTAACAGCCTCCTGCTTCTGTTTGGTAGCAACTCACTGTCCCCTAAAGAAACCCCAAAGATAACCCAGAGCTTGGATCTAGTCTGACAGTTTGCAGCATTTAAGGCACCTACAAGGCCTTGTGGAGTCTAAAGATATCACAGAATGCAAGGAACAACAGAGCCTCCACTCTCCCTGTTATGAAGTATTTGAATACGCTTGTGGATGCTTTGTAGGTCTGGAAAACTTTTAAGGAAGCTCAAATTTTCGAAAGTATATTACAGGCGAGGCATTGAGTAGCTTCCAAACCTTTCTGACAGCTGACATCTTTCTGCACTTACAAAAGTCAGTGAGCTAAAAAAAGAAATATTTAGCTATTTGAATTATTGTCCCTCCAAAATGAGGAGTATTGGGCTATAGATATTTATCTTCTTTATATCTTATGTTACTTCAACAGCCAGCTAAAAATAGAAAAATGGTAATTATTTAGCACATCTTTAAAGCAACAATTTCCCTCCCAATTAATTTCCAGTTCCTCAGTTTAATTATGTACTCAAATTTTCTTGACGCACACACTGCAAGAAGCTGAATGTGTTTCCTGTAAATTTAATCACCTTCAGAAATAATGACCCTAAAAGAACTTTGTAAGCAAAGAGTAAGAAGTCCATTCCACTAAATCTGCCTGGATGGGGAGAATGCAGAAATTGATGTCACCAGACAGTAAACTCTGGAGCTTGAACGCAAGTAACAAGTTGCTTTCACTTGCCCTCAGGGTAAATGACCCCAGCATAATAACAAGTAGTTCCGGCCCAAATAAGAATGAAACTCATCTCTCCCCACAAAAAACAGGGGTCATCATTATTGCTCACCACATCAGCCACTGTGGAGCCCAACTCAGGAGCCTTAATGTCTACTGAAGCTGCAGACAGTCCAGACCTATTTCTGTCAATTTAGAGACAAAACTCCAGTAAACTTCTCTAATACATGAGTGGAGCCTCGGGGAGAGAAGTGGGAAGCAGAGATCAAGCACTGCCTTGCTGGTACCAGAGCAGAAATACCACCAGGGCAGAGCAATGCAGCTGCTGCACTCAGATCAGGCAGAAACCACACAGACCTTTCTCCACCCAGAGCTAGGAGAAGGTTACTTCCAACAGCTCCTACTGTTTTCTTTTCAGCATTTCTCTATTCTTCTACCCTGTGGCATTCTCCTAGAAGGGGCAGTGTTCCAAAAGCCAAGGAACAAAGCAAGAGAGGCAGGTTACCTCAGAGGAGGGCACAGAGCTCCCCTGCACACAGAGCCCTGCCTCTCCAGGGGACACAGAGGAGACCCCCCTGCCACAGGACACTCCTCACCCAGCTGTGACAGGACTCCTTGAACCTGCACCTGAAACCTGCCTTCATGTTTAATCCAATCCTCTGGTGCACCTGCATGGCTTTTGTCTCATGTTGGAGGCATGAGGGGGCAGGAGATCTTTGCAGATAAGAGATTACTTCAGCACTGTACAATCAGAAGACAAGAAGGAAAAAACCCCTTACTACTCAAAGCTCTGTCATTTGAGCACAACAAAGGGGAACTCTTAGAACAAAGCATTTCTGAAATCAAATATCTGCTAAAAGCTTAGAGATTTCAAGCCTGTCTAGATTACTAACCAGGTCTAAGTGGAAACACACAATCAGACAATAGAAAGAAGGCAGGGTTAGCAATAAAGCGCAATGATCTTATAAAATATTTAAGCAAAGCATGTGACCATTGATAATATGCACTTTAAACAACCGGCTGAACAACACATAAACAACACGGGGCTTTGGGGTTTTTCCTCCAAACCTCTAGCATATGGGCATTTGTGGGCAGGGAAGCAAAAAAAAGTTTAAGAAAGAAAAAACAAGCAATATACATGGGGACACATTCCAGATTTGCATGGTAGAGTCCCTGTAAAGTATATTTGTAATATTATGCATATTCTAGCGTAGGAACAGACATGTACACACCTAGAGGTTCCAGAACCTTTAGGTTATTGAGGAAACAACACAATACAAAGGATTCTGCTGAGAACAAAGCTCTCATACTTACCTCCAGTCAGCAACTTCAACAGGCTGTTGCTGTGCTGAGGCTGGTCAAACCCAAACAAATCAATGGTTTAATTATTAATAAAGCCCCCAGCCCAGCTAAGGCAGGCAGGCAGCTGTACTAGAGTATAAGCACATTAAATTACAATATTTTTAACTCACCTGCTTAAAAATCAAGGGTTTTTTTCAAAAATTAGAATACCAGAAGGAGACCAGGTAACAGGATTAAACTTCATTTCTCTTCTGAATCACACACTTCATCTGAGCACAGCACCTATTCCTGAAACCACCCATGGACAATGCCTGTGTAGGCTCCCTTCCTGCTCCAAACCCCAGGCCAGAGAAACTCCAGGAAAATTAAGTCAGCAGTGATAATTTCTCCCAAGAAACACCCAATTAGAGATGATAATTATTTGCATGCCTTGCTTTACAATAAACAGAATGACATCAGGCAAAAGCAAGTGTTACAAGACCTTACGCAGCACACCAGCAGTAAAATTCACCTGCTTACCAACCAGAGAGGAGGGGAAGGCCTGCACCCAGGAAATATTCCAGGTATGGTGTCACAGACCAAAATTTGGAGAAAAAGTGTGATGGAGGTTACAGGCTATGGGTTCATGAACTTCATGTCAGCCTGGAGACAGGCTGAAGCAGGACAAGGGGCCATGAACTGCACACTCAGCTCCAGCACCACTTGGAGTATTGCACTGTCTGCACACCACAGCTGACCCACCCATCAAATTCAGGGAGCTCTGTCTCCTTTTATCTAGGGGCATTCAAATCTTACCAGGAAACAGCTAAACAACTGCCTCCTGTTAATTTGTGTCAAGTGAGGAATTCTACACAGGAGCAATGCTCAGGCTTTCTAGGAAGGTAACTCAGAGTAGTTTACTTCAAACTTGGTAAGCAGTAAAAATACAAAACCATTTTCCTATGTTGAAACACAGCAGATCCTGTTTATGCTCAGAGGGAAAATATATACAATTAAGAATGTATCATATAATGCCCTTTGTCCTCCCTTAGTCTACCTCCATTACCACTGATCAATTTTTCTGGAAAAGGTGAACAGTGGGTTCAAATCCAAACCCTTGAGAAGACTTTAATTAATGTCTTTAAGCTGAGAGTGACCCTTTGTAAACAAACATTCTTTTACAGATGCAGTAAGTTTGATCATCACCATGACCACCATCAAACACTGCATGGTCTCCACGAAGGCGCTGATGTTATGCAAAATTCCAAGATAATGAAGACTCTCTTTATACAGCTACTACACGTTGTGTGCCAGCAAAACACTGTACCAGCTTAAAAAGCTGAGAAGACAAAGAAGATTAATAATAACATACAGAATGTAACTAGAAACAAATTTTACCCTGGAAATCTGTATTTTTAAGGCATTTAGACCTGTAACACTGACACTTATCCATAAGCTGGAGCGGTAGTCAAGTCTACACCCCAATGAAACCTTCAGTGTTCCAGGTGTACCTGCAGCTGTCCTCATCTCACACCTACAGGTTAAGAACAAATTAAATCACAAGGTGATGTTCTCTAGCACAAGTTTTCCACTGCATTTGTGGCTACTGTGTGCATTTAGGCTCTTTGCAAAGTTTTCTTTAAACTGCTGCCTATTGGATACAAAGCAGAGAATAAAGCTGTAAGAAAGTTCTGTAAATTCTGGGATAATCCCAATACTGGTCAATCATACATTTTATTTAAAAAATGCAATCAATACTGGAGATATAAAATATTAAAGAAATACTTAAGGCATATATCTCTACTCCTCACAACTACTACAGGGTAGAGCTGCATGATTCCCCTATTCTTGCTAGGTTTATAACTAACTGCATCTGAATTAAACCCAGAAGACTTATGAAAAATTGATGTTACACCAGAACAACTTTTTGTTCTAGGTGTTCCCCTCTCCCACCAAAAAAAGTTGAAACACCTATGCACCCCAGTTTTTACAACAATAAAATAATTACTTTCCTGTTACTGAAGTTGCACAGGATATCCCTGTCAACAAGGCAAGCAGCTAAAACTGTCATAAAAGATAAAAAGAGCAGGGCAAGATTATTACACTGAAATCCCAGGAGGTGACCAACACCTTACTTAGGGGAAGATTCATTCAAATTTCATCAACCTATTGAATGAATTAAGTAGGCAGAAAGGATGCTGCTATCAAAGGGAAATTAATGATGACCTGAATTTGAAACACAGCAATCGCCCACACAGAGACTGAGACTCACAACGCCTCTGTGCAGCCCGGATTCGTCAGAGAAGGCTGCATTCTGGGACACGTCAATTAAAATTAAGAATGAAATAACTCTGTGCAACGGCGCTGAATGGCATTTTCTCTCAAGAGACCACAAGTTCCTATTGAGGGTTCAGCTGTGCAATCAGATTTCCATTCTTAACTCTTTCATTTCCAATGGAACTGATCTGTTCATGACACTCTTCCTTTTCCTTCCATTCTCACCTAAATCCAAAGACATAATTGTATAGAGACTTGGACCTACCTGTGGCCAAAATCTGGACTATGCTTCTCCAGAGCTAACGAGATACGAGTGCTGCAGAACACCAGCTCTAAATGGCTTTGGGCACTATCAGAACTGAGTTGAGAAATTCAGGAACAAGCTAAAAAACCGAGAAGCAGCAGTGTAACCCCAGGCTGAAGTGCACTGCTCAACCAGGCAACACTTCTGAGAAAATGGACCTCAAGAGTTGCCAAGGCCAATATTTGAGTTTTATTTGTCCAATGGAGAAGTCACCTTCATCACCTCACACTGCCTGCCCCACACACCGCGTGTCCCAGAGCTGCCTGCCAGCCTGGTGAGCAGCCCGTGCTCATCTGGGATGGGATCAGGAGCCCACGGAATCCTCAGGCAGCCAGGGCTGCACTCGCACCACCGCTACGGAAATACAACACAGCAGAACCCCAAACAGAGGGCATCTATCTAGGCTATCTCACGACGTGCTCAACAAAGCCATCTCAACGTTTTACCTCAGGAGAACATATGAGTGGCATTTTAAGAGGGAAGCACCTTTCACAAATTTTTACAATTCAAAAATCTACAGGAAATATTAGGAAAAAGAGAGTCATTTAAGTGTTGTGTTTCAACATAACATTAACTTAAAAGGCGTTTTTCAAAAACATTTATGTGTAATTTACGATCAGGAGAAAACCAATTCTCCTTGTCCCTTTAAAGGAAAACGATGAATTTTTAGAAGACTAAAACAAAACACTTAAGGGAATTTTAAATACAGGAAGGAGGGATAAGAGCACGGGGTAAGAACCCAACAGACTTCGTAAATATTTTTGCAATTCTAGTTGCCAAAACAGTATCCACACAATGTACCTCAGCCAAGTTTCTTGGAACAAAAAAATCCAAAGAGCAACAATTCATGAAATACACCCACACATTTGCATGGTCTTTCTGCAAGCATACACAGCACTTCAGCTGCTGTGGACATGACTCTTCCTTTACTATCTCGATTTACATGGCAGATGCTGATTTTACCAGTGTCTCTTTTTCTGGAAGGGCTCTGGAATTCAGCCAAGCTAGGCATGGGTGTTACACATTATCTGCTATGCTTCTTGGTGGAGGCAGCGAAGGAAGAAAATTAAATTTTATCTGAGTACTGTAAAGTTTGCGCTGGCACTGTTAAGCTGAAATTTTGAAGTGTCAGCTTTGTGGGAAAAAGAAAAATAAAATTGATCCCATGTAAATGAAACAAAGATGATCTGACTGGAGTCTCAAAGACCAAGAAGAAGAAAAACTTACGGGATTAACAGTGTGCCACACTAGATTTAGAGAAACTGCAGGCAGATGCTTCAGTTCCTATTTACACATCAAAACCAGCAGTCAGGTTTTCCAAATTATTCAGCAGATTGACACAGCACCTTTTAATTGATCTCTAATCATATCTGCAGCTGGTGTATACTAGCTTAAAGGTCTGAAAGTCTGTCCCTCAATCCTGGTTACCTATATAGTAGCAGTTTTCTCTGAAGATTTGGCCCTTGAAGGCATGGCAGGGAAAAATAAATTTTTAAATCCAACATATTAAGAAGGGTCACAACTTTTTCAGCAATGAACCAAAAAATGTTCTCCCTCTCACTTTGTTTTTTCATACAGCTGATGGAAGATAATTTCTGTATGTTAAAATATAAAAGCTACAACTGTAAATATGAAGGTCCATCACCAGTACATAAAAAATCAATTAGTGCTTCTTTGCACTCCTTGCAGTGCAAGAAGGGTGGGTGCAGCGTCACTTTCTGTTTGCTTCATATTTCCTGAACATTATCCAAGTAAGTCTTTTTTGCCATCTCCTACATCTAAAATGACTGATGGCTGCTGGTTTTGATGTAATTACAAATGGCTATCCCCTCCAGAAACAACCTGCTAGAATGAATATTTTACCTTAGAAACAAAGTACTACCCTTAAAAACTGCCAACAGTGTGCACTAATACAGAGCCCTGGTATTACTGTGCCACTACCCAGTGTCATGGCTGTCACTGACAGATGAAAAGCTGAATAGGAAAGAAAAAAGGAATGAGATGTGATAAGACTGCATCATAAAATATAAGATAAATGTGTCACCATGACCAGGATGCATTCTAACCTCAGGTAATAAAATAACATGTCTTGGCTGAAAGAATTGCCCAGATGACATGAAATCACTAAGGACAAATGTGACATGTTCCTCATCTAGCACACACGTACTCACATTTACATAGGCTAATGAGAGGAATACATTTTTTTATAATTCTTGTAAACATACCATAGTCAGAAATACAGACTGAAATACTCCTGCTGGTCGCACACGTACTCACATTTACATAGGCTAATGAGAGGAATACATTTTTTTTATAATTCTTGTAAACATACTATAGTCAGAAATACAGACTACTCCTGCTGGTCAAAGAGGAGAATGAAAAACTGGAAAGTATAATAAGATTATTAAAGCACATGGGTGGAAAAAAAATTACTGAAAAACAGAGACAGGAGCTGCAGGATCAGGTTCTGACACTCTTAGTGCTGGGACACAATCACCCTGCAGAAGTGAATTAAACCATAAGCAGCACACCTCAGAAAGCTGCCAAACATTTAAAAGTATCTACTGACTTGCCTGGCAGTGCTAGAAGGCAAGGACAGGCTTTCTCCATGACCACTTGACTGAAATTTGATCCAGAAAACAGTGTGGTTAACTTCACCCAACCACAAGCATCAGGAGGCACCCTGCCACTGTCCTCCCTGCTGGGGAGGAAACCAGAACTGTGCTTCACTTCTGTTTGCAAATCAGCCAGTGGGTCCATCTGGAACAGCATACAAAGGATGCAAGCCCTTCTGAAGCCCCAATCATAGCACTGAGAGCTTCAAGGCATGAGTAAACAAAGACACTATGCACACCTCCAGTTCCTACATTCCCATGACTTAGGAATGGCCATTCTGGATGCCACAGTAAGGCAAGAAGGTCACACCAGGAAGGTGCCTGGGAGAACATCAGCATGACCTGATGCAGAACCAGAGCAGCTGTTCAACAGAATTTATGCCAATATAAGAGACACTGGGTGCCATAAAAGAACTTCCAGATACCATTTCAATATCAAGAATTAGTTTGGTTTATCAGTGATTAACAAGGATTCAGGGAGGTGCTGATGGAGAAATCTAGCCACCCACATAATTTGCTCTGTAAATAAGTAATTTTGTCCCTCCAAAACAAATGTTTCACATTACTACAGTGCAGTACTGTGTAAAGCCCCATATATAATCTTTCATACCAGTTACTCTATCAATCCTTTCTCCAGAGCTGCTTGGAATTAACATACTTTCAAAGGCCTGTATTGAACTCCTTAAACAAGTGACTTTATCTTATTCAAATCTGGCGCTCTCACCTCTGCATAACTCTGGTACAGACACTGATTTGTGTCTTTGTAAAGTATCACACACCCAAGCAGCCAAGGCCCACTCACTGCCATGGCCAGGAGCCAAAAGGGTCTTTATTCCCTTAACAGCAAATTCACCTGAGAATCATATCAAAAGAGAGGATGCAAATTATCTTCAGATGCAAAACTTACTAAAATAATTTCCAAAAGTTTACAATTCAAACAGCGGAATAATCCTGGTCACACACAGGATCTGTTTAGATCTCAGGGCTCTGCCATCCATAAACAAATTGTGCTGCATCTCTTTCATCAGCTCCTTAATCAATTACAAGCTTGTACTCTGAAAGGACTTCTGAACATTCTAGATGATTCTTCTGAGCAGTCTTACACTACACACATCCAGAGTAATGCTACTTAAATTAAATCATCCTCTCATCTCCACATATGTATTTTTATACCCACACACATATATATAAACACATACAAAAATACAGTCTCTACAGTACAAAAATAAGCCCTGACTCTGGTTTCATTACAGACTTTCAGGAACAACTCTCTGAACACTACAATAGTCTCGTTGAGAAAGTTTTACTGAAAATGAAAGTTCAGAACTGCACCAAGTGATTTAGCTGGTAGAGGCAGAAATTCCAAAGCTCAAAAATACTTCCAAGTTTAGTTAAAACAATTCTTTTTTGAACACTGAGGAGTTGTGATGCTAAGGACAGATGTGTGGGATTGGATAAAAGGGAAAACTCTGGTTTGTCAATCTCCTGCTGTAAGCAGGTGTGGGCCTGACTCATCAAAGAGGCAGAGAGCACCACTGGAAGTTATGGATTTTCACATTACTGCAGTGCAGAGGGAGCACCGAGCTCATGGAGTTTTCACCACTTAATACAACAGAAAGGATTCTGTTCACCGACTGGTAGGTGGCAGAATCTTAGACACAAAAGATTATGCTGCCCTAAGAAAGCAAGTGTTGCTCATCTGGCTTCTCTCAGGTATAGTGAGAGTTGCTCATTCTTAGGTATAAAGGCGAATTAAAAAAAAGGTCCCAAAGCCTGGCTGCAACTTAATGAGAGACAGAAGACACAAAGGACACAGTGACATTTAAAACTATCAATGTTTGAATTTCAGCTTCCCTTTTATCCAAGAATTTGAAATATGAGAGAGAAACACTCTCTCTAGTCTCTCTAGAATTTATTTCAGGGACTCCATTTACTCTTCAAACCTCCACTGGAAAAACAAAACCAAAGAAAACCTACTAGCAAAATCCTGTGTTTCACTTCTCACGTGCTACTGAAACAACAGTGGTTTCAAAAACACCTGAAGAATACAGTCTTGTTTTTGCTCTGGTCTGTCCTTGGGAAGATCTGAGCAAACCAAATGTATACAGAGCTCCCAGGCCAAGGCACTGAGGTTTTGTACTGCACTGTCACCTTGTTTCACCAGCAGAGCCATCACATGAGCTCCTGCCCACATGCTCCTGGTCATGTCCTGCCCTTGTCTCTCTCCCAAGAACTTCACACAGAGCCACTTCTCCTCCCTGTTTCAGGCCCAGGAGGAAGGTACAACCCTTCCAAGGGCCACAAACAGCCTGGTTCAGGAGGCCATTCCTCTTTTCATGGAGCTTTAAGGTTTGCTTCAGTTTTTCAGGTGCATCAGTTCACTGGTTCTGTCCCCAGAATGGTTCCCAAACATGAGTGCGTTACCTTGTTGCACATTTTGGCAAACCCAACAGCCAGCAGCAGCAAAGAACAGGATTTTCTGAACCCTATGGCTGAACCTCCCATCTCACACCGCAGTATCAACAAATATTTCCACAAAGGAGAAGAGGCAGTGGTGCAGTCTGAAGCAGGAGCTTTTTAGAAGTTTCTCTGCATTACAGCTACAGAATTTTGGTAGCAAAGATGAAATAATTTAGAGCAACTGAGGAACAGAGGCAGGAACAGGTAAAGACATGCTAAGAATATGCTAAAATCCTTATATTCAGTGAAATGCCTTGTTATTTTAACACTCAAATGCAAGGACAGAACTTCACCAGTGGCCTTGATCCTACTCCTACTGAATCAAACCTTAATTTAGTGGCAGGAATGAACTCCTGGGAAAAAAGTGTTTGCAATTCAACGTTTGTGAGCAGCCTCGTTATAAACATCCAGTCCATCCAGTTTCAAATGTGATTATTTAACATGCTTTTTTCTCCATTTTATCTTCCTTAATCAGTATTTCTACATTTAGAAAGACCTTGAGTGCACACATCTGTTTTTAGAATTTGTTAAAAAAACCCCAAAAAAAAAAAAAAAAACCCAAAAAAAAACACCCCACACTACACCAACCAAAACCACCAAAACATATTTTTATGTTTTTATTTTTAGTAACTGCAATGTAACTTAAGCAAAAATTGCAGCCAGCCTGATGCTCCATGTACAACAGCTCCAGACCCTGGGGACAGGTGGTTAAGTAGCACAGCCTTGGGAAGTGCAATTGCTGGAATGCTTTGCTTGTTACGTCCATGCTGTTACAAAGCTGTGCACGCACACAAAATGGACATTATAGGCCTCACACCTCCAACAGCACTGTTAAAGAAACACAGTTCCTACTGACGCATTTTCAGAAACAGAACACTTCCATTTCCACATCTTACACAGGTGTCCTCCTGCCGCTCCAAGGCTTCCTGGTTATGCTGAAGGACTCAGCTGTGCAAGCTCCTCCAGAGAGGTAAAGGCACACTCTGGCATCTGAGCTGATGTTCCACACCTGAACTGGGCAGTAACTGCCCAAAGAGTTCAAAAATCCACCATCCTCTAGAGAATTACTGCCTCTGCGGCAGAGCCATTCAGCTGCTCCTGTACATTGTTCAACACCCCAGCGAGTCCCAAACCACACTCCCTTTGCCCAGCTCTGCCACAGAGGTCACGCCTGCTGCCAAAAGGAATGCTTGGGGGAGCAAGGAGGACTCAATATTGCAGACTGCTACACCTCTTCACTCCAAGGCAGTAGAGCATATGAGACCTCTTTCAGGCCTGTCATATGTGAGAACCCATGGGTGAATCCCTACAGATATCCATGCCAAACCTCACACTCCCTTCTTATTTGGTTTTTCTAATATGACTTGACCAATTGCTTGATGATGATTCTATTCATGCTGCACCTCCATGAACATTTCTTCCACAAGCTTCCATCACTGGTACGGACTCACAGCAGGGATGTCACTAATGCATTAACTGCTTTTTCATCTTGCCAGATCTACAATTTCATACTCCCTCACATCAGTATCATCCTCTAGTGAAATGCTTCAGGAACAAAGTGCTGAGGAAGGCCAGCTTTACTGAGGTCAGCGCCTGAATCCAGAATGCTAATAAAGTATTTTCTTAAGCAAGAGTAACAGAGAACTAAAGAGCTTTTGGCAAAAGTCACTTTAAGTGACTCCTTTCCGCTTCACAACTTGATGGCCCTGAGGCAAGCCAGCACTTTAGGTTTCAGATCCAGATCAAAGCTGTATGTGATACTGCATGAACATATATTTTAAGAGTTCCAGACTTCAAGATCCTTCTCAGTTTCATAAACTCTTTACTTTCAAGGCCACTGCAGACTGCAGATACTCAGCACAAACTTCAACAGCGTTCCTCCCTCATGAGCGGGAAGGGGAATGGCCAAGGGAAGACTCGAGAAGGTGACACCCACCCCCAACATTATGGCCATATTTCTGGTTTTCAGCATTTGGTTCCTCTACCAGTGCTCTCAGGTACAATGCTGCTTTTGTGGCCCAGAACTTCAGGAAACTATTCCCAGCAAAAGCATGATTAGAAGTTATTCTTCATTCTTTTTAATTACTATTTCACAGCTGTCCTTATCTAAACACAACAGGCCTTCACTTAATGTGGCAGAAGTCCATTGTAGTATCTCTCCTATCTTTATCTGGATGGATTGTATAGACTTGCCATCCATCTCAAAGTCATTTATTCATTTGGTTATTTTTACTTAATTATGATCATTACAACTGAAGAATTACTTTCTAGAGGCCCTGTAACTGCACAGTAGATTTTTCTGACAACTCATGGCTTAAAACTACCACCTTTCATTAAGCAAAGCATTCTCTAATAAACTGCTGTGCTACCAGATTGAACAGTTAATTCTGTGAAAAGACCTCAGAATGAATCCAGAACCATTACTCCAGCAGAAGAGATAAAATACCACATCTCTGTCTAATCCTCAGCTATGACAGACAGTGTGAAAATTAAAACCATGACTTTTTTTGTTTTGATATGGAAGAAGAATTTACAAGCTAACTGAAAAGCATGACCTAAAGTGATTAACTACAACCTTCCACTCTCACTCAAGCTTTTCCGCCTATCAACACTGAAAACCCAGAAGACACGAACACAGCTGTACTGCATGGGTCAAAAGACATGAAATACACCTTTTTTTCTGCTGCTAGCATTCTGCTCCTTACCTCCAGCTTTTTCCTTTATGTATTACAAAAACACAGACAAAACCAAAATCTCTTGGAGCTGCTAACTAGATCAATCTATCTAAAACTCAACAATCCAGTGCACATAATTTGACAGGTACAGTAGCTGTGGGTCAGACAACATGAACAGCACCACAGACAAATCAAATCCCTCCCAAAGACGCCCACAGGAAGCATGACACACAAACAAGTACCCAAACAAACCAGCATTCAGCCACCTCCAGCAGGCAGGACCGTGATTCCAGGGAATCCTACAGACAAAGAAATGCTCACTGGAGGACCCAGCTGAAAGGGCTACTTTCCCCTCGAGGGAATCAGCATCCTATTTGCATCATGAAATGATTCAGCCTTCTGTTACTGAGATGGGTGGGCAAAACACAGGGTATTAAACTAAGCCAGAAAAACTCTAACAACCCCAGTGCAATGAGTCCAAACAAATTCAGGGATGTATTATCAGTGATGCATTACTGTGGCATTCTCTTATTCTACAGTACTCTGTTTTAAATTACAAAGGCAGAGGAGAAAAAAGACGATTAAGAAAAAGGCACAACCTCGTCCTAGTTGGAGAAGCAGCTCTACCCTGCCACCACCTGAATTTATCAGGTTTCCTGAGGCATACAAGGTAGGAAAAGGAGGTTACCCACGAAAAGCACCTATGAATTATAGGCATCTATATGATCTCTATTCATTTAAATCTAGTCTGCAACAGCTTTGCCCTGGAATACCCAATGACACTTGAAAGTAAAGAATAATATTTGAAATATTTTTGCACTAAGCTGTAAGTCCATTATAACTACTAAGACGACAGCCAAGAAGAACTTTATGTTTAAGATAACATTTAGAGTGAAAAACCACCGTTATTTCTCTGGTATGTCCAGCAACAAAATCAAAGAGAAAGCTAGGGAACACAGTATGGGAAAAGCAAACACTGAACAAAAGCACAATAGCAAAGCTTTCTCTTTTAAAAGCACTATTTCTAGCTGTTCATGTCAAAGAGCTCCCTGGATTTATTGAGCAGGACAAGAAGGTCAAAGAACACAATGGCTTGCTTTTTTGGGTGTTTCACCAGTTAACACAACAGGGACAAAAGCAGATTCTCTCTCGAACGCTCTGCTAGAAAGAGCAGCTCAGCTTTTGCTCTTAGTTCTCAGCTAAAAACGAAAACACAAGTAAACAACCCCTTCCAGCGCTGACAGCTTTCTCCACGCCACCAGGACCCGCACACGCGGCCGCAGAGCCCGAGGGGAAGGACACAAGTTTCGCACTAACCTGTTTGAGTTCCGCAGGCATTTATGCGAGGTGCAGGTCCCGCTGTGCCCAGCACGGAACACCTCCGGCTGCCCGCAGCCCCTCCGCGGACCCAGCCTGCCGCTCTGACAGCCTCCGCAGCCTCCTCCCCCGGCGAAGCTCGCTCCTTTTGTACCCGGACCGGCACCCTCGGCGCCCCAGAGCCCCTCCGCAGCCTCCCTACGGACTGAGCCCATCCAGGGAAAAGCCCCGCTCCGCCGGCAGGACCGGCACCGCCGCGGCTCCGGCAGGGGACGCGTCCGCGCCGCTCTCACATGGCTGTGCCGCCGCTGCCCGGCGCCGGGAGGCTCCGTGCGGGGGGCGGCACTGACGGGCAGCCGCAGCCGGAGCGGGCCACGCCCGGCGCGCCGGGGAGCGGGGAGAGGGGCAGGGCCGGGCAGCGGGAGAGCGGCGGAGCAGCCCCGGCCGTGCCCGAGCAGCCCCGGCCGTGCCCGGCGCCGCCGCGCGGTCCCTCCGGCTGCCGGGGACTGCGCGCCCGGAGCCCCGGGGGTTCCCCCGCTTCCCGGCCCGCCCCCCCGGATCTCTCCTGATGGATTACAGAGACAAAGAGGGAAGCCGCCTGTTCCCAGCGTCTCTCAGAGCTGTAACCTGCCGGCTCCGGCGGCACAGAGCCCTTCCCACAGCGCCTGCCCGGAGAGCGCAGCTGCCTCCGGAATTACAGGGAGCTCTGCAAGAAAGCACAAGAAAGGAAACCTCGCTTGCTTACTTTTTGCTCTTCACTTCGAGACTGATGGCATCCCTAATGCACCAACACCAGAGAATAATGATCTTCTATTACCGTCTCCTCCCTTTTGCACCTTACACAGGTGCGGTGAGGCTTGGAGCTAAAAAGTGCAACTGGCCTCCTTTTTTAAAGCCATTCACCTGCCCACAAACCTGTCCCACATTCATTAGCAGATTGCCTGGATAAATCACTCATTACCAAAATGAATGCCAGGTGTGCTATGCCTTGCATCCACCACATTCTGCAACAAAAATTGGGACTTAACAGCATGGTTCAACGGTTCTCACATCCATCTCTTCCTAGTAAACTGGAAGTACCTAGTTCTTAACATTCACTATTTGAACAAGGCTGTGAACCTCTATAAAATACCTGGGAAAAAGGAGAGCCTTCCCATACTTCTTATTCTAGGATCTGATCCTTCTTTCTGCTTTTTCCATAAAATTGCAGGAAGTGATGTATTAAATATTTTAAGACATCAAGTCTTGAAAGAAAGAGATGCAACTAAACCTGAAGTATTTTTCCCCCTGGAGCCACAACAGGGCAAGAGGAGATGCTCAGCCAGCCCTGAACCAGAGCCCTGCCCTTCCATGGAAGTTGTTGACCAGATCTGGGAGGGATTGAGGCCCCAAGTGCTGAAAATCCAGCACTGCTTGCAGATACCAGCCAACAGGCAATGGTGTTCTCCCTTTTCCTAGGAGGTTCCTGCAGCAAACCAAAGCAATAAGTAAATCCGACACTGTAACAGCTGGTGGCTGAACAATGGTAATTAGGGACTGAAAGATGCTGGCATCAAATTAAGAGACTATCCCTGGAAAACGGGCATAGTCAGAGCCAGGGAGACCAGCTATACACCAAGAAGAAAGGTACAATTGAATTGTCTTTAATTATCAGAATAGGCACCTTTGCACAAAGTTGCATCCATCTTTTCATCCCAGCTTTAGGTTCCCTGAAAATTTTGAGACATCCTTCCAATGTCCCCATAACTATCAGTTGATTTGTATCAATCTTACCAGAGGAACCTGAAAAAGTGGCATCTCCTATCAGACATTTAAGAGTGCAAGAAATGTTTCAGACCTATTTAATCCTCATTTCAGCCTTCCTACTACTGCCAGTGTCAGCATTCCAGATGTATACTAGAGCTAAAGCTTTGTACTTTAGGGGCAGAGAACAGGGCAGAGCTAGTTTACCCAGCTCATCCTAGTTTGTTTAGAAATAAATGCTGTAAAGTTTGACAAGGGCAATGGCAGATGTTGCAAAAGGTTTAGCTGAAGTGCTTTGCTTCACTGGAGGGAAAAGATGTATTCTATCTACAGGGGAATAATTCAGAGGCAACTGTAGTGGCCATTAATAAAACACGTAAAGGCCAAAGCAAAAGGAATGAGGTTTGTACGAGTCTCCTGTACTTTTGTACAGTGCTCTCCCACCCCTTCTCCTTGTCCAACTTTTCTTCAGTTAACAAACTAAAATAGCTCCACTTTTGTTGAGGCCATGCTGGCACAGAACAGCACCATTCAATTTAGCCATGCACATGGCTATGTGCCAGACCTTTATACCCTGTCAAAGAACAAACCAGTGTAAAGCCTATATCCATAGGGCACTGAAGGAGCTACTCCCGCATGCAAAGCGACGAAACTGAAAACCTTCCTGGATGGGCTTGCCAATTCTTACTCACATAAGAAGTCTCTCATGTTGTAAACCTGCAGGTATTTGTGCAAGCCACGCAAGATTAGTGCTGCTGAATTTTCAAGTCCCACCTGCTGGAGTCAGGTTGTTATTTAAAAACATGCTTTTCCTCTAAAACATAAAATAGATGCTTGTAGCCCTTCTGGTTGTAAAGTAAATTTTGAAAATGTTTTGACTCAAAGCTAAAAGACTTTTTTTAAGGGAAATTACATCTCAAGTGCCCTTAGCCTCTTGCAATATTTTACTAGCTCATACAATTCTGAATGCTGAGATTTGGCAATGTGAAGTAAAAGAACTAATTACCCAAAAAAGACTTATGGATTAGATCCCTAAGGTTATACTGAACTTCCAGATTCTGCCAACAAACACTCTATCCATTAGTATCATACTGCTGACTACATCACAACCTTCCCCTCTTTTTTAAAAATGAACCTTAAATTCTTAATCTGACTTTTTTTTTTCCAGCTGCAAAAGTCGGGTGAAAACCTTCTTTCTTTTTGGTGAGAAATAAAAAAATTTATAAATAGGAAGGGATTTAATTCTTTGGAAGATGGAATAGTATAGTATCTCAGGCAAGCTCTCTTTTCTTATTTTCTCCCATTACCCTTAAAAAATTCCCCATCACTAGTGCTGCTCTATAGATTGATCTGCTCTCAGAGGCAGTAAAAAGGAAATGGTTTACAGCTCTGCCTGGGATCATAACATATGGCTTCAGTGATATGTAACTTCCATAAACCCAACAGAGCAAGAAGGCACAAGATGAATCAAGAATCCCAGCTAACCATATAGGCAAAAGCACCACCATCACCCATGGCAATTCTCCGAATTAGAGAGCCTGTATTCATACAGGGGCTTCCATGCCAAGGGTATTTTATTGTTCTTCTGTGAATTTCATGCAGCAAATAAACAAGCTAAGTAGGAGAACTAAAGCACAGCACACTGGGATGTGTCAGAATGCCCTACAGCTGTGATTTCAATCCACACAAATGCAAACAGAACATTCTATCTCCGAGATACATTTTGAAATCTTTTCCTGTTAGGGTAATCATAATTTTTAAATGTATTTGAAAAGTTACAGGAGCCCTTTCAAGACATCTGTACTTGCTCCAAAATGGTTGCATGACTGTAGTGGGACACATCCACCCAGGTATTTCTAACATTGCCATGAGCATGGTTTTGACAATCTTCTTGCTCCCATACTGCAAGTTCAGAAATGGAGACAAAGCCAGGTTGCCTCAATAGGGAGCTGTTGTATAAATGGAGGACAATTTTAGGTGTCTTCTTTATTTAAGAAGCCAGTATTAAAAAGAGGTCTAAAGGATCACAAGGCTGAAGAACAATACAGCAAAGCAGACACTTTCTAAAGGCTGACACCACTAGGAATTTCAGTAAGTTCAGGGGATTTTTAATTTGTATACCAACACAGCTTCCATCTTGCTACATCTAGTATCAGTCAACTCCATTTCATCTAAGTTGTCATATGACAGGATGAGAACAAGGACAGTCTGGTGACAGCACTGCTTACATTAGAAACAAAGGACAGAGGAAGGTACATGTCACTGCATATAGGTCACAACTGAATGAATGACCTATGTTTTCTCCCAGCAGCTTCATTTAGGTAAGAATCAACTACATTTTAAAGGGATAAAAAAACCTCCTCTGGTTTATGAAAAAAAAAAATTAATTACCATGACATTTATAACAGACCGAAAACAGCCAGGAAAACAGATCGAGTTAAGGTTGGTACTGTGACCATAATTTCATGCTGTAGTTATTGGAAAGGAAAACAAAGACTCAAATGCAGGAAAGAAAAACCCAGTATTAACCATTTTTCATTTCTTAGATTCTGTTTTGGTTTGTGGATTTTCCAGATGATTTGTGCTGTATTTCATGCTGCATATTACAAACTCTTGCTCAGAAGGTACCAGCTTAACACGTCATTCTCTCATCCAGAAGGCAGAAATGTGGTTTGCCATGATGTACCAGACTGATAACTGTCTGCACAATCTACCCATGTTCATGGTAATTACTGTCCTCTTCAAACCAAAACTTGAAGCTGTTTTGCAGTCCCTTCTGAAGACAGAATTAAGGTCTCTGTGTAGAAAATTTATTCTAGAGCAGGTTTTTTGTATTTTAAATACTTACATATGAAAATAAGACTGCAAAAAGGAAGAAGAGCTAATCAGATGGGTTGGAAACACAGACACTACAGTTCTTTACACTCTTTAACAACAGTATTGTAAAAATGCCCTGTGCTAGCATTTTAGATTAAGTCCTTAAAATGAACTCTGATGGTATTCCACAGCATTTCCCAGTCACCACAACTACGGATGAAAAATATTCTCTCCATCTAGTAATTTAGTAGCTTTAAAAAGAAGGAGTTGTTGGGGTTTTGTTTTGTTTTTCTTTGGTTGGTTTGTGTTTTGGATTTTTTTTTTATAATACCTAAATAAAGAGTAAACTGTGACATACATTTAATCAAAGGCTTTAATTATAGTTGGCACACAGCCTCAGGCTGCCCATGGCCATCTTTGGCCATTCTGTTCTCAGTCACACTGATAACTTCAGTGAATCATTCCACATTTGTGACAAAGCAAGCAGGAACATCATTTGAACCATTAACAAAATGGCCTAAACTAGCTAAAGACTCAGTAATTTATCAAGGTTATCATAACCCAACATCCATTTTGGGCTCCTTCAGCATTAGCTCACAAGAGCATACAGACACTGCAGACACCTGAAAGGGAACTGTAGAAAATTTTTGAGTTTAAAAGCGAGGTTGAACCCTGCAGGTCCAAAGCCCAAAAGGCTCAGGGGAAGAGGAAATTGCCAGGCTGGCTGCTTGGTGGTTTTAAAGTTTCTGCAAAAGCTTTCTGCAGGCACACGTGGCTGTGCGAGGGAAGAGCTCACAAAGGCTGACCAGCTCCTGGGCAACGCCTCGCAGGGATGAAGCTCTGCCTCGCTGCGCCCCTACGGATCAAGGCCTGGATTAGGAACAAAATCTTTTCATTAAATTGGGAGATACACTACAAAAAGATCTTTCTTCCTAAATATCCCAACTAAACTAATACAGTCGTATGCTTGGGAACTAAAATGTAGGACAACTAAAAATCTTAAAAAGTCAGGACAATTAATCATGTTCTGCTGCCTGAACTGAGAAACAAACAAGCAGCAGGACATGAAAAATAAATCACAACTTTAATGTAAGATGATTCATGTTAATTATCAAGAAGCAAATGTGGTAAATGGGACTAGAAACTTGTTTTTAAAAAAAAATCCTGTTAAACCTGATACTACTCTTTAATGTACACATTTTATGTTCCTGTTTCAAGATGTCTTTAATAATTACTTGCTGTTATACTTGCTGATGTTGTAACACTCAGAGACATCATGCAAAGAAAAACCTAGATGCCTGTTTACATAATGAGAACACACTGCAATCAGAATTTAATTTTCATGTATTTCTCTTTTATGTTCTCCTAGAAGAAAACATAGTTCTACTGGTAAAGCAATGTAAAATCATGGAAAATTACTATGGAACAGTGAATTTCTCATCCAATTTAAATATTTTAAATTAAAACCTGGCACAGCTCCAGGCCAGAAAGACTAACAGTTGTGAAAAGTCATTCTTTCACAAGACTTGTCAAACAAAATAAAAAAAATCCTTGCTTTTCAGTTGCTTCCAAAACCTCATTCAATAAAAATTTACACTAAACAAAAGGACTTGGAGTCATCAAGGCAAATGAAACTGCAAAAAAATTTGAGATGCTTAGGGCAAACATGGCCATTGCCTTGCACTATTATCATCATTACTGTAAAGCAGTTGCTGTCCTGCAGACAAACATTAGATGGCACTTTGGAATCCAGCAGTTCCCACTGAGAGTTGCCCAGCACATACTTAACAGATGAAGTGTGAGATGTGAATGTGAGGTACTTCTGATGACAGAAAGAAAAATTACATTTCTGCAAAGGTGTGATTTTTAGAGCTGGAAGTATATTTTCGACCTGCACATGTAAAGCTATAAAATGGTATGTAATTAAGTTTTGAAAAAAACCCCAAATTTTATAAAGAATAAAGTCATTCTTCCTCCAGACAGAGGGTCAGTTTCTCAGTTGCTGGGTTCCCTTTTTATTTTTTATTGAATCATTTGGAATCTACTTTTTAAACGAGACTCGATGGCCAAGTTTTATACAAATGCTTCTCAGATAACACATCAGATTTTGAGTGGATTCAGCTGCGTGCCAGCAGTTCTGAGCCCCAAATAACTCTCCAAAGTGGGGTTTAAGTAGTTTGCTTATCAAATAAATCCCTTCTGGAAAGAACTGCACAGCTTCTGATTCAGCTGGTCAAAGCTTCTTAACTGTTGCTGAAACTGATACTATTATTCCCATTCCCTTGTATCTGTGTTTTTACCATCTAAGGCCTTAAATGAAGACTGAAGAATAATGACAAGGGTGAGACTATTCAAGAAACAGAAGAACAAGGTAATGTTAATTCTTGCTAGAATACCACTTGAGTCCATTTTCAGAACCTCTCATATGATATATACCAAGATGCCTGTTGCACAAACTCTTTTTTTTTTTTTTTTTTTTTTTTTTGGCTTCTGCTATGGAATGCCTCCTGCAATACATTAAGCAGGTTGCAGGATTTCCTTTGGAATATGGGTTATCCCAGCAGAAAGGCAAACAGTAGGAGCTCCTCAGTGGTGCCATATGCCCCCTGTCACTTTGTGAAGTCTCTAGCTGGCACCTGCAGTGATGCCAGGAGAGCTCCTGCTCTGGCACTGCCCCAAGCCAGCTGCAGGGCTTTGGGCCCGAGGAGCACCAGCTCCTGCTTCAGCTTCCACTCTTGCTCTGCTATCAGCCAAAGATCCTGGCTCTCACTCTGAACCAGGAGCTGATGCTTTTTTTTCACACAGATGGGACAACATCCATAAAAAAGATGCTCCAAGTTCCAACCTCCGAGGCAAATGCAATTATTATCATGTCCAACACAGGAGAAGCTAGGGACAGGGACACATCTCCCTGAAAAGGAGCTGAGTAATGGCTCCTGGTGCAGTTCCTAACTGCTGGGATCCCTAGGTCCTGTAAGTACCTCAGCTCCCACTGAATTCTCATCTAAGAACTCATTCTGCCATGGGAATCATATTCCCAAATCTCCCTCCTCCTTCCCCCTGGAACCTCTGAATAGTTGCACATATGCAGAAGCTGAAACCTGACCCAGGTCACTCCTAGAAGCTCAGTAACTCTACTCACACTGAATGTGCAGGGTCAGGCTGAGAGCAGAGCGAGTGCCCCTGTAACTCTCAGGAACCTGCAGGCCAAAGGAACTGGAGCCAAATTAGAGAGTGAGGGGAGCTGGGCAGGGGCAGCAGCAGCCACAAATCAGTGAGGTGACTGACACCAAACCATGTTATACCCCAAAGCAGAATGTACATTTCTATGGGTTCCACTGGGTCTATAAAGGAATAAGGATTATTCTTGCAAGTTCTTTCAACATTTTGCTACCTATCACTACTGGCAGGAAAACATCCATGGGTTAACTACCAATGAGTTTTTACTTGGTATTTGGCAATGTAACAGGAAATAGTACTGTAACACCAGGGAGCAGTCATGAACTGACAGCATTGTTGTCTCCACCTGACCTTACCTGTAAGGCAAAAAAAAAAAAAAAAAAAAAAAAAAAAAGGAATTTTCCATGCTGTCAGTCCCTTAATGTGAGCCCAAATATGTTATATAACACAGGAAGCCAAGAGCCACTACAAACTCAAACTAATTACATGAAACTTTACACGCAAAGATGAAGTGCATTCTGTATGAGATGCAGAAGAGAGAAAAGGCAAAGTGAAGATTCAGTGAAGCCCATAACCCATTTTTGCTTCTTTTCTGGATATCTTTAAACATATATACAATATTAAAGCAACCATTATATAGAATATTAATGCACCATGTTCTTACTATCAAAGCACTGGAAACCGTCTCTATATTCTAGCAGTCTGTACTACATCAGTGTGGAGCAGAGAATCTTAAATAAAAGTAATGAAATACAGACAGAAGTGCTATTGTTGCCTAGGCTGACTCAGAAAGGTTAACTTGGTGGTATTTTCTTAGAAAAGCAATTTGACCTAATCTTCTTGTATTTTTTTTACATTCTCACCATGTGTTCTGGTGTGCTTTAGAGTTCACCTGTTATTTGAAAATAACCCTCAATTCACTAAATGTCAAAATTTCTGTTTTGCCAGAAGTCACAGGTACCTCAGATTAACAAAAAGACTGAAGAATACTGGTACTTAATTATGGCTTAAAAATACCTGCCTGAAAAAGAAAAAAAAGTCAAATGTGGTTGTTTTGTTTCAAGGAGGTGTTATTTCTCTGGAACATAAGCTGATATATAAATGATCCAAACTGTAACTATGAAAATATTCTGTAGCTTTTTTCCATAAGCTAATTTTCCTTGAACAGCTATAATAATATTGGCAAAGTGAAGAAAAAAAATAATTTTATTAATTTGGTTCATTTTTTTATATAAGAACATCCCAATAAACCCACCACCAGGAACCTAAAAGAATCACAGTTACAGTCAAATGTAGTAACTTTTTAATTATTGGATGATTCTGTGAGTGTGAAGACTTCTCAGATCAACCCATGTTACTTCTCACAGGCAATTCAGAGTCAGTGTATCTGACAAGTAAAACCCTGCATCAGCATGTAAAGGGCTGATTTCTGTTATTTGTACCATGTGAGATTTGGCAATTTCCACAGCTTTCCTACCTGTAAGAAGGGGGATAATGCCTTTTTCTGACTTAGAAACCCCTCTCAAATCCCTATAGGGCACTAGAGAATCTCTGAAGTCCAAGTATTGTTACAGTGCTTTTGCTGGCAACAGGGGTTTATTGAATGCTGTACTTTATTTTGGCTATGCAACATTAACAGGAATGGAAGTTGTCACCACATACTGATAGGAAACAATCTTTGAATGCAAACCTTGTTCAGCTCCCCAGATGATCAGATTTGACAGAGCTTCTCTGAAACCCATGGAGCCATGCCAGTTTAAACCAAGTCAGGATATAGCCTTGTGTTTAATAAGTATCACATGTCTAATGTTTTAATAAAAGTGTATATACATACATATATATATAAAAGAATATTCTTTATTAGTAGTAAGTTATGTTTTGGGTGGTAATACTGCATCTCTGTGTCAGCCTGTCACAGCACATACCCCACACGGGCACGTCTGTATCTCCTTCCTGCCCAACTTCAGCTCCCACTGTGAAGAGCAGGAGAAGGCTGACTTGCAAAGAAGTTAAATGAAACCAGGTAGATTAAACTATACTTCACACATGAAGAGCAGTAAGATTTCTCAGGCTTGTAAAAAACATTATCAACCAGACACTTGAACATGTAGAAGACACATGATGGGTGCTACTCACCAGTGAATTACTGGACTGTGCCTGCCCTGGAAAAGGGGCAAAGACTGCCAAGACTTCCATGGCCTGAAATACTGTAATAACCGATGTACATGATTTACCTCAGAAGTCAGAGAAGCAAACACAAATACACATTAACAGACCACTCTTCTGTCTTTAGTACAACCAGAGTTCCCCTCCCAAAACCCAACAGCAGCGATCAGCCATGTGGCTCCCACCACTCAAAGGCCAGAGACAGTCAAGAACATCGTTAAAACCTGCAGTGAGTTTTAGGAGATTTTATTACCCTGATAAAAGATCTGTGGCCAAAGTTTCATTAAATGTTACATTTTCCAGACTAATGCCAAGGTTTCCACTGTGTAACTAATGACCTTTTGTCCGGAGGGTTCTTAGTCTGAAAGAGCACTTTATCTGACCCTTCAGAATCTGCAGTAACACATGTATAAAGCTGCTATCTTCCCAAAGTTCTCCAGTTGAAACACCCTAATTCATGTCACTGGCTGCACACTCAGCAACAAACTCTAATTGCAGCTACACTAGAAGCCTGGGGAAGCTGCAGAGAGCAGAAGTTACATTTACCCATCGTTCGAGCGCATTAAGCACAAAAGGCACTTTTGTCCCCATTCACCAGGGCCTGTGTGGGTTAAAGGGACTGTCCCTACGGCACAGCTGCTCACAGCCTCCTGCAGGAACACAGATGGGTACAAACCTCTGCAGAGCCTGGAGGTTTGGCAGGCACTGCCTTCTGCAGTGGGCTATGAGAACACAAACGCCTCGGCCACTACCTGAGTAAAAGACTCTCACTAATATTAATGGGAGACATTTCAACAACACCTAGGACCTCTCATTGTGAGGACAGTGTTTCCCAGAAAGCCCTCCTCTGAGAAAGCTTCCTCTTAAAGAATAATCTCAGCTATTTCTAACTAATATCTGAACAAAACATTCATGATTTGTTTAGACTGTTCAAGTAATCAACCTCTCCCATGAAAAGGTAATTTTTAAGGTTTAAGGTAATTTTTAGAAAAAAATATCCACACTTAATGCAAAATCAAGAAGCCTATGCACATACTTTTTGGCAATTGTAGCACATCCCTGACCTCATGTGCAGATCTGGTATTTCTCTTTAAGAAGAGAAGACAAGACACAATGGCATAGACATTCACAGAAAAAGTCAGCAAGTGCACCAGAGTTCACATGTTCCATTCCAGTACTTGAAATTCACACTGAACAGGCAGAACTCACCAGCAAATGGCTAACTGGGCTGTCTAGGACAAGGAGTTACTGTTATGGAACGAGTATAAAGCTGCTATTTAAAAAAAAAATTGAAATTAAAATAAGAGTTCCAGTATTCATTAATTAGAATCAATATTTTCATAAGACCTTGATTTTGTCTTTTGAGAACTTCAGAACACTGCTACACTCCTGGCACACTGCCCATGTATATAGTACTTTTCCATGTCTAAAAGGAAAAGGGAAAAAAAGGCTTAATTTTCTGTTCTAAAAAGGGAGTGTGGGATTGTATATTAAAATAAAGTTTTGAGAGAGACTCTATTTACAAAGCCCTAACTATACACACTTCCTTAACAAATCCCTTGGGCAGATTCCACTTTGACAAACAAACAACATGGAAAACTGATGCCTGGTTGTGAAGATCATTAAAAATTATTTGTCACTCTCATAAAATGGAGCTAACCCTCATTTCTTTTATCCAAATTCTACTCAGAATAACTAGATTATGTATAATCACCACAAAAGTTCCAAATGCAAAAGCTGCTACTTGAGTTACTTTGCAATATTCCTTACAACAAGCAGTTTGACTGGGGTGACCTGCAGCACTCAGCCAGGGCTCAGTGGATTTCACTGCAGGGTGTGAGCAATCCCCACAGCCAGCAGAGCACAAACAGCCTTCTGCTTTGTGTGCTCTGCACTGTGAAATGCGACACAGAACGCCAGAGATGAAAGTATTATATATTCTGCGTAAGACTGAAGGTACAGCTTTCATCCTTCAGTTAAACACTTTTTAATTCTAGTAAGTCAGGGAGGAATTTGGCCCTCGCTATATTTTATGAAAATTCACACTGTTAACCTTACATTGATTCTTAATTGTGCATATTTAGCTATTTAACCATTTTATTTAATATACAAGGTAGTCTAAAAACCTCAGTGCTAATTATCAATTAATTAAAGCTCCCCTAACCTAGTGGCAGGGAGCTGAGCATACGCAGATTCAGCCTGGGGTCACTTAGAGGGGCTGTTTCTCCATAAGAGTCACGTAGACCCTAGTAACTTAAAACTCTTTTATTAAGTTTTCTTGGAAGTGGTTAGACCTTAAGCCATTACACTGCAGAAAACTCATGCTTCATCAGTTTTGTGGATAAGGAATTTCATTCTGAAGCTATTAATCAGACACTTTGCACAAAGTCATTCAGAAAAAGTGAAGGTGAACTTGTCCTTTTCCTATAAAAAAAAATGTAAGCACATCTCCCCTCTCCCAGCCCAGCTGCTCATCAGAGGACAACCATCTACAGCTCCTACCAGACATGGTCAGACTTTTACCCTGACCAGTGCAGGCTGCTCCTTTCACATGGAATCCCAAATTCAGGCATCTGCATGTAAAAAACATGGCAGCTGTTACTAGAAAAGCAGTGCTGCCATAATATAAGGTAAAGTCTGCCCCAATACAGCTCAATGCAAGTATAATTGTAAAACAGTCTAGTATAACTGGGAAACAACTTCTGGAATCCCCATAGCCCACAGCTTCCTTCTGAATTGAACAATGTTTTCTTAGGAAACAGACCTCCACAAATGGTACCATTGCTTCTGCATGACTTACCTTGTGTGTCAGAGGGGTCTGAGAGATGAAGTAATTTAGAGACGTAAGTAGTTTGTCATTGCACATTTAAACAGTAAAAGAACGTGTATCAAGCAAAACAGTATTTGGAAATCTAAAGCTACCCACAAAGCCAGTTTGCATCATTAAAATAGTCTATCAATTCACTGCACATGAGAAACAAATTATGAAGTCCTCCCTACACAAACAATAAGGCTTTGCAGGAGGGAAATCCCTGCTTTTCATGCTGCTCCCTCTATTCAAAGTCCAGCTATTTCTAATGGAAATTTTGTTTGCTATGGAGATTATGATTCAGCCTTCTTTTACAATCACCAGCACATCACCAGACTTACAGCAAGTGCACAGATTAGAGGAGGGTGTGAAGATCCCTTCTTAGGGTTTTAACTCAAGTATGCACATACTTTTAAAAGTATCCCATGAGCTAAGAGCAAGAGCAACTTCCAAGGCAAGGCTCAGAAGGCTCCCAGCCGACTCGATGAAGCACACACGCTGCACCCAGCTCTGGGCCAGCAGCAGACAAGGCACGCACTAATGAAATGCTGACAACACACGACGCGCTGACCGGCGGGGATGGGACACTGTGCTAGGGGCGGATCTAGTGACAGTGAAAGGAGCAGGCTTTACCTGCAGTACGAGCTGCTGCCAGGCCGTTGCCAGGGGCTGACCATTGCCAATGTTGCAAATGCTCATGCGGTCTGCGGGCTGATTGGCACGCTCGAGTTGCAAGGAGACATTGCGCCGCTCTTCCTCAAGTGCGCGGGTGAGCCGCTCGAAACGAGCTTCTTGCTCTTTAACAGATGCCAAAATGCTGGCAGCAGACCTGATATCATAGTCATCCATGACTGCTTTCAAATGCTTCCTGCCTGTTAACTGACCAGGGCAAATGGAAAGGGTTAGGTAGAGGGTGGGGAGGGCACGGGTCAGAGGTTAAAGATAAAAATGCATATCGTTAGTCACCTTGCTAAAACACTGATCACTCTAAGAAGCAAACTGCAGTGCTCTTTGAAAAGCATCCATTTTTCCATTCATTGATCTGATTTTAAATTAAAAGTAATTAATCTAAGAGACTTCCCTGTTCAAAAAAGAAAAAAAATATATGCTCACCTTTGAGAGAATTTGTATTTAATTCCTTTGATCTTTTTGCTAAAACTGCTCTGACAAGGGTTTTCATCCCTCTTGCAGAGCTAATTTCACTGTGCAAATAATAATGTATTTAAAAGAAATACATAAAAAAGATATGGCTGTAGAGGGAATGAGGAACATTCTCACTACAGACACCTGGAATTTTTGTCTTTAATAGCATAAGTGAGAAGTTTAACATTTTTAAGGACATTTTTCTTCACAAAGAAGAAAACAGTTTTGTCTATTTTTTCCACACCCCCCCTCCCCAACTTAGCAGGCAGTAGTTGAAAATAGCTTTCATATTTAAATGATAGCAGCACACTGTAACATGGAAAACATTTTTAAATGCAGAGTGTGCAATTGCAGTTGAAACGCTTGATGATTTCAGCCAATGAAACAGTCCTTCATGCAGCCGTTTGCTAATAATGCAAATGAAAAAGCAAACATCTTCCATGGAAAACACACAGGACTGCATGTCTTTCAATGCAGAGAAATGAACTCAGAAATCAGCTAGGTGGGTTAGAACTTCCGCCTTATGTCTTCCCTAGCAGGGTTATGAAAAAACCCATTTAAAACCCTACCTTCACCTGTATGGTACATGCAGTGAAACTCCCCATTGATTCCACAGATCTGCGACCTGAACATCATTTAAAATATTTTACTAGGAGTATGAAATCAGCAATATAATATAAACATAAATGATGGCCTCAACAGAATCCTTCATCCAAGTTAAACAAGTAACCCCTTTACTACTAAACTACTTAAAGCACCTCTGAGACAAACAGAGGCAGAACTGTCTCAGGCCCCTGTAATTCAAGAACTGTTCATGTTCTGTGCTGAGAGTTAAGTCCTGAGAAATTGTCCCTTGATTTGCTGCCAAAGATTCCTTGTTTTCCATCTATCAACAAGGATTTCCATGAGCACAGATAGTTCCCTGCTTCCTGATGCTTCGCAATTCATCATTCAGTGCCTTTAGATGATGCACACTCTTGACTGATCCATTTTCCATGACTGTTACATTTATCAGGTGTCTCTCCTGTGCAGATTCTCTGGTAGCTCATAATAATGTGGTCATAATACTGTTATGTTCCCAAAGAGGAGTATTAGTAGTGATTAAGCTGCATGTTTTTGCACAGTTTGTTGGGTACTCCTAAGCAGGCTCAAGGTTTGCTTGCTTTTGTCAAATATGGCTGAAATCACCCAACAGGCCAAAAAGCCACTGGGGCAGTAGTGACAGACCCAAATCCAACAACACACACCCTGATTTCATGGGGAATAACCTGCCAGTAGCTCTGTGTTCACTGTTAACCCCTAGAGAGTTGCTTTTGAAAGGAATTGGAGTAATATAAAATCATGTTAGGAACAGTGTAAGGATTATCATGTACTAATCTCATAATGTTTACTTATAACCATGACTTGAGCCTTTCATGTTTGCAGACCAGTAGGCAGAAGTGAGTTTTGTCATTTATGCATTGATTTAACTTCTATTGAAATTCTGAAAGAAAACCAAAAACTACCAAAGGGTTTTCCAGATGTCACAGACTAGTCAAACACAGACCAAACTGCCAACTTCTGAGACCTTCCAATAGATTATTAAAAGTCTATAAAACCTTCAGAGAGTACATTGGTTTCTGCAAAAGAGAATCACAACCCTCTTAAAGGATAGTATGATTCATGGGAAGTCACACGAAGACTCACCTGCTCTATCTCAGCATGACTTAGCCCTGGCACAGCTAGACATGAACACAGCCAGACTTTCTGGACCTCAGCTGGCTTGTGTGCAGCCAAGTTCCACATTTCTGCTTTTGTGCTTCCCTGCTTTTGCACAGATGGAGACAGCTCTGTTTGTTGTCACTGCTCCCAGGAGTTGCAGGCATGCTCACAGACTCCTTGGAGTGTGAAAGAGGGGGACTGCAAAGACCTGGGCACAAGTCAGATTTTGGAAGAAATATACCTGGAGGTGGGGGTGGCATTTCTAGCCATACATTCCTAAAGACAACCCCTGGGTTACTGATCATCACCGCCCTCATGCTAGAGCAGATCAACAGCCTGGCTGCCACAGACCAAATACACCTCACAAGGGGATATCCCAGGCTGGATCAGTAAGGGATTAACAAATGCAGACAGGCTCCTTCGAGGTGCTGCAGAGCAGGAATTCAGGTCTTCACAGGGGCCCAGCTTTCAGGCACTGTCTGCAGCTAAAACTGCTCTTTCTCACATGCAATCATGATATGACAAAAAAGTCATCTTTTGGGGGTCCCACAGGCTGGGTATGTCTGTGGACTGATTTCAAAAAGTAAATCCAGGTGAGATACAGAAAGAAGAAGAAAATATGTTATCTGCAGTAACTAAATTTAAAACGAACAGGTTTCTTGTACAAAAAAGTCATCTTTTGGGGGTCCCACAGGCTGGGTATTTCAAAAAGTAAATCGAGGTGAGATACAGAAAGAAGAAAAGATGTTATCTACAGTAACTAAATTAAAAACAAACAGGTTTTTTGCAGAACATATAATGCAAGTTTCTGTTCTAAGGAAAAGCATTAGCAACAGTGCAAGAAAAATCAAGAAGTCCCTCTTCAGAAACAGTTACAGCTAAAATAATAAAAATCAAGTTGATTAATGAGCTGGTATATAACTTTCAAGTCACATTTTGATAATGTGACAAGGATCCTGTTCAAAAAATCCTTAATGACATATAAGCCTTTGATGCCACACATGAGAAAACCTAGAAAATTTGGGTTCTATAAATGTTAAAATACTTAGAGAGATCTTCCTGCAGAAAGTATAGTGTTAACCTCATTATAACCATAAATACCATGCTTCTTTTCTCTCTGCAAAGAAAAGCACACACAGAAAATAAACTGTATAAATTTTCAGATGTACAATTAGTGACCACAAAAATCCTAATTGCTATGCAGAAACAGCAGTAGGACCAATAACTGCCTTTTAAGTATTGTTGGATGAAGACAGACTTCTGCATTTCAAATGTTTTATTAGCAGATAAATACTTGCTTGCTGTTGATTGCACCCCTAATTATTTACCCAGAGTTTCAGCAATTTACATTATCAGCAGTCTAGACTGGAGGAGAAAAATAAAAGTACTGACTCATGAGTCAGTTACTCAGGTTGCCACTTGCAATTTGCTACCATTCGTAAATAAATTGAAGTGCATTGAAAAGGGTATCAATAAATGAAAATATTAGACCCAGAGCAGCCAGGTAAAAATTATTCCTTAGGCTGCACTTCTAAACACAGCAAACAGTTGCCTACAGAATATCAAAGGCTACGCTGACAGCAGCAAATCTCTCTCTCCTGCCTACGTGACTCTAAATACATTAGTGCTGCACTGGAGTTAGAGCAAAGTAAAGAGGAGCTGTTTATTCTGACTGTTTCACTAATGCATCAAAAGGCCCCTTCTAAGTGAATACAACCTGAGTGCTCATCCAGGATGAAAATCACCCCAGTGCAACGGGCCAAAGCAGGGGTCCTGCTCATTGCTAATACCCCAGCTCACACCCGAGTCTGAGGCTCTTGGAAACACTGCCAAGACTCCAAGGGTCACTTGGTGCTCCACAAAAAACCTGAGTCAACTCTGCATGCTAATTTTGCTATTATAGGATGTAACTGATAGTCAAGAGTTTTTGAAGAGCCCTTCAGATTAAGAGGGGTCAAATTCTGTGAGATTTGGGCACCTAAATCCTAAGAGCCATGGAGAAGCTCAAATCCCCTGCACTCCAAAGCCCTGTGTGTTCCTAAGGAGATGGGGTCTGTGAGTGAGCGGCACAGGCTGCTCTCAGCTGCAGGGGAAGAGGCTCTCAGGGATTGCTCTCATCCAGCAGTCTGCATGCTGAACTCAGCTGCCCCACCACTGCTCCATCCAAAACCAGTCCAAGTCTATCAGTCCTGCTGGCAAGAGATGTTTCTATGAGCCTCAAGAAGTTCACTGTGCTGCTAGGCAGCTGTAGGAGCAAACACGAGACGGCCTGTGAGTGTGCATGGAAACAGCAGCTTTGTGCTTCTCCAGGGAAGTAAACCAGTACAATAAAAGCAAAAATGGGGCTTAAACAATCCATGGAACTGAAGCAGAACACATGCTAATGACATTCTCAGCCTCAAGTGCCACAAGAGATGAGTAGCAGAACATGAGTGTTGGCCCCCATGCGACACCAGAAAGCATGCAGAGAAAACTGAGCCATACACACCTAGTGAGGTGCCGAAGTCTGAGGGTTAGAGCTGCTGGGACATCACCCACTAAGACTAGATCAGGACAGACAAAGCAGGAGAGCAGCCTCAAGAAGAATCAGCTACAAGAGAGAGGAAAGAGAGACAGAGTTAGTTAATAAGGTATTACAGCCTCTTCTATACAAAGGTTCTTCTCACTGTGTTGTAGAAATTATTCATTGCATTGTTTTCCTCCTAACTTGTAGTAAAAGAAATAATATTCAGAGAAGCCAAACCTGAGACTCCTAAGGAAAAAAAACCCACCCTGATTAATCTGTTATCTGTGATCAATACTTGCATGTTCCCATGAGATTTACAGTTAATGTCCTAAATCAGGGAAAACTCTAGACTGTGAAGAGGATGATGGAATGTTGCAAGGCTGGATGTTGTAGCCAGGTAATTTAAGACACAGAAACCTAACAGGATGCTCTCAGAAATGAGAGCTGTCATTTGGGCACACAACTTTAGACCCCTGTCAGATATACAAGCCCCAAATGGCTCAAGATCATTTCACAGATCCCTGTTAGAGAGAGGACATTCATTTCTAAAAGATGCACACAGCACAATAGCTTGTTCTCCTTGTCTATATGTGTACCTAGCTGATCCTGTATGAAACCAAAGCGAAAGAAGCTTTTGGGATATCAGGTCATCTGTGTAGTTCAGTAAATCCCCGATTTATTTCGTCTTAAAACATCTATCACAAACTTCTCCGGGTCAGCAGCTGCCAATTTAGTCCCTGTTTTTGCTGGAGAATGTACAGAACAGAACCCATTTGGTAAAGCATGGTTCTGTGAGGCAGCACTGCCTGTCATATGCTACTACCACATCAAAAATGCTGCAACCACATGGCACAAAATGCAGAGCCAGTACAAACTCACACTGCTGGTTCAAGTGTTTTAGAACATTTTCAGAGAGGAATGTTGCCCTGGCAGATTTTTTGCCTGACCAGGTACTGTCTGCCTTCCTGAAGCCAGCATAAACACAATTTCTTGTGTTTCAGCCAAATTACCAGAAATATGATCCTTTCTTCGCATGGATACAACCTCAAAGGGCACAGAACCATCATGCCAGAAATCTCTTTTTTTCTTAAACTAACAGAAGAAAATTCTATGCTTAAAACTTATATAGCTGTAACAAAAGTGTGCATAGATATGCCCAGAGATGAAAGTCAGGAGGCAGAGTGAAAGAAAGACTAATTCTCAAGTAAATGACCAGAGAGAGTAAATTAAACATAACTGACTTTCTGGAGATAAAAAAATAACACTTTGGACATATATATACACACAAAGACACACACATAAAAAAAATACATGTAACACATTCCAAATAAGCTGCTTCTCAGACCTGATGCTGAAATCTATCTTGAGCCTGGGTCCTCTCACTGCTCTGGTTGACTGAGTTCTAATTTGACCCTTATGTGACAACCTCCACCAATGAATAGCAATGAGGAATTCACAAAGAAAGCTATTTCAATATAGTTCTCTGGTAGGCACAGACAGACACGCTGTGCTGCTGTCAAAAGAAACAACAAAAAAGCTGGTCAGGGTTTTGTGCTCCTTTGGACAGAGGCAGTCTGTGAAACATGGTTTAAACCAGGGAATGAACGAGGGCAGTGGAAATGGTAACAGGAGAACTCCTTGAGAAGGAACTCTGCATCTTAAGGACACTGCAATGAATGCTGCAGCTCCCCACTTCCATTACTGCAGAAAAAAAGTCAACGTAAAATATTTGATCTTTTACATTACTAAGAAATTCCATCTGATCATCCAGCAAGAATAATTCTGTATAAATAAATAAATAAATCCTGCAAATGAATTTGCAGAATATCACACTATGAACTGGGTTTAGCAACATCAACAAAAGCATCCAAACATATGCTTGTAAGGGCAATACAGTTCCAAGGCTAAAATGACCACTCAACTGGCTCTGGTCAATACCACCACAGAATCTCCAATCTTACCAAAATGGTTCCCAGTCCATTTAAAAAGAAATAATTTAATCAGTCTTTTTGTTAGAAGCACTGAAATCATACTGTAGTACCTCAGAAAAGATACATTTTCAGCAAGAAAAACCCCCAAAATTTTCTTATATCTAATTCAATCTCTATATATTAATCACTGCATGTTTAAATGATGACCAGTCTTCTTTCTACAGCTTCCCTTTGATAAAGATGCCTCACTTCAGAACTTTACTACTAGAACTTATCAGGTTTTCATTCCAAAATTTCACGCAGACTTTTCAAGGCTTGCTGATACAGTGTGTCTACACAGCTTTAATTATACTGTAGCTCTTCTTCCCCAGTAAGGTAAATTTCAACTGCTATATTCTTCCAAATGGAAAAGAAAATAAATTATGGAAATACAGAACATCTTCTCCCAACTGCATATATATAATACCATAAATAATTCAGTTTAATGCTCTAAAATTGAAACTGAAATATTTTTACAAGGGCAATTTTGAAAGTAAATGCTTTAGCCAATGGTTACTTTTACCCAATGTAAAAAAAAAAAATCTATTTCTTGCTAAAATTTGTCATTTATAGACCAGAACATCAAAGAGCACCTTTCTGAAGCAGAGCTCTTGCTCTCTGGGACCTAAGGATTTGTATACACTGAATAAGCTGAACTCCTCCACCACAGCACTCATTATGCCACACTTCCTTCAGAGATCAGTGTTTGTGTTAATTAAGCATAAAACAGCACAGCAAAATGGCAGCATATTACTTCACACCTACTAAGTGTCCACACTAAGGTTTAATGGGGTATGTGATAGTCTATAAATTCACACTGTGCACTGTAAATTCTCTGTGTAAACAAACACTCCCCAAATATTTCCAAAAGAGTGTCTAGGTGGAATAGTTTTTGTAATAATCTTGTAAATACCGAAAGACTGAACAAGGCAGAGATGGTTTCTCATGGAAAAAATCAGAATATTTTGATTACTTCAGCAATTCTATTTGTTTAACACTATACCTTATAATAATAAGGCCCATGTTTACATATTGACAAAAACTTTTTATATTTCCCTTTGCAGCTTTTGTTTTCCTATAGAAATAAAATGCAACTTGAAAGTCAAAGCTAGAACGAACAAGATCATACTTTGCAATCTCTCTTGGAATATGAATAGCAAATTTGCTGCATCTCAAGGCTTTGACACCTCTCCTTCTGCCTTGGAACTTGCCAGACATGATTGCTACCAGCCTGATTAGTTCATAGGCCGATCTTTAACACCCCAGAACACATGTCCTTGCATACTAAAGCTGCTGCGTGCCATCGATTTTTCAAAGGTCTCCCCACTGAAATCAATAAGGAGCTCTGCTTAAAAATGGATTGCACTTTGTGGTCCCTTTCTGAGTTGTGGATATCCAGGCTTCCAAGTATTCTCACAGCTGCCTTTAGCAGCAGCTCCATGTCCCCCACTTCCTCTGACCCCAGTCTGATCCTGTCCCACACCAGCAGAACCTTCAGCCACTGATGACTCCGAGCAGAAACGAGACAATCCCGTAACTATTTCACTGGAATAATGTCTTCCAAGCAGCAAAGGAAAAGCCCTCCAACAGCCTGTGTGACTTTAAATAGCATCAGGCCTTCAATTAACCATGGAGGCTGTAACATTTTCAACAGAAATTACTTCCTTACTCTAGAGCCTCCCTTGCAAGCAGAGCCACCCAAAATCAATATATATTTTCTCAGAACAGGGCTATTTCCATGAGAAAAAGATAAAGATCAAAAGCAGCACAGTTCCTAACTCCAGTCTGTCCTTCTTTCCTACGTATTTTAAAGCTTGGCTTCATTAATATCCAATCCAATCTGGTTGCAAATAAGCCAAACACAAAAAGACACTGTTATAACCTCATGCAGTTACTTCCAGAGAACACTTAAAAGATTTCATTTAACAATATACAAGAATCCTCATTTTTCTTGTCTCTCAGGTGTTTAGAGTTTTGGCAAAAAAGCTTCCATTTCAGGAGAAAGGCTATTGCCAGGAATGTGACTGAATTTGGCTCTGTGTGGGGAACTACAGCAGAGCCTAGCCCTGTATTTAGGAGCATTAAATCTCTACAAAATACAGGAACAAGAGTCAGTGGGGCCAGCAGCAGCTGCCAAAGCCAGGCCAGTTTTTCACAGGTGAAACAGAGTAACTGAAACATTACAGGGAGGCCGGAAAATCCTGCAGAAGCTCAGAATAACTCTTCCATAAAAGATACTATTGTGCTATCATCAAGCAGAGAAATTACAAATAGGCAAGCAACAAAGCTGAAGTCAGCCCTGCAGCCAGGCAGCCCAACAGCTCCACCCATTCCAAATGCCCCTGGAAAGCATCAGCCAGCGTGTTTAGGTAGCATATTCAACCTAAGAGCCATTAGGTAGAAAACTGTCCTTTCATTACACATTTTGAGAGGAAAAAAATTCAGCTGTGACCCCACAGAACAGTGAGTGTTTAAGCTCAGCAACAGATGTGTCAAATTACTTATCCCAACCATGAGGAGTTAATTGATGCTATAAATAGCACTCTGCAGACAAAAAAAAAAAAACAACAAAAAACCCCCACTTAATTTAGTATCCAAAGAACACAGTTTAGCTCTGCTTATCAGTAAAACTATTTTCCTTTAAAGAAGTGGGCTTGGATGTCTTACATGTAGATTAACACAGAGAGATAATTTGATTTCAGGCTATTGAGAGATTTCCTTCCTTTTATGTTTCAGAAGAACAGGGCTGCATGCAGCTAAATGAGATCCATAGATTACAGTAGAAGAAAGGCCAATAAAACTGCACAGCTACATTCCTGGGTAATAACAAATGCTTTTTAATTCTACGGCTCCAGTCTCAGGGTTTATGAGGGCATTTCCAATTACTACTTTTAAGATTAATGCAAATAAGTGCATCAAATAGATTCTTTAACCCATCCAAATCAAATATTTAGTATCTCCCAAAGAATTTTATACCAATAAATGAACTGGCATCGGTTGGAAAAAAATTCACAGGTCTGAAGTGTTCAGAGCAAGCCTCTTCCCTGTGGTTTTCACCTGCTTTCAGGAGGAAAACAGAACCAAAACCAAAACCCTTCAGCTGTTTTCCAGAACATGGTTCTTGTTTACCTCTCACAACCACATCTAGAGGATTGTGTGGCTGCTCTCTTGCTCCACCAGGAAACTGAAAACATCAGTACAAACAGGAAAGAACATAATGGCAATGATCATGTATAATTCTTGAAGCTAGTAAATCAAAATAATTTCATTAGCTTCTTACCAACCAATCTTACTGCATTACTCTCCCATATTTCAACCTCTCTCATTAAAAACAATCAGATTTCCACCTTATGTTGCTGGAAACCAGGAACAGTATCAATAAAAAGATTAAAGCAATACAAGACAGAAGAAACAGAATAAGGCCCACTAGCTTTAATTCTCTCCAGTAACATCTGTGTCATTCTAAATCCAGGATTTTTTTTCACCAAGCTACGTTTGAAAGCCTGAGGCACTGAGTAAATCTACTCTGTTTAGACCAGAACTGTTGATCTGCTTTCTTCAATGGCATGTGCAGAGCACACCTTCACTGTTTCAGCATCTGTAAATTTAAAATGCAATCCAAGTTCATTTTACCCTTGTAAGTTTAGGATGCAATCCAAGTTTGTGCTGATTAACACCACAGCTTTTTAGTATTACAAGGCAAACACGCATTTGAGAACTAATAAATAATTTCTGAGCAAAATAAAAGTATTTAACTCATCTGCTGTCTTGAATAATCATTCAGTTCATGCATAAACATAAAGACAGGAAAAACAGATACATTTTAATGAAAGTCTTGGAGAAAGTCATCATTCCATATGATGGATTTTAGTAGGTAACCTCTCTCAACAGAACAGTCTTTGTTACACACTGCAAAAAGGTGCTGCTCCAGAGGTGGTGCCTGGCTGAGGGGCAGAAGCATTGCCACAACTGCCAGTCGAACTCCCCTGTATCCAGGTGCAAGGTACTGCTGAATTTTCAAGGCAGAAACCATTATCCCTGAGAAGCACTTCCTATTTATTAGCCAAGCATCTTGGCTTCTGTGGGGTTAAACTGACAGCCAAAGTAGCCCCCAGAGAATAGTACTCAGGACATGCCTGGTTCACATCCCTGGGTAAATCAAGATGCCATAGTAACCCCATTGATTAGTCCAGACTCGAGCGTTCTTTACTCGTTCAGATCTTCCCTCGCACGCACAGGAACGCCGTGCTGTGCTTACACTGCCAATGCTACAGCCATACTCTGAGCAAAACTGCAAGTATCAGCTTCCTAGACTAAGATTTATATCTTTATTACAAGAGCTTTTATTCACTGGTTTGTGGCTCTACCAACATGTAAGCACTTGGGCTGCCAGCAGAGCACTGGGACGCGGTGTGCAGGCTGCCCCGCAGGTGGTGACAGCCTGGCACGGGTCACCACAGCCTTGGGCTGGCAACACCAACAGGGATCCCCCTTCTCCACACCCCCCCTTCCCTGCATGGGAAACCTGTTCTGAGTCTCACCTGCTCATATACCTCCAGTTTGACTGGTCAACTACCACATCTAAACTACATCTTCTGCTGAGGCTGACCCTGACCTGAGAATCAGCAGGAATTGGGAAAAATATTGGATTTAGGGGGTCAGTACCAATGGTCTTCTGGAGAAGTAATTTTCTTCCTGATAGCTATAGTTAGACTCTGATCTCACCCCTTCCAAACCTATCCTACAATTTTTATCTTTGACTAAATCTTAATGCTTTTTGTAGTTTATATCCCCCATCAGGAATATTTTCTATTTCCAGGAACAAACTTATCACTAGTGCCTAATTACAGTTATGTGGAAGTAGAAATATTTCTTCTAAATCACTGAAGATCTGCTTCAAGAAACAACTTTCTATTCAAACATCCCCTTTTAATAACCATCCTGCTGATAACTGCTGAGTGAGAAAAATAACAATTTTGCTTTAACTTTCTAACCACTTCAAATGTTTAAAGCACATTCCCTCTATTATATTAAAATTAAAATCCTGCACTGTATAAACAGGAATACATTTCAGCTATAATAAACACTTCTAACTCATTTCATTAAAACTATGAAAGTAACAGAGGTAAGTCCCAAACAATTCAGACAATAAATACAATGTAAACTCTGCTGAGAATCTTTCCTACAAACAGCTTTGAAACTTTAAATGAGTTATTTATTTTCAATAAAACGTTCTGGTTTGACATATATGTTTAATCTAAAAACAATCAAATGAAAATGGAAAAAAGCTTTATAAAAATCAGTAACATGATATGTGTTATTCTGAGGATTATTTTCGAGGAATGCTTGGCTAAAACTGTACTCCACCTACACTGAGAAAAATAAAGCAGTACACAGAAGGGAGCAATATTTCAGGAAAACAAACAAGAGTACTTTAATATTTAATCCCATTATTCATTTTCAAGTCCCCAGATTTAAAACAGACACATCAAAGTATTGAGGTGAATTCAGAGCAGCTGAAAATGCTTATGGTCATCCTTTAAGAGACCAGAGGACTGGCTTTTGATTCCGGAAAGACTAAGGTATAGCTGGCAGGGAGGGCATGGAGAGAGGAAAAGACACCCTGAGAGTCTCACCCTTACTGCCTGTAGGAAGAAGTCCCACAGTTGAGAGACATCCCCTGCTCTGTCACGATGAAGCTAAATGAGTATTTCCATGGTAATAGGAAAAGGGAGAGATGGATCAGAGAAGGCACAAAAGAGGAAACCATCACCCCTGTTTTCCTCAGCTGCACTTGTGTTCTACCCCTGCCACTGCCTCTGCTCAGGACACAAGGAGCGATGGCAGAGGGTCCTGTCCTAGCTCCAGTTTTACAGGATACCATAGGGATATTTCCTTCTTTCTGCTCCTCAACTATTATACCACTGTGTTAAACACATTTTAGTTGGCCTTCAATAGCATGCAAATGAAGGAATTTCTGAGGTGTAAAGACAATTTAATAAAAGGATAGTGATTTAAGAACACACATAATGAAATAGTAACAAGACACTCAAGAGACCCAGCTGCAGAAACACAGTACCTTTTATAATCTTTCTTTCTTGTAGTGACTTTTAAGATGGAAATTCTCCCTTGGTTCGATAATAACTCTGTAAGAGAAACAAAGAAAATAACCAAGATTTTTATTCCATCTTGGGGAAATAGGAAGAGGGGATTATTTTTGAATAACTGGTAACATTTACATAATACTGTGAAAGTCTTTTATTTGTATCTCTCCTTGGTTCCCCTTCCTCAGTCATGCTGGTTTACAAAGAAGCATTAGCTCTGTCATCTATTCCACCACCACCTGAAATTCCAAGAAAGTAACTGGAGTATTGAAATGAAAATGTAGTATTGAAAGTAAACTCCATTAAAAGATCCATCTGATTTCTGTCCCAGTGCCACTCATACATGCATAAATCACACATTCCTAAACTTAAAATTTAATCAAATATATATTTAATTCCCCATTCATTCCTACATTTAAAAGCAAAAAAATGTTTCCCTCATAAGCACACACCAGAGCATCTTCACTTATCCAGGTCTAAATGCCATCTAGTGGCTCTAAAAATGTCAACTGTGGTTCCACAGATACACATCATCCCGTTTGACATTTTGTCTTCTAACAGCAGGGAATAACAGAAATTAGAACAGAAAATTCACCAGAAAGAACTCACTGTTTTTCAAAATCTCATTTTTTTGTTAGAGCTTTATGCAGCATTCCCATCACAGCATTTCTTATCCTAGCAATTTCCCAAAGTTAACCAGCAGGATCCTTTGTCTTGGCTTTCCACTCTCCTACTCTCTTTTTGGGAGCAAGAACATTTCAAGCAGTTGATTCCTGCAGATCAGCCTTGCTGGGTTTCACTCAGGTGAAGTTTACCCAAAAACCAGACATGTCACTGCCCTTCCATCAGCACATAGCTCCATCATGAGACCCTTCCTCACTGCTCCTCCTTGGCTTGGATGGCACAAGGCGGCCAAATAAACACCCGAGTGGTAAGTAAGGAAAAGCACTTCAATCCTGCAGACTCACTAACCACAGAGGTGCTAAAAGAAAATTCTTCATCTCTGATGTAAGAAGAGAGCTTCTTTGAAGCCTAATTTCTTTTAGCTTTTGACTCATAACAATATGACTTCTCTCCGCTAAGTAAGCTAATTTTATTTATTTCATTAAGCTAGAAAGAAATAATGCTTTACATTTAGTGTCACCTGGAACAGACAAAAACTACAGGAAAAAATACTCCCCTTGATTTTTCTTTCCTCCTTTTTCACCTGTATTTTTGGTGCTGATTCAGAGTCAAGAATACAAGCTGCCTAAGGCTTGGGATGTCCTGGTTAAGACCCAGTCCCACTACAGCATTCATGTACAGCTGTGGGATTGTTGAATCTTTTTTTATCATATAAGCTGGGAATAAAGTGCATTTGCCTTCTTCACAAGATCCCAAAATATGTATATAAAATACCAGCGCTCTTATATACACCCACAGTATTACTGGTGGTCTTCTAGTGATTATCACACCTGTTTAGCCTGAAATTTAGTGTTGATTACAAAAAAAATTCCTTGTCTTTTTAACACAAATCTCCGTGTTTCACTGTACTGTTTGAGCAGGGTGTTTGTCAGACAGTGACAGTCCCTGATGTGCTGTGTGGGTTATGGCAAACTCCTGGAGCAGACAATGCCGTGCTCACAGGGGCGCTGGCAGGAAGCCCAGCGCTGGTTTGTACTGGCTGCTGCCAGCTCAGAGCTTCAGCCCAAATCCTGGGAAGCCTGAGCTTGCTGAGGCTCATGGCCATCCTGCAAAGTCCCCTTTTCAGTCCTTGGGTGCTGCCCATTTGATAACACGACCTGTGGTACAGGGGAGAGGGGGGAAAACCCACCAGCTTGGATGGCATTACATTTAATAAAACACCGGTGTTTCATTACAAAAATACTGCTTCACTCCAGTGATATACTTTTATTACTGATTTTAATCAAGTATCTTACAGCTCTCAAATGGGCAAGGTGGAGAAAAACCTGTAATGTCTTTTCAGATTGCTCGTTATCTCTCACTTGTAACTAATTACCCCAGTTGCACTGTTAAAGACTGAGTGGTTTTATGTTTACTTGCCAACAAATGACTAAAAAAAAAAAGAAATCAGACAATTAGTCTCTAGCTATAGTAACTAATTAAGATAAATATTTTCAGAAGAAAGAACTTAACAGAATATCAAGGCACTGACACTGCAAAAATGTCTGGGAAAGTAAAGCATCTATCAGCAAAGCATTTCTTGCCAGTCAGCGAGTTCCACAATTGCATCCCCACCATACTTCACTCTTGTCCCACTCCAGTGAACATAATTGGTTATTAAAGCTTTTCTAACATGGTGACAATGTCAGCAGCTTATTAGACTACAGAAAGACTTAGGGACAAATTTTGATTCTGCACCATCGCAAATGTGTGCACTGCCAACACATGAGTACTTTTACACAAACAGCATGATGGGAAGTACAGCAGCAAGGTGTTCTACCATTCCTTTTTCTTCATGTCTTATTCTGTATCATCAGCTGTGCCTGGTCTGTGTGGTAGTCTTCTCCTCACACCTTCCTGCTCCCTCACTCAAAAGGCTTCTGAGCATCCACCCAAGCTCTTGAAAACATTTGCTTTCAGTCAGTGGGAGGAGCAGCCTTCAGCCAGGTACAGCCTGGGCAACTCCACTGGACTGCCTGGTCCTTGGCTCCCACTGTGCCACTCTAGTGCCAGTGACACGGAGCCAGTGTGACACAAACCACAGCTGGAACATGTTCTGGGGCACAGAGCAGATCCCTCACCTCTGCACAGAAACTGGTGACATTAACACTGCCTAGTGTGAGGCAAGCAAGCAGTGTAGTCCAAAATAAATGATGGACAAGCAGACTGCTTTTCAATTCAGCTGCAATACTACTATAAGCACACACTGCAAAATCTTGCCCAGGGTATGAATAGAAAGTCTTATCTTTGGCTCTCTCTGTCACTCAAACGACCTTGTCTCTGGCACTTCTGGCATTAAAATAACTAATAAGGAATTTGGATGATGTAATTTATTTGGTAGCAGAAAAATTACCTGCAGACTTGTGGCTCCAGCCCTCACTGCACACTTACAACCTCAAAGCAGCCACAAGGAAGGAATGTTTCTGTCGCTTACAGCAGCAGACTGCAGTCAGCACAACTTCGCTTGCCAACAGCTACCCCAATGGAAAAGAGACCAGTGGAAAAGAGCTCACTTACTCCCAGATTAATTTGTCTGTCCATGTTTTGTTTTATTGATTGCAAGAAGCTGATACCCTCCAATTGTATGTTTTCCTTGGCAAGAGCTTTTGTGACAGATAAATCACCAGAAGTTTGGGCAGAGCTGAATAGAGCTCTCCGAAGCGTATTTTCTGTCTGCTGTGATTTACTTAACTAAGAGACAAGGAGGTGAAAAGTAAGAATTTTCTTCCTTCACCTTACATCTTCATTTGCTAAACTGCTATTTTATTTCACAAAGAAATGTAGGGTATTCTGACTGACAGCAGAGTTTTGCTTTTATGTAAGGTATCAGATGGCAAACATGAGGTAGCTACATTACACAACTCAGTGTGTGGGTATATGCTTTGTCACAATTTGCATCAAAACATATGAAATAGTCATGGGAAGTGAGGGTTCTCCTCTTAAAGATGTGATACAAACATAATGAACAGCAGCCACCCTGCACACTCATTACAAAGCTTTCCATCAAAAGAGGTGGACTTCAAGCTGTTTGATATTTTAATATTTACACTCAATTATCTCTAGAAATTTATTTAAAACAGCATTATTTTTGTGTTACTTAGGAGCTCTGAGTTCCCTTAGAAACTCCTACTCATTCTTAATTATAGTGTAAATCAGCATGTTAACATCAAGCGAGCAACCACTAACTAAAGCAGCTGATACAAATGCAGACAAAGTTCAGACAGAAGTAGTGGCAAAATGCCCAGAAAGTTCCAAACCCCCTCTGAACAGCTCAGTCAACGTGGAGAGATACACAGACCTTTCAAAAGAGATGCGCTGGGTAATAGCAGTTACTGCCAATAAATTTTATATAAATATTACAGAAGTAGTAAAGAGCCCATGCATCAGTACACAGACATGTCACAGATAAGAACTGTGGCTTTTTAAAATGTCAGGGCTGAAAATGTACAACAGCCTATAAAATGCCACTCAAGTCATTGCATGCTACCAGTGAAGTAAATAATTTATTACAGAAACAATGGCTGAACTAACTCTGCCAAACCAGGTGCACCTATTTCCTCTACTGTGTTGCTGTGTTGATAAAGACATGAAATATTAAAAGAAAATGTATGAAATACAGAACTACAAAAGCCAATGTACAGTGATTCACTTTGCTGTGCTATGATACAAGCAAAATTAAAGCTAATCCTTTCTTCTGAAGGAAATGTCACAGACTTCTGTACATGTGGTAAATTAATATTTATAAGAAGCCCAGACAGTTTAGTGTTTTTAATACAGGACTAAGATTTCCTCCTGAACATCAAAAAGAGAAGTTGCACTCAAACAGCAGTTTCGTGATTGCAACAAACCTAAATGACAGCATTCCCAAGATTTGTTTTCCATCATGTCATTCCAATTAGCAACTCTGTACAACTGGGACATCTGCAAAATCCACCAAGTAGCCATAAATTATACATTCCTAACTCTTTAAAGTTAACACATTATAATCTTCTTATCAAGAGCCTGCTGACAGCTGCTAGTACTATGTTCCTAATAATTCTCATTACAAACAGACATTTAGGAATGGAAAAACAAGGTATACAAAGTCTAGTACCACACTGGTGCAGATACATATATAATAAGTGAGACTTTACCAACAGCATTGTTTCAAGAACTTACATAGCAATAAAACTATAACTGAACACCTTTTATTTAAAAATGTAATTTAAAATTTTACGGCCTAATATGCATAAGAATTCATCACACCCAATTAAATTAAAATGCAGCAGTTGATCACTTTTTATGAAAATTTTGAAAGGAATTTTGTTATATTACATGCTAATATGGAGTTTCATTTAATTTAGATGATGAATTATCTAATTTTGTTTTCTACTATACTAAGGGTATCTAAATTGAACTTGATAGCATTCATGGGGTAACCAAAGTCACCTTTTATGTATTACACAAAGAGGATACATTTATTCATTTAAATGGAAGGCAAAGGTGATTTTCCAAAATTCTATAATGAAATTTAATATTGCATAAAGAAGGATAAAAAAAAAAATCAATCCTGGTTGTAGTAATAATATATTAGTGCCAACAAAGTTCACAACAACTGTGGGAAACTGGTTGCAGATGTTTGTATTCTCCAGGGCAGAAATTCCTCTCTCAAGCAAGCCAGACCCAGTCCTGTAACCATACGGTTAAGACAGCAGATTTTCCAAAGCAAGTTGGAATTTTTAGAAGAATCTTTGTTCACAGTTTTAATTCAAAAAGGAAAGCTGCAATTTGCAATCAATATCCTACTGCAGCCACAGAGCACAGATGAGCCGCTGCAGCACAGCAGAGCCATGTCCCAGTTCCGCGGGGGTGACAATGACAGCAGCCCTGCGCAGGCAGCACCGGCAGGTGTTCTGTGCTGCTCTGACATTGTCCTGGCGAGTTCATGATGCTGCACTCGCTGCCCCTGGCCAACAGCTTCTGCCCTGGCAATTACACTGGCAAGGGTTCAACTTGGAACAAGAGCAGCTACCAGACAGTTTGTCAAGCTAGGAAATTTCTTACCAAAAATATGTACTTGAAAAATGTCCAGCTCTTTCTGTGCCCAAACGGAAGAAGAAAATCAGCCTGAGTGAAAGCTTAACTAATAATATTTTGTGAATAAAATTATAGGGTAGCCTAACTTAAGAACTGTTTTCCTGATAATTTGCATTGCTGCAGATAAATCTGAATACTCGTAATAGTCTAAGCTGACCACTAGAACGACCACATGCAGTCACTACTAGACCAGCATCTAATGCTTGCATAAGGCCTTCTGCCACAGACAGATTACTATCACATGCTAATAAAGGTAAAAGAAAGGAACAAAAAGATACAGGTAAGATTGGAGAAATGACAATTGACAGGGAGAATGACAATTTGCTGGATGTCAAGAGTTTGAGTGACAAATCTCCAGAATCTCAGAAGTAATTCTTAACACCTAAGTGATGCCTTCCTCCTGTCCTTAAAAAAGACACAATTGAATGAGGCCTCAGTCACGTCTCTTACAGTTCTTCACATGAAGCAGATTTTTTTTTTTTTTTAAACAAGAACTTAGAAAAGTAACTTGAAAAAAGGGGAGTCCTGTAGTAAACCTGCAGAATCTATAGCACTCTCCTGGGTAGTAGGAGCCGCACACATCTTCCAGAAAACTGGCAAGGTGGATGTGTGTGTATGCAGGCAAACTTAATGAACACTCCCAAAGTAACAAAATACATATAAACAGTTAGGAAACCAAATGGTAAGTAGTCAGATCATTTCAGATGGGCTGGCATTCTTAAAACTTTATGTTCCACAGAAGCACTGATTTGACTAATGAGGTTTTTGCAGTAGAAACTGCAAGAATGCAAAATCTGTACCTGCATGAGAGAGGAAGAGCACAGCATGTCTGTCTGACTTAGACAACAATTATGTATATTCTCTTTAATTGCATAACAATGTTTCCATTTGTCTTTGTTTAAAAATAATTTAATAAGTTCTGTTTATTAATGACGAACTGAAGGCAGAAGTTCACATAAGAGAAAAAGTAAGGCCTCCACTCAGTCATGCCCATGGAACAGTGTGATATTAGCACAGATTAGGATCACTAATACAAATTGCTTCAATAAAGCAAAGGCAAAATTAAAGGTGAATTACTGTAGTAATCTAAACAGAAAAACAATTTCCAAGGAAAGATATAAATAGCATCCAAAATTGCTGCTCTAAGAATGTAAAACAGATGGGTAGGGAGAATATCTAGGGACAGAAGAAATCAGTCATTTGCAGTTGATACAGATGAGAGCTTAGTAACCTTTCCCAGCCACCTGGGAATTCACACAAAAAAGCAGGGATAGCTTAATGAAGGAAGAAGGAAATACGAAGAATATTTCTATTCCAATCCCAGAACTCTTACAAGCCTCATGCTTCATTCTAATGCATTCAGGCTACTGGGCAGTCATTGCATTCAGGCTATTTAAAGATACACCAACATATTCAAACACTAAGCTAAGGTCTCTCAATTCCCAGGACAAACAAGAGCAGCTAAAACATGCACTGCTAAGTTTCCAGAAGTATGTGTTCCCACACTTGCATGAAAGTTCTGTAAGTATCTATAATCTCACATTAATTGAAGCATGGTAAATATATACATTTACTAACAGAGTTTGTTTCTTAGAGTTTTCAGTGCATACGTTTAACAATCGTAGAATTGTAACAGTTTGTTGGGTTTATTCTAGTCTTTAAACACTGAAAGAGTTCAGCCTCTTCTTTTAAGAGGATTAAAACATGAAAGCAGCAGGAATTTGGTTATCCAGGCACTTCTGAAGCAAAATTATTTGTTTTGCCACACTGCTTCCTTTTTTATGGTGACTGCTCTCATCTTTTTCATGTATTACTGTAGCTCTTCTAATACAGAAAATTTATTACAAATCTACTGTAAAGAAGTTGAATCAATTATTTAGACCTATATTAAAAAAAATAAACTACTTGTTTTGTATTTATCTTTAAGGCAAATTGAGAGGGTTTACATGAAAACATATTCCTACAATTATAACATCTTGCTAATTTCAAGCAACTTCTTGTTGTTTTTCTAAGAAATATTGGGAGGATAGGCTACAGAAAACCTAATCAAGAAAGAGGGTTGGGATTCTGAGACAGACAAGCCAGTACTTAAAATAGAAAGGAAAAAAAAAGAAAAAAAAAAGATGGGGGAATAAACTCATATCACTAGAAACTTGGCAATTACAATAAACTGCTAAATCTATTACAGTGACATCCTGACCTCAGTCCCAAATTCTGCATTCTTCTCCCAGTGGAGACACAAACAAGAGAGCAAAGGTTTTTGAAAGGCCAAATGAAGCAGTGTAGTACTGAGGAGAAGAGCACATGCTAGAAAGCCTGGCAGTGAAACACACTGACACCAAACACATTTGTGGGCAGAAACACTGGCAAGGAAAGGCACTCAGGAGAGCAACATTTACAGTGTGAACAGAACAGCAGTGCCACGTGTGAAGCAGCCCTGGCAGCATGTGCCAAGGTGTGACCCTGGAGAACTGTCCAGCTCCTGTCCAGAGAGCCTCAATCCTGTATTTATCCCTCTCGCTGGATGGGCTTCATGTGGCTGCTGTGGTACTGGACAAAAATCTGAAGTAGCAAAGGACTAATTCATATTAAATGCTAATTTTTATATGTGATTTAGTGACTGCAGAGAACGGTCTCTGTGTCTAGACAGAGGAAAACAAGAAGGAAAAAAACACATGCCAGCAAACAAACAAGGAAAATAAGGTGAACAGTGAAGAAAGCACACACTGAGTCTGTCCTAGGGAGCCACTGCTGGTCAGGAAAGGGAACAGGTAATTATTAGAAGAGAAATAAACAGGAAAACAATTCATATACATTTGCTCCATACTACAGTCCCTGCTCTCCATGTTGATAGAAGGATTAATACACATTCCTGGTAAGAACAGTAAGCGTGGAACTGCATTGCTTTAAAGATTTATTCATTTATCAGAATAGATTTGATACACCTGTTGAATCTGTTTTTCAGTACCATACAACCTTTCCCCTTTTGCTCATAAAAACCACAGAAATGAGAACAATTGAGGTCACAGAAGTAGCAGTGGCACAGCATTTGGAGGTGTGGATGCACAGTGCCACGCTGGGATCTCTGGGCTCAGATGTAGTTGAGATCTCACGCCTTGCAGAACCTTTCAGCTGAGCACTCTGCTCACTGCAGCTCAGGCTCAGGGAGTGGAGCAGCACAACAGGGACTAACACAACATGAGAAACCACACAGCAGTAAAAAGCTGACAGATCTAATTTTAGTTTTGCCAGCCTGGACAGTGTCCTCGCAACAAGCACCAAGTGCGATAAAACTGACGAACAGGACCGACCGCCAAAAACACAGAAGCAGCAGCTCCATCACACAAGTCTTATTTGCATCTTAAATATTTATAATGTGCAGATTTAAGAGACAGAATCTGGCTGCACATCTGTTCTTTCAATCTGAAGGGCTGCTGCTGGATGGGAGCAGCCAAGCAACTGCAGATCCGGCAGTCCCGACACTCACGCGGGGCTGTGCCGGCTCCAGCACCTCAGGGCTGGGGCACACCACGAAGGCTCAGCTGCCAAACTTCTCCCCTCTCCTTTTATTATTCCTCTTGAATGATTCAGCGATGTCTCTCGTTTCTGTGGCATCAAAAATGCAGCTAAGGATTGATGATGCCAAAAACACAGACCTCAAAAAACCCTCAGCTTGACTAGTTAATAGAGAAGGGAAATATATTTCATACAACTACCTTGGAAACAAGCAAGATATTTTGATTTTAAATCACAACAGTGTCACAGGCATTAGGCGCTTCTCAGATCTCAAAACATAAAGAAATGAAACAGATCCTACAAATACAGTATCAAATATAATGACACCATATCAGACTTGCAAAACTGCACAAAAAAGATACTTGTCTAAGACTTGCCAGAAAAATTGCAATGAACTAACAAGTAATGATATACTTTATATTAAAAAAATGCAATCAACCTGAGTAGTCTGAAGAAAAAAAGCTTCTACATACTCAGCTGCTCTTATAATGCTACTAAATCTCCATGATAATATAAAATAAGCTGCTATTCCCTCTAGGCCTCATCTGAGTCCTACTGTTCTTCTCCCTTAGAAAGGGAGATGGACTTTTCCATGTGTCCAGAGGCCAGACACTAAAAGAGAGCATGAAGCAAATATACCTTCCACTGAAACCCTGTCATTAACCTACTTTGATTAACAATAACAGAGTTTTAATAACATAAAGTGAATTTTATGGTTTTAAGTAAGATTTTTTTCATCCACCGAAGTGCCCCATAAATTTCTGTAAATTTTGGTAAAGCCATTAGCATATATTTTCCAAGAGTTGGTATATGCATAACCTTATTATTAAAAACTCTAGCGGGCACTCTCACTGTTAACCACAGTCAGTCCTACATGAAGGCAACAGGAAATTAGATTGTGGAAGAACTACGTAATTTTACTCTAGATGTTAATTAAAAGAAATCACTACAGCCAGAGAAGTTTAAATCAATAAGAGAATAAAAGTCCACGTTTAGGTGAGATCTAAATCCAAGGCTAAGGCCACAATAAATCTTAACATTACTCGGCCGTGTTCACTGATGCTGAGACGTACAAATTGCAGCCTCTTTGCTGCTGAAAGTCACAATCCACCATTCTTTTAATGAAAAGTTGTTTAGGAATATGACTGAGCTTTCATTATTAGGTCTCTGAGAGTACAGTTTTGAAGGGCATATTTTAATTGTATGTGTGTCAATCATAAACCCGCCCAACTGTCATGGAAACACACAATCATGAGGAGTCAAATTATTAACTTGGCAGCTGAAACAAAAGTTTTATTGCTGCAATTGACTGAAACTCTCTGGTTTGCATATATTAAGCTGAATGGAATTACAGTAATGGCCATGCTGCTGGACACAGTGCTCTGTCAAGACTTTAAACAGATTTAGTACTTAAATTCTTTGTAGAAAACATGCATTATTCTGACTGTATTTAAGCTAGAGCTATCAGGAGAACGCTTGGTCCTTAATATCTGTAATGACATAATCATGCAAAAGGAAATTATTTAGACTGTCTGACTGTGAGCTCAGTTTCAGGAGCTGGCTGTTGAAACGAGTAGATGTAATTAATTATACTAATTTACATGCATATGTAACCTGGATACAATAGAGACACCACAGAGAACTCTAGCATTTCTTTTTACATCTTCATTTCGCAGCTGCACCCAACTCCACACTTGTGAAACACTAAGAAGAGGAATTTGAAGAATGTGCAGTAACATTTAGACATGTCTAAAGGGTGGCATTTGCCTCCCTCCCAAGTGTCAAGGAAAGGAGAAAGAAAACTGAATAATGGAGAAATTTGGCAGGGCCAAGCAGCATCTCCAGATCCCAGCTTTATCAGACAGAAAGCAGGAGTTCTATCAGCAGCTTTTAATCCCCTTCTGAAATCAGTCAGTCACACCAGAAGCAGAACCAAGTGATCAGACATCTTGTAACATTCCAAACTGACAATTCAGAAAATTAACTCACTGAATTATTTGTCTCAGTCCTCTGCATAACCTGCACAGGCTACTGTCAGCAAAGTCAACTCTGAAGTTTCAAATCCCTAGAAAACTCAAAATACTGTCTGATGTCCAAAAAATATAAAAAGATGCTGAAAATGCAGAAAGTAGAAGAAACTTTATAATTCCATTCATCAGTAACAACCTAATGAAACACCACTATTATCATCATAATGCAAATATTTTACATTACAGAGAATATTTTACATTTATAGAGATTTTCAACTTGAAACTTCAATGTATTTTCCAAGTGAAGTAATGTTAGCACCAGTAATTGCTATTGGAGACACACCATGATGTATCCAAGGAAAATGTACAGCAAAACCTGTAATTAAAAGGAATTTTTTACTTTCATAACCCTATTCTGATTCTTTAATCACTATGCTGACTGCTAAGAATGGGGAAGCTCAAAAGGAACCAAAAAAATTCCATTAATCCAAACCTGTAGATAACAGCACATATTTCCACATGCAGTTATGATTTCCTGCACATATGAACTGGTGTGTTCAAACATCTTTTGAAGTAATTTTCAGAGTATCTGTGAGAATTTATTAACTTCAGTGCTCATTAGCTGCAGTCTGGGTGTATGTGAGTGCCCAGAGCCTGCAGTGGTGCCTGAGCAGCCAAACTACAGCTGGAGGTTTTAACTTCAGTATTTTCAGCATAACTATGACACACCAACACACAAGCTCACACACATTAAGAGGTACACTCCAAATTACAAGAGTGCTGCTGAAATCTTATGTCATTTTATGAGAGGAACAGATTGTTTTCATGTAGTTTCTATGTAACTTTAAACTCGGCTGTTTCACTTCACTGTATGTAATATTCTTTTTAATTTATGAAATTTCTACAATTTTTTTCTTATTACAGAAATTAAAAAGATCATATCAGAACATTTGCTATAAAACTGGACACCTTAATTAGCTATAGAAGACTTAGACTGCAGAAAGTCCTCAGGCTTAATCTGGGAAACCGGAAACAAAAGAAAAGGATGAAGAATTTATTTATTGGGAAAAATCTAACACAGCCACATGTAACCAGATTAAATACTTTATCCAGGACAGAAACAGGAATGGATAGGGTTGTGGGTATTAGTTTGGCATGGGGGAGGGGGGGTAGTGTTCCTTCAGCTTTTCTTGGTTTGAGGTTTGGCTGGTTTTTTTAAATAGTGTCAGAGCAGTTTCCTTCCTATCTTGGAAACACAGTGAGGCAATAATAGAGTGAATGGATGAACAAGAGTCTGGTGTGTTGCTCCCTGCAATCAAGGCAGGCACAGTATTTCCCATTTTTGATGGGCCACCAGTCCTTCATACCATTTACAGTAAGTCTCAAGAAAAATGACCCCTTCTCTGTGTGCGTGTGTCCACTGTGCCCACAAAGGTTTGATGGGAAGAGCAGCAGGGATGGACAACTACTCACATCCATCAACAACGCAGTTACTGAAGCAATGTCAGATACAGCCCAATTTGGGAGAACACTGGAGTAAAATAAAAGCAACTGAGACTGTCAAGCTGTATCTGAAACTGTGGGACTCTTGAAAACGACAGCTGAACAGAAAAAAAATGAAACCAATTTCAGGGGTACAGAAATAATTTTTCAGGTTTTAGAGACAAATATCCCCAAGTGAATATTTGTTCATGTTCTATTTCCATTTCATAAAAGACTTAGGAATTATATCAAATTAGGTAATCTGGGTGCAGTGTTCATCTTGAATAGTATTGAGTATCTAGTTACCTAGTCATAGCCCTGAAATTTTATTCCCTTCCTTCAAAGTTCTTAGGTTTATTGTAAAATTGCATAACCTTCACATTATTCCTTCTCAATGTTGAACTGCTCTTCTGATTCCAATCAGGAAAAAAAATCAGATCACTAAAAAATCCTCTTTATCCAGAAACACATGAACAAAGCTAAAAATGTCACTCTACATGCTGTGCTTTCAATTCAGACTATTATATCAATTTATTCAGAATCACTCACCATCAGCTGCTCTTGGACTTAAACTTCTCCACCCCTTACTAACACACAAACTGCCCAAGACAAGAGGTACTACTGATGATTCTTGTTACACAGAGAACTATTCCCCCCGATACATCAAATTCATAAATAAATGCATAGACTGTGTCAGAATTTCCTTTGAAGAACAAAGCTATGACAGCTAACATGTTCTATTAAACAGTGAGAAAGGAATGGATGCAGCACTGCACCCTGTACTCATGCCATTAGCCCCTCCTGGAGCTGGGAAAAGTGGCCACAAGTGCTACTGCCCTGAAGCCACGGTTTTGGGGGTATGAAATTTCATGCCACAATATCTAAAAATATGTAGAAGCTGGAACAAGTTCAACATCAGCACAAGTCTCCTGAAGTATAAGACTGGCCTTAAATATTTCAGGTATTCCAGCAGACTGCAGACTCCGGCTCCTAAAAGTGCCAAGGAAAAGCAGAGATGAACTTACAGAAGTGCTTTGCAGGATAGAGTTACACCCAGAAGGAATGGGGGCTGCCATCCTGGGTAAGAATCCAGATGCTCTACTGCAGCCTGAGTAGCACAGGGCTGCACAGGAAGAGCTCTCTGAACTCCTTGCAACACGGTGCAATGCAGTGGTTTGCTCTTAGATCTCTGAACCTGGAATCTTTCAGTCAAGAGAGCTCTTTTGCCTACATTTTACTATGATGTAATCTAAAACGACTTTTTATTTTTGTTTGTTTTTTACAAGCAAAGACACTCATATTTACAGTGTTTTGCACTTCTGCTGGGTCTCCTAAAGCTGTCTGTTTTGTCTGCAACCAACTTCTGATAATTTGATCTGGGTGGTCTTCAGGACATGAAGGAAATTGGTGTACTGCACCTGTTTTTTCAACACATGTAATGATTAATGTCCATCTTCGGTGTTGTTCAGATATAGCAGTCCAAAAAGGTAAAAACTGCGTTTGAGAACTTCTGTTCCACTTCTGCTTGTCACTTAAAACTTTGCTTGCTATTTATTCCAACTCTTTAAAATTTCATACTTGAGAAATTTCATGCAACAGTCCTTGCAAAATCTGGTTTGATAGACAGTACTTTGAAGATAAAACCCAGACAGATATTTTTTAACCACTAGAATTGTCTAGTAGTGAATTTCTGCTGCTACAGAAAGAAGCAGCAAATGCCTGAAGGAGAATTTCACTTGTTTGGATTGTTTACTATAGAGATTTAATTGACACACCAGCAGGTTATTTTGCTGATCTCCCTGCCTGTACTCTGGTTCTGCTCACAGATGAATCAATGATGTTGAAATCTTGTTACCTGCCTCTGTGGCTTTGAAACATCTGACTGTGCAAATTACTATTTTTATCCCTTTTCATTTGATAGGCTAGCTGTGTTATGCCCAAAAATGTCATAAGGAGACATTATCTCCTGTTTTAGCAATTCAGTACACCTTATAATTAAGAAATATTTATTAACATTCCCGTATCTGTCAAGCCATTAACCCCACACAACACAAATGAAATTACATCTCCCTGGAATCCTGCTAAGATAAAGCAGGATCAAGATTAAAAACTCTTGCAGCTGATCTTAAGGCTTCTTTTTATGGTGGTCACTCTTCACTGTGAGGGCAAACTGCTACGCGGAATGTTACCTGTAAGAGCAAGTAACCTGCCTGAATGACTGGGAAAATGCCAGGGGTTTTGGTTTGCTTTTTTGGGGGAGGGGCTAGTGTCTGAATTTGCTCCAGCTCTGGAGTTACCCAGAGGGGTCTGGCAGCAGCAGGTCAGGGGTGCAGCCATCGCCTGCCCTGGGTAACACGTGCCCCCTCCTGGCAAACCCAAGCAGTGTTCTGTCTCATTCTGAATCTCCTTTGGGATAAAATGCTTTTCAGTGCCCAAAATGGTGAACTCTGATAAATACACAGAACCAGTACCTTTGCCTTGAGTCAGGATGTAATGCATTGGCAGAACAACCTGTGTTGGGACTAACCAGGAAGGAGTGTCTTTGAGGTTTCTAAGATTTCTTTGAAGATTAAAGCAGAGACTTTAGCAGAGATACAAGCAAAGATTTCTAAAGAACTCTAAAACTGAAAGTGCAAAGGAAATGGTAAAATATGAAACATGCCTTTCAAGTGTAGCAGGAAAAAATTATTTATTTCTCTACTGGTTTAACTGCTTTGCAATATTTTAAGACTATATTTTCTTCCTTCAGGTGCAGGAACTCTAAAAGACATGACTTCTACCTACCACAGTTCCTTAACGCATCTTAACAACCTCAAGCATACTGTATTTCCTATTTCCCTTCTCCTGCATCCCTTCTGCACTGTCCCAAGGACACTGCCCATGTTTGCACATTTCCCCATATGGAATTACAGCAAGTAAACATAAATGGGAAATGCATCCCCTCCTGCAGAGGGACGCGATGCCCTGAGATGGGCAGGAAGAACTGGCACCTGGCAGACACTGGACAGTATTCACTCAGCTCACAGTGAGTGCCACTGGCAACAACAGCAACGCTTCACTAGGAGCATCTCAAGTGTTGCTGCTTTTTCCAACCAGCACAATTCTTGTTCTCTGTCTGGTCTTTCCTCCCTTTACTTTCCACAAAAAAAACCAGAACTAACTCAGTAACATTTCAGTTAAAGCTTTCTTGCTCCAGACTGTTCTCTGGTTCTGTACCACCCATCCATTTACCCAGATCATTGGGGGGATTACAATCCTTTCCCCAGCTTATTTTCTCCAAGGAAAAATGAAAACGGCAGAATGTTTCTTGCCTTATCTACTCCTCATTGATGCAGAGCTCTATGGCTAAAATGCTCATCAGTATCAAAAGCCTGGGCATGACTGAACTTTAAAAAAGCTAAACACCAACTGGTTTGATTTATAGACCCAGGAGACCAAGTCAATTACAAAAGATTAAAGTAAAATTAATTTTCCATTCAGAGCTGTCTTTAAAATGTGCCTTCTAGCCTGAAAAATATAAAAATTTGTATTAAGCAGATTGCATAATTGCTTCTGCTGGGCAAAATGGCTTCAAATTCTACCTTCATAGTTGTCATGTATCCAGAACATACCGAAGATCCACCCAGGCAAGACAAAATCTATTAATTTTTCCCCCCTATGCCGCTCCACTGAGTTCTGTGGACTTGGACAAGCACTGAATATAGAACATCTCAAGCTGTACCATCCTGATGGTATCTCTGTAACTGGACTGAGTCTCTCTGGCATCTGTTTGGGAAGCACAGCATAAGGCAAGTTCATCAGTTCAAACCTCATAAAGAGATGGTGCAGATGCACACCAGAGCAGATATTGCAGACTTTATTTTCCATTTGAGAACTTTGCATCTTTTAGGTAATGCACATACATAAATACAGAACATAAGCATAACAGCTTAAGAGATGCAATCTGGGATATTTTAAGCTTCATAAGAGTTTGCAGTTTTATGACAGCATTAAAATGCTCTTTGATTCAGCTGCAGGTTAACACACGGTGCCCCATTTTCATTTCTGTGATAGCTGGATGTTAAATTCATGTGGCACGTGCAGCAGAAGGGAAGCAGCCAAGGATGAGTAACCCCTGGCAGGCAGCAGGCAGGGCTGCACGCCTGGCAAGGCTCCCAGCAGTGGAGCTGCTCGGGAAGGGGCGGCTGTCAGTCCTGCCACAGGTATCCGGCCCTCAGCCACTCACACAAGTCCCTGTTGCGATGAACTCTCTGTGTGTAGAGACAGGAGGCTAGACTTCATTTCAGAAGGCTGATTTATTATGTTAAATATTATATTAAAATGCTACATTAAAACTACACTAAAGAACAGAGAGCACAGAGAGATCAGAAGGCTCCACAAGAATAGAACAGAATAACAAAATCCTGTCACTGCTCACAGCTTTGGCACAGGCAGCTGTGATTGGTCATCAATGGAAAACAATCCACATGGACCAATCATGGATGCACCTGTTGCATTCCACAGCAGCAGATAGATGTAATTGTTTACATTTCTCTCCTGAGGCTCCTCAGCTTCTCAGGAGAGGAAAAATCCCAGCAAAGGATTTTTCATAATATCACGGCTACAAGTCCCCACATCACAAACAACAAATTCACTTCCAGAACTAAACTGTCTCGTAAATTCTTGTCATTCAATATTGTAATTGTATTTCTGTGGCTTAGATTGTGGTAAGGGGGAATGAAGCAAGCAGGAAGTGAAGGCTAACTGTGAAAGGTTAAACTCCCTTTTATACCAAAATCATTTTGTTATGAATAAGGGACCTAGAAAAGAAGGACTGCTATTGATGAGCCAGCGACAGTATAGAAACTTCATCAATTGCTGAGGTTATTTAGAGTGTCAGTACTGAAAGATTTGAAAGCTTCTAATTTTGTTCTTCACAAAAGAAACTCCCTGTTGTTAACAATTTCACAATGAATTTTCAGCATTCAACTTCAAATCAGAATCAGTACTGGAGCTTAATACTTCTATCTTATGTACTAAATCAAACATAAAGCTCAAATTCTGGGCAGAAAGCATTGCCAGCTATTTACAGTTTAGGCAATTCCTTTGTATAGATAGTATATTAATCTATATATCTCAATCCAGCAACTGAAGTCTGACTACAGAAATATCTTAAATATTAGTTTACGTACTCAGTGGAGTTCTGCTCCAACAGCACCTACATCAATCTAAATAAAGTATCCAGTACACAGATACTATTTTAGGTGCCTTTTGCTTCTGTTTTAGTAGGTGTAAAGAGAACAGTGGGCACAATGATATTTAAACAGAAAAGAAAGTACAGCTTGGTTTCTGCAGTGACACCGAATGCAATCAATCTGCTAACACCTGACACCCGGTAAGCTCACAGTATCCATAAAAAGTATTACTATGTGTATGTGTTAGAAACATCCATATTCTTGGCTCCTTTCTCTCCTGTAAAGCAGGAGAATGGAATTGCTCTCCTGAGACTCATAAACAGATTTTGATTTCATCCAGGAAAACTTTCATCTTTCTCTTTGCAACAAAAAAAGTTTTCCCACCTCATCTTCTTTGCAGCTTCAATAAACCTGTATGATCCATGGCTTTGTGGATAGAACAGCAAGTTCACAGCACTAGATAAAAAAATACCACAACCCCACAGGAAAAAACGATTTTTTGAGAGCTGTTTACAGCTTGTAAGACAAAAGAAATTAAGATACATTTATATTAAACAAATGTAGCCTTCCCTTGTTTCTTATGGGTTCTATAAAACATACTTTATTTCCCTCCATATATCCTACCCTTATGTGTAATGGCAGTTTCATAAGCCCTGACTCAAAGAGAATAACTTCTGCTGGCCAAAGAAATCAGCCCTGCCTATGGTCTGGGAGATTTGCCAAGGAAAAACAAGCTCTATGGTAAAGGTCATTAGGAATGAGAAAGATTCTTTACGCTGTGCTGAGTACAGACACTAATCCACTTCTTTTGGTAGGAAGTGTGCAGGTAGGGGATGAGCACATGGTAGTTCCAGACTCTTCCACTCCTGCTTTTCTAAGTATAATCAGGCAGCCATCCATTTTGACCTGCTTTCCTTTTGGCTTTGATGTCATGCACTACAAACCCTAGCATTATGCTTACTAGGACAAATCTATTGTCCTGTGCTAGAAATCCTCTCTAATAGTGTGGGGGATGCTGGCAGTAAGGGCAGTAAGTCAGTTGGCTGCTGTTATCATCAATCAAGCATGAAGGCTCTGCTATTCTGAAGCCTGAATTCTTTATCTAACTGATTAGTCATACAGGCCAACTGTATGACAGTATTGCTTCCCAACTCCCACCACAGAACTCCTCAATTTGGAGTATTAAAAACCCAGCTGATGAGGTCAGTGTTGCATGACAGAGGAAAAGGAGGAAGCACGGCAGCAGAGGACAGAGGAAGAGATACAATCCCCTTATCCCTACAGATCTTCATGCCAAAAGGAAGTGAGTGAAAGCTTGAAAATCAATTCAAAAGTACATAAAGCACGAGAGGCCAGCAAGGCAAGCACCAGAAAGCTATTTTTAAGGGTCAGAGTGAATTAAACATACAAAGAAATTAAGCATAGCAAGGAAACAATCATACTGCAGAATTAGCATTTCTTCTCCTGTTTTTTAGACAACTAAGAAAGGCATTTCAGAAGAAGAGTATCAGTAACATAATTCAGTTGTATTTGCTTTTTGCTGTGCTCAGGGAGGTTTTCTATTTCAATAGTCCACATAAGAAAAAGAAACGGACCCCTTAAATAACATTCCCTTGTTATTTTCTCTTTCACATTCTGTACTATTCCCCATAGAGACCTTTTATGTCAAAGGTGGCCTCTTCTAACTTTTTAGGAAAGTAACTACTCAGCTATTTCTCCCATCCAAGAAAAAGAAAAACACCTTGCTCAAGAATCCCATTTCTGGATTGTAATGTATTTCACTTTTCTCAAACACCCCTACACATGCCCACATGCCTGCTTGCCAGGAAAGCATTAATTCAGGAATTTGACAAGGAGCTATCAATATTTTAGCCCCAAATCACTCTTCATTCTGCTTCTTTGACCTACACAAACCTACTTTATATGCTCATGCAGTTTCTCTTGCATTTTTCTTTTTCTGCTGTAAGTCACACTTGGTTACAAAAACCTTTGCATGTAACTAATTCCAATTGTATCACAGCCAACAACTTAATCTAAAAGGATAAGCATTTACTATAATGATCTCCACACTATACAGCAGACAGGCACTAAAATAAGATGCTTTACCCATAAATGTCTACCTTTGGATTAATGTCTTCCATCTTACAATTTTGCCAAGGAAAATTTTTTTATTTAGAAAATTATCTTAAAAGCTAAGTTACCAACCCAGAGATGTCTTTCTGTTTCCCCTTTTTTCCAGCACCCAGCACCACTCTGCTGTTTTACAGCTTTCAGATACTCTGGAGGTCCATGTCACTGGTCCATAAACAGCTGTACCCTAAGTGACTCGCACACAGCTTTTGTCTCCAGTGCAGCATAGGAGAGAGCCAAATATTATGCACTATACCAAGGGTCTCTTCTGCTGTTTAAAATATTCCATTCTCACCATACCTGCTGGTTTCAATATTCAGAAGTTAAAGCACTGCTGAGCAGGCACCCAGTGGGATTTCAGAGCAGAATGTAAGGAGGAACTACTGGGAAAAAAATAATTCTGCAATGATGGAGTCCTGCAGTTAGAAAATGCTCCAGTTGCAAAGCCCTCTCCCACCAAATGCTGGGGATATGAAACAAGAAAAAACAGATGTGCCTGCCCTGCCATGCTCATCAGATAAACCCATAAATACACCTTCACAGAGATGCCTGAAGTATGTGCCACATAAATAAATATTAATCTAAGTACAATCACAATGCATGACAAATAAAATAAGCATGTTGTGCATGTGGATATTCTCTAGCACATTGCTCTACTGTCCTCTATCAGACACTGATACATATAAAAACAATTGTGTAACAGCAAGAGGAATATTTTGTATTTTATATTCTTTATAACAGAAGCTGGCTTTTTAAAATTTAGTATGCATCCACAGAGACTTAACCACAGCTGGATTCTTCTCTAGTGAGTTTCTTGGGAAAGGACTGACTTAATTTTCCTCATTTGTACTGTGCCAAGTACAGTATGGTCTTAGTCCCAACTGGGGCCTGCAGGCACTGTTACAACCGAGTCACCAAACAAGCAGGGTGATGTTCTCAATACAAAATTCCTCTGTTTTACAGGGCAGCTTGAAAGATGTGAGGATAAAGCACCACACCAGTGGCAAACATGCCTTGATTGTACTTTTAAAATAGCTGCTTACTCCTGGTTTTTATTGCTTACTCCTCCATTCTCTCTCATGTTTCTGTTACTACCTCTACCTGGGGAGATAGTTTACAGTTATTATTTGTTCCAAGAGATGCTTAACTTTCCCTAAGAAAAGCATTTAAGGAGAACCATGTACAGCATTAAAATGCAGGGTTAAAATAGCCCTTTTTCTTTTTCTTTTTTTTTTTTTTTTGCCAGCATTCCTGAATAAATAGGCTGAAACATTTATTTTTCAGCTACTAATGACAGAATAAGTGTCAGACATAGCTCAAAAAGTTCTAGTAGAGCTCTCTGCAGCTTAAATGTTAAATTTATTCATATTTGATTCCACCCTCAGAAAGCCAGTTCTCTTCTGTCTTTCATTGTTTATATTAGATATAGTGAATCATGGAAATAAAGTGACATGAAACCACATTTACACTAAAGAAATCATCCCACATCTTTTCAGATTCTCTTTTCTGCTATTTCCGTCCTATGCCTCCTATTGAGTCTGTGAGATTGATTACCCAAGCAAGGGCTAAGCATTTATTCTTGACTCCAGTTATTTAGCTGCTCACGTTCTCATCTTAGCAGGCCAATTTAGAGGAAACAGATGCATTATCCATCAGTTCCAGAATCTGAATGAGCATATACAGGACAGTCTGTCTGACCTGTGCCTTACAAACAAGAAAGTGACAGTAATGCTAAGCACAGATAATGATGTGAAAGTACCATTAGGTGCCTCTGCTGTGTGTGTGTGAGCTGTGGTACCCTACAAGAGATGGCTCTCCCTGCATGGAGCAGGGCAAGGGCAATCAAATGCCTGACTGCAGCACCTCTGACACTATGAATGCAGGGCAGCACATCTTCCTAAAACTGAACTGATGTATTTAAGGTATTAAGTTGGCCACAGACTACCAGAAAGAACATATCCTATAGGAGTGGACACATTCTATGGCCAATATGGCCAATATGCAATGGGAAGAACCCCAACTTATACTCACAGGAACAATCCTACCAACTATTACTGTGACATTTCAACACTGAACATATTTAAGTCATATTGTGTGTCAGACACAGAGAGTGTGAGGGCTCAGTATGTGAAAATGGGGGTTTTCTTACTGTTTAGCTCCAGCTAAAAGGGTTATAGTTTATGGTTTATGACTGAGTGAAATCTGACAAAACTCCAAACCACTCACATATGCTCAGTCTTACAAGGATGCCATAAAAGGTTTAAAGACATTGCTCTAAAGAAGGTTTGAACCAGATGACCTCCAAAAGTCCCTTCCAACATATATTATTCAGAGATTTTAAGACAAAACACATTCTGGTCTCTAAAGCCTTCAAAAAGGACCCACACCTTGAGGCTTTATTAATCTGAATTTTCAGGAGGTCAAATGCTGACAGAAATTGGGCATTAGCAATTCCTTTGAAGTCAATGGAAATTACAGCCCCTCACCCCTTCAGTAGGTTTTGATTTAGAGATTTTAGTGTGACTACTATCATGAAGACAGGTTTGGTGTAGAAACTCTGGTATAACTTCTCTGCCTCTCTCCCTCCCATCCCAGCATACCTTCACACACAGTCTCCATCCCACATCAGACATCCTTCTTCACCCTACTCATCTGCTTGCAAACACTTCCTTTTACAACTACCCAGTGGAATCACAGCACAGGAACAGGAGAGGCACTCTTAAAGGCTGACTCCATGTTCTCAGCCACCTACAAAGCCAAGTTACTAATCATGGGATAATCTCAAAGCTATATATCATCATGGAAAGGAGCTGGTACATTCTACTAATTACAGCTTTATCAGGAGGCTAGGAACATTTTCACTCAGAACTAGCACAAATACTGATCTCTTTAAATGCAGCAGACAGAAAGAGCTCCCCCTGCTTTCCAATATACAGCATGTGCTGTTGGGAAGCTTTATTTTAAAGCCAGATATGTAAAGGCAAAATGAGATTAACAAGCAGTTTCAGCATTGTGAATTCCATACCCAGACTGCATAAAGTTCAAGCTGATCATTCCAAATTAACTTACCTTTCTGCAAGAGTGACAGTGAACACAATACATCATGCTGGAAGAATCCTTCCTGTACTTTTAACTGACAGGCCAACATATAATTAAATGAAATCTGTTTACAAGTCTCGAAGTATTTTTGAAGTACTGTTGCAATTACAGCACTCAAATAACACATTCTAGTTTCATTTCCACTGCCACCCACCCTTTCATCACATTTCTGTATGGAAATTCCATCCAGAATGAATCTTGCTCCACGCTGGCCACAGCACAATCCCCTCACGGCTACTGCTGCCCGTAGCAACAAGGGATGGAGAACAAGACCAACAGAGAGACGGGTGATGACTACTCAAAATAATTCCAGCATTAAGAGGCAACAAAGGATCCTCTCTCTCTCTCTTTGGACTCACTAGGACCTACATCACCGAGACAAAGGATATGTTGCCAACTTCTCAGACAAACTGCATCAAAGATGCTGCTGCTGTGGAAACTCCACAGGCTCTCACTTAGGGTTTTTTGATTTGCTCAGAACAGCAATTCATGTGGAAGTGTGAGCAGACTTGCATCTTAGGAGAAGCTGAGAATTCTTAAAAGGTTTCCTCTTATTTCTTTGAAAACCTTTGTTCTTTACTTGTTACAGAACACCTAAAAGAACAACTTCATTCATTACTTACAATTGTTCTGTTGTGACACAAGAAATAAAATCTGGAAATAATTCAAGAAGTTCCATTTTGCTGCTGCTTCTGTCAGTATTCCGGCTAAACAGAAAAAATACCATGTAGCTTCTTGCAGCTCAATTCTTCTGAATCACAGACTTTGTGTCACATGATGCAAACTTTTATCAGTGGCACTGTAACCGATTGCCTTCATAGCTTCAGTTTTATTTCTACACCTTCTCTTATTTGTAAAATGAGAGCATTACCCTCAGAGGTCCAGCTCAACTGTGTTTACTCTGATTTCTACTAAGGCTAATTATTTTTCAAAATACAGTACTTACTATTGTCCTGAAAGAATGAACCGTAAATAAGCCATGAACAATAATAAAGCTCTGTGTATGCATCAGATCCCAAATGTAATTGGCTCCTGGGCGTGCTACAAAATCAAAGTATTCTGACCATCCTGTGAAATGGTAATGTGCACAGAATCCCAAAATCTGCTGACTTGGAAGGGACCCAACAGGATCAGCAGGTTTGATTTACTGATTTAATAATAATGCAACCAATGGACAAACAAAATGTTTCTGTTTGTGTTGTTTCCAGGAACGGCAACACAGGAAGTAATTGCCAATGATCTCATTAGTCATGTTTAGCTACAGTCCTCCAGATATAGCACTAAACAATCTTCAGGGAGAGTAAATAACCATTTTCTTTGATCATTATGTATCAGTGACGGAAAATCCTGTACATCTAAAGCAAGTTCTAGAACAGGTTTTCAAAGCCCATTTTTTGAATAAATAAAGATAATGCCAAAAACTCCCAAACCTAAAACCAGTAAAACAACACAATATGGATCTGGGAAAAATGTCAAGTGCTTTCTTTGTATTTTCAGTGCATAATTAGTGCTATGCAGAACTTCCTCTGCAGCTGGGATACACTATGCCATCTCTGAAGAGATAATCATGGGAAGTGAGGTTTTATTAAGTCTGTTTATGAAGTATTGTAATGAAAAAAGAAACTGTAAAGGTTAAAGATCGAAGTTTACTTTTAACTCTGATGTAAAATAAAGATGTTTGCTCTTGCTTTTGATTTCACCACCTAATGCATGAAGGCTGAATGTGTATTGCTCTTGTTTTCATTTGTCTGTATGTCTTAATGCCACAGGTGTACCTACCCACAGGTATAACACTGGGTTACTGAGTCCTGTATCATTCTCCCTCAATGGGATGGATGGGATCTGTTCTATCAGCACCTCACTGCACAGTATCCCTGAATGTTTCACTGTTTCACAACCTTGAGTAACTTCAGGCTTTCAGGCAATTCTTCAATCCTCCCAAACAATCACTTCCATTTCCACTTGCCTATTTCAGCCCTACACAAAGAGGGGGATTTATAGTGTGTGACCTCCTGGACAGTAGATAAACAAACATGGTCCATGAAGAGGGTTTTCTTATACCACAATAACATATGATTTCCATCATTAACAGTGTTAGTTATTCCACAACACTTGTGCTTGAGTGTACATTAGCTACAGAATTTCGTCTGATTTGCTCTTTTTCAGTTTTATAATTTCCTATTAAAAATGGGTTTTCTTTTGGACATTCATAAAGTTCTGATGTTGTAGGACAAGTGGAACAGCAGTACATCAAACAGAGGTGAAATTCATTTTAAAATTACCCCAGAGGAAACTGAGTAAGCCCAACAGAGATCCCATGAGATCCGAATGATCAGTAGACTCAGTCAAGATCAGTTCTACAATCTATGGGAGAGATCAATTAATCAGGAAAATGTGTGGCATTTCTAAGCCAAGGCATTCCTGTGAGAGCCCTTTCAACCATTTGCCTCTAGACTGCAGAATCATGAAACTCATGAGGAATGAAAGTAAGGACACCTACAGAGTCTGCACATGACAACAGGAGGAAGCAGCCAATTAGCATGTTGGTGCAGTGATCTAAATTACAGTTAAGTCTGCAGAGGCTAGAAAAGATGCTCCATTATGTCACTAATGACTTATGGGGATAGGAAGAAGGCAGCTTGGTAAAACTCCTGAGAGGCAAGAGCTGGGATGTACTGAGACGATACAAAAACACAAGAGAAATTGCACCCACAACTTGCTTCAAAATCCTGCTTCTCAGCAGAAGAGACTCCCTTTGCCCTTCTCTTCTCTCTCCTCAGCACTTCTGAGGCTGTCCTACAGCTTTGCAATCCCTTGGGAGTCCGGTGTTACACAGCTCCCTCTACCATCCCTAAGGCAGATGGTATTCCCTTCACACACTCATCAAAACCATGTCAGCAGGGAGAGGCTTCTGAGGGACAAGCAGCGCTTTCCAGCTTTTCTTGGAGCTAGCAACCAACTGTGCAGCAAGAATATACTCTTTTCATTAAGAGAAAAACTCTGGTACTGATCTGACCAGGTTTTGATTTGTTCCTCGGTGTATCATTATTGCTGGACACAGGCAATTATTTCAAACTGGCATAAAAACAATTATGTGCTTGGTATGCAAGTCCTAGAAACATCTCTTGCTATAATTTTTTCCCCCCAGCTTTTACTGTAACAAGGCCCTGAGTTAGAGGAAGGGGAAAAAAAGAGAAAAAAATCATTAAGAGTCACTGAAAGCGTAGTACAGGCACATAAAGTACCAGATTTCACTGGCAGCAGCATCACACCAATCAAACAACAAACCACCACCTATTAAATCCAATCTGTAGTCAACACAATGGTCACTGCTCTGCTTACACTTAATTCTATGAAATCACTCATTTTCATGTGTGAGCTTCAGAATAAGTATTTGACCCAAAACACAGTGAAGGTGTCTGTGCACACAGGCAGGACTCTGCAATCAGTAGCAGTGAATCACCAGGTACTTGAAAAGAGAGAACTATGGTGAAAAGCAGAAAATAAAGACCACAGATTTGTAGGGATTATTTTATTCTTGCTAAACCCACTCCATTTTTCAGTACATCTGCTTCAACTTCCCCTAAGTTCTAGATCTTCAATCCAAAATATCACTGTGGAACCCCTACAACTCTCCAGGATGATCCCTTCAAAGCATGCAAGACTTACTGCACAGTCACTAACTGCAACCAACCTATTCATACAAACACTAATACATGCAATTGCCAGGTGCAAAAACATCTCTCATTTATCACATTCTAACTCTGAGGCACCAGGAAAACATAAAGAATTACAATTACATTTCTAGGGTACAGTCAGTGACAATGAAAGCATTGGCACAATATTCCAATTTATTATGCCTCAAGTATGATCCTGCAGTTGTGAGGGCAGGGTGGACAAATGATGTATGTGCAGGAGTAAAGGAGTCAACTGCAGGTTGATGAGAGTCACAAAAAAAACAGAGACTTGTGTTTCTATTTTTAGTAAGACATTGGCAGGGAATTCTAATCAAAAGCTTTGAACTTTACCTCCTTCAAATTTTTTCCTCTCTTAAAACCCAGGCTTACATTTACTACTGAGATACTAATAAAGAGCAGCTCTAAACACAGAGGTAGGTAAGGATCCCTTGTATTCTCCCTGCACTCACATCAGTGTTTTCTGGAGGGCAGCCTCTGCCCGCCCTCAAGACACCTGGAAGCCACACAACCATAACTATATAGGCAAGGCTCTGTGCCACACTGAACTTGCCTGCAAACATTCCAGCCAGGAAGCAGTGCCACCCAGCTGGCTTTGCCACAAACCAACACAAGGTGCCGGAGGAAGGCAGCGCAGCAAGAGCTGCGCTTCTGATGTTACAGATTATCACCATGCACAAAACAAGCTACAAATAAAAGCCATGTTAATTTTGACTCCCATGGTTGTTTCAGTAGAACATCAGTATCTGAATAATTCCAAGCTCTACTGGAAATGCAGGAAAATCACAAGCCATTCTGACAAGCAGAACAAAGAAGAGGCTTGGCCCTCCAGAGAGGTTCTGAATATGAACATGGAGAGCACTTCTCAAAAATTATGTCCAAAATGGCACGGAGGAAAAGTTTAAAAGTTAAAACATAATGGGAAGAAAGACAACTTCAGTGAATTACAATGTTCTTAAACTTTCAACATTATTTTCATTCCAGAGGATCCAAATATGAACAATTTGTGATGTACAAAAGCGAGAATGTAGATACTGTCTTGTTAAGTGATTGCAGCAAAGTAAATACTTCAGGCAGCATTATGTGATCTGGAGATGAAGCAAAGATAAAGGTTTCCACTACTGATACCAGCATCAGTCTATGCAAAACTGTCACTGATAGGATCAGGAAGACAAGTGAATAAGAGATTTTTCCACCCCTGCAAAAGGCTCAGGGTTACTGGCAGAGCAGCTCTGTGAGGATTATTTGCAGAATTCATGTCTGTCTCTTGTTTCAACACCGTAAATTTAAAGTCAACCTGGGACTTTTTATGCACTTCTGCATAAAACTGAGAGGAAGAGAATGACACTGGAAAGGTAAGTATGCATTTTTTAATTGAGGAATTGGCTGTTGCTGTTAGTACAGTAACAGAGGTACATCACACAACCCTGTCCATTTATCTACTTTCTAACTACAGTATTCAACCACTTAAAGAGGAGGTAAGCACAATTTTTTTAGTATTCAAATGAGTATATGACTGAGTGAAATAATTCTTATGTCTCAACACGAGCAAGAGCTGCAAATTTACCCTGCACTTGAAAAGTAGCTCCTCATTCTGTGAAATAGCTTCTTCATAATGCAAGTGAGGGATAAGGTAATAATCAGCAATTCAGATGAAATCCAAGCTATCTGACAGCCAGTGAACCTACAGCAGACTTTGAAACAGAAGATATATCAAACCTAATGTCACAAACAAATCCTAGCACAGATAATTATATAGCAACAATGTCATACACTCTAAGCTAGTCAACCCCAATGACTGCCAGTGGGCACTGAACTTTTAATCTTCAGCATCAAAGCACCAGCACTGGTTGAACTGACTTAAATGAGCACTTCTTTTAGCTGGAACTAGTAACAGCCTCTTCTTTGGTAGTGAGATCAGCCAACTGAGAAATCACACAACAGGCTTCAGCAGCGTGTTACACCTCCAGTAGTTCCAACTGGAAGGAGCATCCTTTTTTCCTGCCCTAAGCTACAGAGCAGTCCTGCTGTTAAACAGCTTCTGTGTTTCTCCCAAAGCTGCTTGCACTTCAGCTGTAAATCAATGACTGCTCTGCATACTTTATATATTACAGGGACTTTTCTTAAAAAAGGATAATAGTAAAAAATTTCAGGAATTGATTCAGTACTTCAGTCAATTCCTGACAATAAAATATTGATTTGCTCAATTAATTCTTACTATGAAATTACTAGGTTCCTACAATGCTAGTAATGTAATGTACCAGCAGCACTCTGGTAAATTCTACACCACCTATTGGTTAGAAAGCAAAAGTAAGGTTTTAAACATATCTGCATTTTATACGGTGATTAAACTTTAATTACAATTATTTTTTACAGTAGTCATTAAAGGTTGGATTTTTATAAACCAAGAATTCTCACATCATAGGTCTCAGTAAATTATAGGATAAGCACCTTAAGTGATTATGGATGCATGCAAATATCCATACTATTTTTAAAGATATTGGTGGAATTCATTAGACTAGAATAATTTGAAATTTAGTGCTTAATGTACTTAAGATTTTGAGATGGGAATTTGTCTGTGTAACTGACTATTTTAACCTGTATGCACACATTTAGACACAATACAGACACTACATATTTCTCATGCTCATATGTTCATAAACAGTCCTGTGAGACAATCTTACAAAATAGTATATTTTACTAAATGATCAGACAATTGAGTATTTACTTAAGACCACAATTAGCATATAAATCTTTAGAACTTTTGCAGGATTACTCATTTTAAACCGAATACTGCAGTCAGAAATCAAGAGAGGTGACTATGAAAAAATGTATTTTCACAATTACCATTTATCAAAAATCTCTTAGGTCACCAGGATTTGCATTCATTTGTTCACTTCCTAGATTACATGCATAATTCTATCTTAGGAACTGCAGGAAAGCAACAAGAAAAAATTGAGAATAAGTACAGAGGTAATCCAAATCCTTATAGGCATAATTGGTGCTCACTTTAGGAGCTGTCTGCCAGTGGTGATGTCCTAAGAGGTTAAATCTGTGTACCTGTCTGCAGAATTGGTAGGAGTTCCCTAAAACTGTGGTAACTAAGCAGAAATAGAGGGCACTGAACAAAGAAGTCATCAATGCAGCTCAGCACTTTGCAGCAGAGGTCCTACACCACCAGATCTACACCTCATCCCTCCACACACTGGGAACACCTCAGCCTTGGGGAAATAAAGACTGCCCAAGAGGGAAGTTTGGAGCAAGGGATTTTCCTGAAATAGGGATTTTTCTTCACAACAGTGAGTGGACTGACTGTGCTAAAAATGTAACACCAATTTAATTATTATGAACCTGTCTTTAAGTCCATCTCTGAAGAAGTCTGCAGTATCAACCTCCAGTACTTTTATTCTGTTATAAAATCTTCAATACAGTTTCTTCCTGTTCTCAGAATACCTAGTGTTATCCAACAGGACCACAGCAGCTGCATATCCACCATTCTCTGAAAATTATGAGCTCCAGAATAAATTATTCAGCAACAGAATTAGCTACTTCAGCCTAAATAGGACACTAATCTTAATTGAATAAAATCTGTGTAAAGAATAAATTTATACTGTCCCAAGTGGCTGGGAAGCACTGCATCCCAGGCACTCAGCTTCAGCAAGTGGACACTAAATCCACCACTGCTACCAGAGAATTTGTCAGACATTCACAATGCAGGATTCATAAAGCATCTAAAGATAAAAATACACAGGTTCTGGAATTCACTAAAATGCCCACGACAAGGGTGCCTCCAATTCTGTATGTCAACGAGCACTGGAGTATTAATCAACATCAGCAGCTTGAAAAATTTCACTGTACCTTTCAATCCCTAAATGCCCAGCTCACATTTTATATCCTGGCTTTCCAGAGATGGTGCTGCTTTACAGGGTATTTTCCCTCTCCATCTCACTGCTGCCTGACAAGAAGCCATTAACAGCTAATATACATCACTATGGCCTCCTTGCAATAGGGTTTGCACTACAGCTTTTGCTTCTGCAGATGAAATTCACCAACTGCCACACTCCAGGATGGCTGAAAAACTACACATAAAGCCTCAACAACCCCACCATAAGGATCATACAGTACTCCAACCTCTGGTGAACTTTGGCTGAAAAAAAGAAAACACCCAAACCCACACCCACCCATGACAAAACCAACACTACATTGTTAGTGATGTTGCCTGGTACCAGTACAGCCAGTGTAACAACTGGACCACAGCTGCAGGGAACAAAGAATCACCAAGTGCTGCAGGCAGGGTCAAGAACTGGTAGCAGCCTTTACAAATTAAGAGGACACGCTAATTCTGCTCTGAACAGCTCTTTACACATGTTAAAAACCTGTACCTAATAGCTGCAATGGATTGGTAGCAGTAGTTCTTTTGCTTGTGCATTTGTTTCAGATGTAGAACACCAGAAAGGAAAGATCATTTGGAAGAACAAAATTTGAGCACGTGGTTCTCACAGCATCCTGTCCAGCACCATCTCACCCTGCAGGACTGTGGATAGAGACCAGAACCCACATCCAACCACAAGAGGAACAAAAGAAATGTAGGAGCTTTCTGAGGCAAATGCTGGTTTGGAAAACCTGCACATTCTTTTTTCATTGCTACGTATGTACATGAATAGTATATACATGATTCCATGTACCTGCTGGAATTAAATAAAAAAATTAAATAAGAATATCCAAGTGCAATGAACAGCAGAAGATCACAGGCCTTATACCAAACTTCTTTAACAATTACATTTAGAAATTGACGAAAAAACCACAGCAGTGCCACAGCTCAGTAGCTATAGCAACCTGCTCAGCTTCTCAGAAGAATCAAATAAGATACCCTGCCCTAAAACAGATGCAAAATAGCTGTCACTGCACATGTGTGGTTTCAGAGACAGAACACAACCATAAAAATTATTTTTTTTTCAAATCACAATGCTCCCTTTGACAGAAATCAAAAAGCTACCCTACAGGCAGTGGGTGAGAATTGAGTTTAATTCCTTTACTCTCAGTGCTTTAAAAGCTAAATCATTTATCTCAAAGCTTAATTGTGCCTTTTAACAAATTAGACTTCACTGGAAATCATTATCTGTCTCCCCCCTTCTTGTTACAATTCAAAGGCAGCATCTGTTAAAGAGCAAAAATGAACCATTTTCCCCTCATTACACAAAGAGCAAAAAGTCATCCCAAGTTCACATTACTTTAGAAGGTAATTTCTGTTCATCAGAACAATTTGGTATGTGTTCACTCCTTCGCATCCAGTTTTGCAGGCTAATTTCCTCAAATATTTAGACTTAATTTGGTTTGTAACCATTAACTACGATTACAGAAACCACATGTTTCTCTAAGTTAGCATTCCATGCCAGTACCGTTAAAAATATTCTCTGGGTTGTCTCTGTTATGCTGTAGGATCATATACTCCTCATAAAGCATTACAGCAAGAAAGCCCAAACCCAGCAGCTCCCAGAGTCACAGGGCTGCTCCACGTTCTGGAGAGCAGGAGAAGCTGTGGCAGCAGCAGGGCAGGAGGCTCTCCCTGCTGCAGGGGAGCGCTGCTCAGCGCTGTGCTGCAGAGGAAGGATCCCAGCAGGGCACACGCCGGGGACGAGCAGCAGACGCCCCGCGCTGCCCCAGCAAAGCCTCTCCCGCCCCCGCCCGGCTGTGCCACCGCTCCTTCCAGCACTGCCGCTGCCCCAGTGCAACGCCAGCGACTGGCACAGCGCTGCCAGCTCTGGGGACCAGCTCTGGAGTGCAGCTGCTCCTTACGAAGCACAGCACAGCCTTCCTGCCCCTTCCCAAGGAGCCCTTTCCCTCTGCACCTCGGCTGGCCGTACCCTGCACAGACCCCCGCTCACTCGGGACACCGCTGCTCCTGCAGCTCTCTGGGAACAACGCTGCTCCAGTGTGGATTAAACCTCCCTGTGCTACAATTAAGACTGCAGAAAGAGAAGGCACAGACATTAATTTTGCACTGCAAGGGACCCAAGTCAAGGCAATTAACAGTGAAGTATTAATACTGCAAGCCAGTGTTAAATTTGTGGTCTCATTCACAGCAGAAGAAGGCGTTCTAAACAAGTCAACTGGAAGCAAAAACGTCAGTGGAATTTGAGCTTAATAAAAAACCTCAGAGAACGGCAAAGTCAAGAGAGTTTAGGAGAACTACAACAAACAGAAGCATTTTATCTTTTAAACAAAAACTTTTAAAGTGTAATCAGTAGCTTCTTGTGATGGGCTTTTCCCTTATTCTACTTGTGCTCACAGACAAGCAGAACAGATTCTGCAGACAAAGCTTTGTCCTGATTTAAAAGTCTGATAACCTGTCTTTACATCCATCTGTGTACAAGTTTATAGACACTTCAGTATTAAGAAGAAAATTAGAAGAACTGAGCACGGGTGCTCACAGAATGCTCCACCTATTCTAGAAAGCACTGGGATTAATGTTTTGTTTTCAGAGGGAGACATTTTCCTATCTCCTAAGGAGCACGTTTACCAGCAGGTCACACAGAAGTCTAAATCTGAGATTTCTGTGCCTTGAACAGAAATCCACACTTTCACTCTACAAATTCAATTTACTGCTCTGCATTTCAAGATTATCAGTACTGAGGTAAAAAAAAAAAAAAATTAAAAAACTCTTAATTTCTCTTCCATATGAATTTAGACTTGTTCAATCCCTGACATTCAATGTCAGGGATTGAACAATTCAATGTCCAGTCCTATAATAAGGAAATACAAAATAAGTAGTGCAGACTGCTTCATCCCTTTGGAAAGAAAGTTCAAAGAACAGTCAAACAAAAACTGGAAGTAAACAGCATGATAATAAGCCATTTCACTCCACTGGTAAGAGTCTGGGTTTAGTTACCCAGCAGACTGGATTCCAGTGTGCAGCTCTCCTCTTACTAAAACAGCATCCATCACTACACTTCAGTGTAAGAGTACTGAAGGGCAATCCCCAACAGGTAGAAAAGGGGTAATGCTTCAGATACTGTTACAATACGCAGAAACTCCCAGCCCATCTTGGACTTTATGAAATGCTTTCATTTGGTTCATCCAATTTAAAGAATCATATGAACGTTTGTGGTTCATTTGGACAGCTCATTTTATCATGTCAGACAAATACTACAACAGGGACATGAATCCATTTATCAGCATGGAGGCAACAACATCCAATTACTTGCAAGTGATGCTCTCTATGCCTGAATTTCCATATCCCAGCTATTCCAGTTGGGTCAGCTGGCTGCTAAAAACAAAAATTTAATAGGACAGATTGGCAGTACTGTCACAGTGAAATTGGTGGTTAACGCTAACCTTAAATTAGACACAGGCCCTTTCAAAGTCATTGTGGATTTTTAATTAAAATATTAATTTATCTGGACTCAATGTACCCACAGAATCCCCACTGTTGGCATTACAGTTGTGAAACTATCAGAAACCTTCTTGGAGCCTGGTTTTAGCAGAGAAGCAGCTCCAACCCTTGCAAAATTCCAGTGGAAGCAAACAGATTGGGGTTTAATGCTGAGTAACTCTCCGACAGCAAGGGTCCAGAAACCCCACAGTTTATAATGGACCATTATCTTCTGAGGATGTATAATTGCTATAATCTGCTGCCATCAGCCAGTGTCTTTGTTGACAGAAATCTGGTACTCTCAAAAGAGGCCTCTTCCTGCCTGGCTGTGTTGTGCCTGGAACAGAGGAATATGTGCAGCCCCTGATTTACCCCACAGGAGTGGGGGCTGTGCCCTCTGAGCACACATCCAGCAGCTCCAGAGTTTCCATCAGCACTGTTTGTGTGCTGTGCACATACTGCTCACATGTGAGAAATCCAGCAGGCTCCCATAGAGTCCTGGGCAGCAGCAAAGAAGGGGAAGCGTGTTTGTAAAAGCAGTGGACATATCTGGGATTTCCAGCGGTCAGGAATTCCACGAAAACAGAGGCAAAACCCTCTTTAAGAATGACTTACCACAAGTTTAATGAGGTATTTGTTGAAACTGAATAATGCTGATAACTGCAGCATTTAAGCATTTTCATGCAACAGTCAGCAAAAACTGCCCTATTTTCATAATGCAAAAAGAAAGAGAGTCCATTTCATTACCAAGGTTAATATACACTTTCTGCTATATGTAACAGTAAGACTGAGATCAAAAGATAGAGGTGGTATATGACTAAAAAGAGGGATTTTTTTTTCGGGAGCTGGAGGTGGTACATGTTATCCAAGACTTACATAAGGAGTTCCATGTGACTCTGTGGCTGTTGCAGAAAAACCCTGCAACGAAATCTGGTTTGAGATAACTTCAAACATTAGCTCTGTATTTGGAACTCTTCAACTACACATCAAATAAAACAGACTTAATTTCATTGGCATTGAGTGAACACAGGAAGCAACTTCATTTCCCACTCAGATTCTAAATTGTATCTCTGGCAGTTTTTGAAGTTCCCTTCTCTTTAAGAGAAGCATTAGGATTCAGTGACCTGCACTCTGGGAAAACTGTGGGTGGGCTTCCACTTAAACACATGAATCATTTCAAAGCGTTTATAATTTTACTTTCCACTTCAGTTTTCCCAAGGGCATGAGAAAAGGGGATTTTAAGACAAAACTACGCATCCAAAATGCTAACTGGTTTCAGCATCTAGTGATGTTTCAGCTGAAATAAAGATGCACAGCTATAAATATTAAAAGTCTTTAAAGACCTTTGTGCAATCTTCAAAGATCCTTGTGTCCAGAATTTGTATGGACTTTCTAAGTCATGATCCTTCACTCTTCTGTAGGCAACTTTACAGGGAAAAAAAAAAAAAAATTATTATACATGTCTCAGAAGTATTGGCAGAAAAAGAATTAATCTTGATCAAATATGTTTTTTTCCATCTCTCACTTAACACTCCTCAATCAATGTCAACAATATTGCAATTGATCTCATTTCATGTCAGTCACGCCAACTATTTCTCAAAGATTTTTTCATATGTACTTCCTCAAGTGGAAATGTGGGCAAGCCAGTCTTTGAGATTTTTTTTAATGTCAAAAAACACATGATATCAAGCATTCACACTCATGATCAGTTTGAGCACCCCAATACACAGATGAGAAAAAAACACCAAATATTTATTCCTCATCCCCTTTCTTTCACTACTCTTAAGTGTTGCAACAGTTGTCTTTATGAGAGCATTGGAATCTTCAATACTGACAAATGGCCATGGACTTGCGCCTTAAAATCACTTTTGGAAAGCTTCACAGTTAATGAGTTTATGACAAAACCTCAATTACATGAGCAAACAAGTAGCATCTTTTGCATATCCAGATATTAATGACAGGTACACAAGAAGAGGCAGTCATACCTAGATAGATTTGATGTGATATATATTTTAGAAGTTGGGGAAATTTTAAAACCATTCTTCCTAAATATAGAGCACAACCAACCAAGTAGAACGGCACTTAAATTTTTAACATATTTATCATATGGAGTACTTAATCTGATTGAAGTCTTCACAATTTAACAAGGATGCTATTTTCTGCAAAACTTAATCTATTTATCAGTTAAATATGATAAGATTTATAGAAACCTCTTGCTGGAAACTTGAAAGATAACAAGGCCCTGTAATTTTACAATAATGTATTTTAACATATTCTGCAGCTAAAGACAGATTATCTTATGCTTCATGTTAAAAATAGATTTGTTTGATATTAATCTTTCAGCTGCACTACAGCACCGAACGTGCTGCTGACCTTGCCATTATTACAATAACATGTCAGTCCTTGGACTTTCTCCCTGCTGAGAGTCCAACTGTGTCCACTGGTTTGTTCAAAACGTATTGCTGAGTGGAAAAAACCACAATTTTCCCTCCACAAGAAAATAGACAAATGTAATCCAAAGCAGTCCCTCAACTGTCTGAATAGCATTTCATCTAGGGGCACACTCTGTAGTATTAAATTTTCAGGCAATTAACGTCAGGCATTGGTTGTACCTTCAGCAATTCCTACAGTTTTTTATCCTTACAACAGGCAAGGACTTGGCACAGTCTTCTCTCCCTGCTCAGTACAGCCTCTCTCTTAGACAAGCAGATGCATCTTCATAATATATCAGTTTAGGTTGTTAAACATATTTGTTTCATTATAATCAGATTATAATTTTTCTCATCAAAATGAACAGTTTAAAATATTCAAGTTTAGATCAAAAGACCAACTACAAATTCTCCAGTCACTTGTGGAATATTACCTATGTTAACAGAACTTTTCATTTCAAATGCTATTGAAAGCACTTAAAAATGGTTTGACACACCATTTACCCTGTTTTTATGGACAAGGAGAAGTTTTCAAGATTCTGTCCAGAAACCACTGCTCTTGGACAAGTAATCATTAACACCAGAAAGTTTAAGGAATTAGTTTGTCAAGAAAATGATTCTGTAGTGCAGCAGAACTAAACAGAACAGAAACAGAAATCTAGTGCAGATTTGTAAAGCCTACAAGTGCTAATCAAAAGTGCTTAACAGTATCAAAACACAGAAAGGATGTTTACACCATGCATATTGTGCTTTCTCATTTCAGTTCCTTAGAGGAAGGAATTCATACTTTTTAAGACTCTACAGTTTCTTAAAAGAAGGATGGGCTTGCATTTCTGGTTAATTTACTGAATATGTGCTATTACTATGTGAAAGTAAATCTTCTCTGTAAGGACTGACCAAATAAATCTTAACAGTTGAACTTGCAAATCTTGATCTTGATGTCAACAGCTCTGTCATGTCAATAAATACAGCACTAAGCCAGGAGCAATGACTATTAGCCATCTCTGCTGTCACTACATAACTTGCCTAAAACCATCATGTAAGATTTACACTCAGCAGTCAAGAACAAAAAGGACCTAATTTATCACAGCTGTCATCAGGTAAATGAGAAGAATCCAGCATGTCTTGAACAAAAAAACCCCCAAAACAAAACAAAACTGAGAAACATTCCCTTCTGAATCACAGGAATACAATCTGTAATCTTAAACATTTTCAGGGAATTGGCCAGCAAATGTTGGGAAAGTAACTTTGAATTCTGAATTGCTGAGGTGATTTGATGAAAGCTTACTTTTTCTCCAAATTAATATAGTTAAACACAGCTGCTGGCTCTCAGCTGTGCTCAAATGGAGGATTTCCAACAGAGTGCTGTCATCCCACCTCTGGCAACATAGACCACTGTGCTGTTCATGATAGGATGTGAACTATTTCCTCAACATCATGTCAACAGCTTTTAGCAGGGACATGTCAAAGTCTCACACTGAAACTTAGCATCTGTCAGAAAAAACTTTTGTATTTTAGTCTCCTGTGGCAAATTAAGAGTTAATACTTATTCTGCAAGAAAGCCCCAAAACTGAAAAATAATCCATTTTAAATAGCCTTAATCTGTCAGCAGCAAAGTCAAAATTCATTTTCATCTAAAAATGTCTCTCAGATTCTGTAAGTACCATACTATGCACATAAGCTATGGTACCTGTCACATCAAGAGCTGGTATTAATATTCATGCAATTCCTTACTTTTATGTTCCAGGGGTGTTGCCTTGAAGGCAGACGGATTAAACACATCGGTATCTTGAATAAAGCCTTCTCCACAGGCAGAGGGTAGTACCAGTATTTAGTACGTAGTGCTAAAGCAACATGCTATGTCCTACAGAGAAGATAAAGATGCTGAGCCAATGGTGTGGATCTCATAATTTATGTGTACAAAGAAAAGCTCAGCACAGTGCTCACTATTGTGATGAGTTCTGAATTTGATGAAATCCTCTGGAAGAGTTAGCAGTGTGCTCACTCCAAATGCAGAGCATTACTGCAGACACCTGATATCATGAAATACTGAAATGGAAAGATGAAAAGAATAGGGGCAAACCTAGTGTGCTAGGAAAAACCTGTCTTCCCAAGACATGCATAAATGCTATAAATATATGTGTATTTCCAAAGCTGTATAATCAGATTTCTAATTCTTCAATAAATGCAGGCTTAGCAGGACTTGCAAGAGGGGTGCAAATCAAGTTTAAAAAAAAAAAGCAAGACACTCAATAAGAATACTTTAAAGCTTTGGGCATTTGTATCTGAAAATGAAGAGAGGAGTAGACCAGACTGCTTCTCTTTCTAGTACTTAAAGCAGAAAACCAATAGGTAGTAAAGTAAATTGAACTTAAACTTTTTTAACCATTATAAAGCTGTACTTCAAATGGGGAAACTTGAAACACAAGATGCACACAGTTGCACAGAGGAAAGACCAGTAAGCTCAAAAGCACATCTGTTCGAGAGGGGGAAATGCCCCCTGAAGAAACCAGAGTTTCTGGGTTGTCCCAGATAATTCACTTTCAGATTAATGAGTGTGCCAGAAAAGATGGAACTGCAGCAAGACACATAAGGGACTGTTCCACGGTACAATCAAATCTAGACTGGCTTATGAATATACAGAGAGTAAACTTCTTGTATCTACAATCCACACACATTACTGAAGAATACCAATGATTTCATGCTTGCACAGCACTCTCCAGGATCTGAACTGTGAATGTTAAGGGGAAAAGAGCCCTAACTTTGACTGCCAGATGGATGGGTCTGGCTTTACTGATACCCTGGGTACTCCTGACAATCTGCCTGTTCTGTCTACCTGCTCCTTTAACAAATATTTCCTCCGAGTCAAATGCAGCCAGATATTTAAGTCAGCTCTGTATTTCACAAAGATAGCTGTCCATCTGCTCAGGCAGCTGAGTAACCTGACTGTAATACCTGCTATGGATGCACTTTGATTGTTACACCACCACAGAGAGAGAACTGACAGAAGATCTCTGCTAGTGCTATTCTAGTGTCATGTCTGAGCAATGACATTTTTATTCAGAATGATAATTTGAGACTAGAGAACCATTGTCCCACCGGTATCAGAAGAACTCAAGCATAATGTTGTTCAAATTAAAAAAAAAAAAAGCTAAATACCTGATTTCTAGTAAAGGAAGTTTATTTTATTTACCATCTTTATTTTTGGTCAAAAATGACCATCAATTCAGAAGATCTGAAATGTTGATTGGGTTTATTCAACATGCTAAAGCATTGCTGCTAAGCAAAGCAGCACTGCTGCTGTGGCTGATCACCCATAAATCTGCGCAACTTGCAGCAAAACCAGACTGAATTTCTCTACCAGATTGTTCTGTGTGTTTTCAGGTTAGAAGTGGCCACTTTGCTTTCCCAGGATGAGAAGGCCGAGGTCAGTGAACAGTGTCTAACTCAGAGGAGCAGAGCTCCTTACCACAACTGCTCCCTCCACACAAATCAAAGGGAAGCGCTGTCAGTACAAGCCCGAGACACGTCAGCACCGTGTCAGGATTTCACTCCAGCGCTGGCTGGCAGCCACCACGCCAGAATGGAAAACATGCTAAACCTTTTTATTCTAGTAATACCATTGTGGACTCTTCCTGGTGCACAAACATCCAACTAATTATGGCTATAGCACACAAAAACAATGAAAGACAATTTAGAGAGTTGTTTTATTTATCTTTAAATTCCTCAGTTTATTTGGAAAGGAAATTGGAATTTATATTGTCAGCTACATTTTCCAAAAATAGTACTTTGCATCAAGTGTGTTCTGTACATTAAATAAACACGTTTTCAAATTACTTTCAATTAATCCTCTCTTCAGGGACCAAAGACTTTTTAGAAAGCAGAATTTTATAGATAATATGCATACAGAAAGATTATGCTATTTGTAGAGTTAAAGGTTGGAGTAACTTTTGAACATCTATTATTAAAGAAGTGCATAACTTATAGCAATTTTCTACCATGCACTAGAATTAACTTTCCTATAAAAATATAATTTGAAATAAATTAGTACTTCATATCCTGCCTTTTTGTGAGCTAAAAAGAATAGAAGTAGCGTCAATATTCTTACTTTGAATGAAAAAAAAAAGGCTGCTCCATGTAACATGGAAGTATTTAGTATTTTATGATGCAATAATACAAACTTAAGAAACAGCCATGTGCAGATTTAGACAGAAATTTGGTGAACTGGCACCATCTCAGTGGGATAATTAATTGTGTACCTAAATCTCATCTCTTGTTACTGGAACTAGAGTACATGCCTGGAGTCAGACACATACTTTAATAAAGGAGTATTCTTACACAAGTACAAGAATATAAACCCGAAGTGGTTACCTATACCCTATATGCACCCTCCTGAGACAGAACTGCTTCCACAATCTGTATTGAGTAAATTGCCATAGAACCATAAAGTAACATCTGAAATGTCTTCATGTAACTTCTCAAGTTTACAGAAGCACAAATCTCAAAGCAGATCTTGTTTCTTAGACCTTACCAAGACACAAAAATATTCCCAGAAGACTTCTTGCAGCATGCAGCTGGATACCTGCTCTGGCAAAACATCATCTTGCTGCCACTATAACTTCCACCAGAGCTTTCACTCCCCTAACTGGGATACACAAGCCAGCCACATCCTTCCTGCTTGTTCAGTACAGCAATTCCTTTGTTCAGCTGAAGGGTCTTACCCTTACCCAGCCACATCCAGGAATCCTAATCCCAGCCTTGGGGTCACAGCAGCAGGAGGAAGCACAGCTATGCACAGGCTACAGAGATATCTCTGCACTGCCCACCTGGCCCCAGCCTCAGAGGAGCCAAAGCACAGCAGCCAAACTCTGCCACCTGCTCAGGACAGACACAGGCACACTTCAGAAGATGCAAGAACTCCCCCTGGTTCCTGCTGAGAGGGGAGGGAAGGCCTAATTGCTGGTGCAAAAACACCCTGAGGCTTCGTTCCCAGCACCTTGCCCTGAGCAAGAGCAAGCCCTGCATAGCAAGTAATTAATACCCTAAGGAAAACTGCAGTGGAGTCCATCAGAGCTCTGCTCTGCATTTCCCTCATTAACCAACCTCCACTGACTTTCAGGGAGCGAGTAAGTAGTTCCAATATTCCCATGTTTGTAAAAGACAAAGAACCAATAGAAAATTCTCAGTCGTTCCTGGCTAGACATAAAGAAGAACTGCCCAGATAAAACTAAGACCCAGGTCATCTAGCCAAGACAAGATGCTTTTGGATTCCAGTATTACGGAACTGTCTGCCTGAAAGAGTTATACAAAAGCCAAATGGCAATTATTTTAACTAAGTTTCACAGAAAACAATTCAAACACACATATTTGCATTGGATTACAGCTCCTTCAAAAACTGAGGAATGATTTAACATACGCAGTTCTATCAAATCACTAACAAATAATATGAACACTGCACAAAGTAGGAGTTTAAAAAAAAAAAGGCCAAAGCCTGACTTTTACTAGTTCAGGAAGTTTTCTGAGAATTGTAAACTGCATTAAGATGAAAGCAGCCCAAGAGCTTTCAATACCTTCAATATAATACATAAAATAAGATTAGCACTAAATCTCAACTTCTCAATGAGACAAACGCAACAGCGTTTATGAGTTTATGCACTCATGGGTTGACACAGGCACTCCTAGGTTAGGTCTGGTCCAGTGACAGCAGATGAAAGATTAAATCATGAACACGTAACACACTTGTACTGAAGGGAAACGACATCAAGTGGTCTGAGTAACTTTTTATAACCTGCTGCTTCAGTTTAAGCATAAGGAGCTATATCATTACAGACTATGGCAAATATATTTAATTTACATTAAATCATATATGGATATTTCTAAGCTATTATTACAGTAAAAATGAAAGATAGAAGATATTTTCCACAAAAGCTTTTATAGTACTTGACTTCTCTGCTACTTAGCAATATTGTTCAGCAAAGATCAACACACAAAAACGCCTGCAGTATGTACAATTATGTGTCTTATTGAAAAAATGTTAACTCTACTGCAGCTGTGAGCACATCTAAAGCATTTATTACATAACTAATCCCTGAGTTCTGTTACATAAGAAATCCCTGAATCCCAATCACATTAGTTACGTACTACACATATTTTTTCCACATAACTGCACACCTGACATTTGAAAAATCTGGCTGAACATTTTTATATTATAGCCCTCTTTATTAGAAAATACATACTGCACTTTACATCAAAAAATGCACTTCTGTTTCCTAACTCCCTATTTTTTGCTATGCCTAAATTAAATTTGCTTCCAAATCTGCTGTGTAGATTAGGTCATTGATGACATTCATATATATGCTTGCATATATATGTGATTAATGCATTCTAGAGACAAAAATCTTGGCCTAAGACTACTCATGAATCTCCTGAAACAGTCAACGAATTACAAACATTACATATGTAAAAATAAGCACATACACACACTTTCACCATGACAGATACCTTTATAAATGACGAGAGGCCCATCCTCTTCTGCTGTTTACCCAGTATCACTTAACACCTTACTATTTCTTTTTTCAGAATCTAATACTCTAATACTCAGAATCTAATGCTCTCTAATACTCAAAAAGATAAATTTTAATGCCACTTTAAGGGCATGACCTGATCCCCAATGTCAAGTGGGATAGGAATATACACTGGTGCTCTTTTAAAAGGAAGAAAAACTGGGTTTGGAAATAATGTCATAAATTACGTCACAAAGTCATGATCAGAGCACCAGCTTCAATAACATCCTAGGCACCACAAAATTGGATCTCATGAATCACACTGTAGCTTAGTGCATAATCAGATCATCACACATCAAAATCATGTAATACAGACTTAAGCCATAACTTCAGAGCTGCAGCAGGTCCTCTCGACCAGCAGCCAGTGTGACCTTCAGAACAGGGTTAGAAAATCATGAGACAGACACACAAACCAATTTCTGAAGGTGGCTATGAACAGACAAAGAGAACACCATAAATCTAAACACTAAGTTATGCAAGAACAGTTTATATTTAAAACATCATGAAGCTGATTTCTTTATTCAACAGGAGAAATTAATATCTGATTTGCTTTTCTTTCTTGTGAAATGTAATAAACACACACATAAATTCTTGAAGAAAATTATAAAGCAGGTAAAGGAAAAAGCAAGGTGCTAATTACATGTTGAGAGACTCAAGTATTTATACACAATCACAAAACTCCAGTAATTAAACCTAAGCACTGCCACATCAGTCAAGACCGAAGAAGAGTCAAACCTGTTTGCAAAGTTATGTTCTATGTACTGTTACACTCACAGCCACAGTATGGATAGCACAGCCTTACCTCTCTCTGTTGGGGACACAATGATTGAGACAGAGATACATATTTATAAAACCATCCAGCTTTTAAAAGCAGCTACCACATCTGAGGGCTTCTATCAGGAAGCTACTGAACACCTATTTTAAGTCAGTAAAAATCCTTCCTTATCAATGGTCTACAGCTCGTTGTATTGAGCCTGAGTATTCAGAGATTGGTTCCCTCCTTCTCTGCCCTTATGCAAACCCAAAGAATGTAGCATGTTCAACTAAGGCATAAAATAAAGCTGAAAATGCCTACAATTCCCTGAAGGAGCAGAAGGATATAGCACAATTTGGCTGCTGTCCAATTCAGGAACAAAAGACATGCTTGAATTGAAATACCCAATTCAAACACTACTAAACTTCAGGAAAGTTTCAGTCCTATCCCTACAGCTTCAACGTAGTCAGTGGCCTTATGATTTAAACATGATTTAATTCTAAGATCTGCTTATCTGCAGGCAGCTTCAAAGTAGTGGAAAATCAGTAATTTAATACTATAAAAAAAGAGACAAATTTGCCTCTGAAGTCATTGCGTAATCCAGTACTCAAAAAAGGAAGAGAAATGACACTTCTGTTACATAACTAAAACAATACCATAAGCTAATTTCTCTGGGTTTTTAATAGGACTCTGGTACAGGATCTAAGAAGCAAGCACTGAAAAACACAACATTCTTAACAGAGCCCTTTCCCCAGGCCTCAGAGTTTATTTTTATGTAAATCTGCAAAGAAAACTAAGCCCTAAAGTAACACATGAGAAAAAAGGCAAAGATTCAACTAAATTTGTAAAATTTAGAATGCCTGTAGTAGAGAACTGATTACAAGTTTTAGTTGGTAGCAAATACAAGCAAAATAATGGAGCAGCTGGATGCTAACCTTAAATTTGCATTGATTATAAGAGGTGCATTTTTCTAAATACTTCAATGGCTAAATATAAATTGTACTTCTTCAAATAAATGCCAATATTTTAGGAGGTGAGGATGCTGTTAATTGTCCTCTTCTCTCTAAAGTTATTATAAAGCCAAGTTAGAGTAGGCCTGGTGCACTGCAAGATTATTTTAACACTATCCTGTGGCTAAATTTGTTTCTTACACATGAGTCTAAATCACCAACTCTCTGAAAGAAATGGACACAACAGTGCACTGAAAGAGCAGAAAAAAGTGGCCTTCCAAAAAAAAAAGTACCAAGACAAAGCAATTTAAACTACCTAAGGCAAAAACATGCTATACATTTATATATCATGTTATTATCAAGGAAAAAAAAATCTTACAAATTTAAATTGGTAACACAAGGTACTAAATTTAAGAATATTAATCCACTTTTGAACAGCAGCCTTTCAGAGACTGTGATAAGGGGAGACAGGCACACAATTGCTGCCTAACAATAGTAAAAAGGAACTACAGCTTCAGGACAGAATACAGAGGCTATATTTTGAATTCAAACTCAGAACACGTAAGCTACCCTTTGAACCCTGCCAATCTCAACACCACTGCTGCTGTATCAAATTCCAACAGAAAATTATAGTAAAAATATTTTTAACATATACCACTTCCACAGACAAGGATTGCCAGTATCTCTAAACTTAAATCCATAAAATCTTTAAAATACTATTAAAGCCATCACTGCTATTCCTTTTCATATTTCTCTCCTGTTTAAAAAAAAGTGTCATTAAAGACTCATACAGTAAAAATGAAATGTGCAATGCTGCAGGAAATCAATAGAGGAGCCAGGGGTAGAATACAGACCCCTTGGCTCAGAACTCACTAGACCATGGCTCTGATTTCAGCAAGTAATGCTGTGGACTCCCAGTGAGTCACTAAGCTTTAAAGGAAAACCCCAAACATTTGGAGAACCCTTGAGCAGCCCAGCACATTCCAAGGCTCCAGAAGCAGTCTGACAAATGCATTCTAGGAACAGAAATAGAACAGGATGCACACACACTGCAGGAATGAAAGGGTGGCCTGAACACAGGAAACTTCCAAAGCTCACAATGCCCGGACAGCAGCTCAGCCATGGCAAGGGGATGCACATCAGTGTAATGCCAGACAGTGCCCTGCTGTGCCCTGAGACCCACACTAATATTTACACATACCAAGACTCGTCTGCCCAGCCCTCGTTTCCTAAACACACCATCTCAGACCTTCCCACTCATCTCTCCCTGTTTGGAAGGCCCCCACACCATCAGCCTCAGCAGTTTCAGAGGCACGGGGGGCTCACACAGAACCTGTGACTGTTCTCAGTCACTGCTAAGTCATGGTAGCCAGAAGATGCCAGCCCTCCAAGAGTGAAGCCTTGTGAACAGGCAGGTTCGGAAAGCAGATGCAAAAGGCCCCATCTCGCTCCTCAGTAAAAATTCTACCTTTTCAAAGTCTTTAGTTATCACTAGTCCAAAACAAGCATTTAAAAGCTGTTAAATCAGAACTTTCATCAAATGTCCTTAGTGACACAGCTGTAGTAATTCCTTTCTGAATTGCCTCCTCACTGAGACAAATTAAGACTTTATCTAGTTTTGTAAGTTCTGCTGATAACTTTGGTGACTTACAAGTGCCCAAGACATGACATAGTAATTGGGTATCATCCAGAAGACTGAAGTTTAAAACACCTTGAATATATGGCACTAGGTGGACATTATAAAGAAAAGCTGGACAGGCAGCTGTTCCTTTTCTCCCCGTCTACTACAGGATGAGTACTGTTACATACCAAATATGTAAAATCTAAGTGCATCATAAAATCTAAATGTCTGCTCCAGTAAAGCCTTTCCTGTAAGAGGATTTTAGCTGACCATAGCTGAAAGCGGCAAAGACTGCAAAAGGCACTGAAACTAGATAAAACTCTTGAAACTTGAGATAAAACTTACCATGCTACAAATCAGTTTATACCGGAGTAAGTAAACTAGAATCTCAAGGTAGATACAGCTTGATTATAACTTCAAACAATTTAAATTAACAAATTCTATAACTTATCACATCCTGGGCATTTGTGATAATCCTGAAGCTCCAGCTTTTCTGTTAGGTACCATTTACACAGACCAAGGGTTGTTTAGAATGGAACAGTACAGTGCAGTACAATGCCTCTGTTCAGTTACACCAATCTGGCTTCTCTTTTTTCTTCGAGAATAACAAGAGAGAAAGTCCAGGACCAAATAAACAAAGTTCTGGTGAGGCTGGTGAGGTTTTCTGCATTTTGGTTTCTTCCTTCCTTTTGTAAGAGTAAGTAAATTTACTTTAAGAACATGTAAGAGAGATTAATGGTGCATCAGTAATAATATTTTGCTTTTCCATGTGATTAACCCTGATTATCTTTCTTTGGACAATAGGTTGCATTACCCACAAAAAGCAAAACCTTGAAACTCAAGGCAGACATTGTATTACTGTCACTTCTTCAGAAAAATCTATACCAGCATCAGAAAAGGGCCATTGTTTTCTGAGATGGGGGAAGAGGAGAAAAGCAAGAGGACGATTGATCAAACAGCAAAAAGCATGCAAGATAAAACAACATTCTCTGAGAATTAACTACACACAGCATTGGTATCGAATTGGGTTGGAAGGGGATATTGTTGTGGTTGAAAACTAAATAGTTTCCTCAAGTTTTACAGCAAGAAAGAATGATTATTCCCTGAAATTTGAGGATTATTCTCCCTAAGAAACTGTCAATTAGCATAACTTTGAGCCCAGCAAAACTCTTTCTGACTACCAGATGTAACTATGGCAACAAGATCCAAGAACCTACAATAAATATGATACAGTGTCAATAACCCAGACTTTTTCATGTAAATAGATAAAGCACAAGGAAGAAAGAAGACCATTTCCAATGGTTTAGATTCAATTTTTAGATCTCTTAAATGCTAGGAATGTTAGCAAATTCCAATGACTAATGAAATTAAGAGAAAACCAAAAGAAAAGAAAACAACACATCTCTCATGGAAGAACTATTTAGAGTTTAAGAAAGAATAAGACCACATTTGTGGATTTTTGCCATTAAAGCTGTGAAGTTCTATAAACATATCTAATCTCTACGCAAGTTCTGTAAATAGGTTTGAAATTGTTTCAGAACACCTACTCGTTTAATAAATTACTTTTTTCTAGTGGAATTAAGTCAATTTTAAAAATAAAATAAAGAGAACCTAATTTTTTTATTTGGCTACATCTCCCAGTGCATCTGTAACGTATGGTATTTTCATATATGGGAACATTAAGTCAGAGCTTTATACAACCACATTTACAACTGTGAATCACTACTTAAACATAAAATGAAGTTCTCTCCCCCATTCAGCACAATGTGGGAACTTCATGGAAAAGCGGAAGACTCTTCCTTCTCCCCAGCTTAGAAATCACTGATAGGTGGCACAACAAATACATCATCTGGAAGGTATCTGTATCCTAGAAAATATAAAAGGTGATGGCTCCCTATCACCTAAAGCCTCCCATCTCTGAAAACTAAAACAACATACTGTAAGTGCACAAGTCATTTAAAGTGTCAGCAAAAAGTTACACCTTATACCAGGAAACAGAATAACGTTGCAGAATTCAGCACAGGGATATGTGAGAAACATTATTTCCATGTGAGGGAAAACTTATGAGGAAACTGGAGTGAAATGGATAGGGAGAAGAGTCTTATAGAAAAGTGAAAATGGAAGACAAAAATTCAAGGAAAAAAGGGATTGAGGATGGAATGACAAATCCTAGACAAGATGCAGACATGACACCAGGGAAATGAAGGTTCATTTCAAACAGGAATGCAGTGAGCTCAAAAGCTATGAAGTCACTGCCCACTGAAAGGATCCTAATCCCAACACCATTTCTGCCTCCCTGTATCTCCTTCCACTTGTGCCTAGCTATGAATAGCTTACTCCCTCCTATCCCAATATAAATAGCTCGAAGCCGCAGCACTAAATCCCAGCAAGAGCCTGAGACACAAGCTGGCCTGGGGTACTGAATGAAGAAAACAAAGATGACTCCATCTCTATATAGATGGATCTTCAGGAGGGCAGACAGTCACTTTTTACCCTCTCAGATTGCAAGGATTTGCTAAAACCTTTCTGCATTCACTAACATACTAAAAGGAACCATTAGAGTTGTGTATTATCTCAAATTAATTGCTGCACTATTCCCTTAAGTCAAATATTCCTTTAGGGTATGAACTGCTTGATGCAAGACTAAGCATGCAAAACACACTGTCTTAATACCAGCCACTGATGATGCATATTTTCAGAGACAGCATAAAAAGTGCTAAAAATTATTTTAAATTATCATTTAAAAACTTCTTTCACTGAGAGCCTTATATTAGATCTGAAAAACCCCACATTTGTTGAAATATATAGTTTATAATTTTTACATTTCTTGCTATTCAGTGACCTATTTTCTTATAGTGAAACAGATTAGCTATTACTGAAAGGACATTTTACTCACGTTTGGCTCATTTGTGTGGGCTCTGCAGCCACGACATCCTGGACCATGCCCTCATCAGATCTCAGCCTGAGGGGCTTCAGTTTCACACCACACTGAGGCACACATTCACTACGCTGCCTTGGGAATTCAGGTGTCCTTCCCCCCTCTAGTCCGTAGCACTGAGCCATCCCACACAGTCAATGCTCTGTACATTCTAGTCGCCAAAGATACCACTGCACAAACAACAAACAAACACCACCCCCTAAAACAATAACACACAACTAACAAAAAAAGCCCCAACAGCAACACCTCCCCCCAACCCCATGTCTGAGCTAAAATACCCTGCTTGAAACTACTGAGAGAAAAGTTAAGTGAAGATATTACACTATTTCATTTTATGTCCTAACTCAGGCAGTGTGAATAATTGATTTCTCGTTTCGGCAGATTGAACTGAATTTGAAATATCTCCTTTTCTTGCTCAAACCCTCTCAAAATTTCATTTTGACGTGACATATTCCATTTCAACAAAAGCTGTGAAATGAAGACCAGATTCACAAAAAAGAGATGAGAAAGAGGAGCTCCCCTTGATGGCAAAGCTCTGGGGGCCTCCTCCTTCTGTGCCTGTGACTCGGAGTAGCGGCCAAGCCAAGGCAGCAGCTCCCTCGTGGTGACGTGCTCCTGCTGTCAAACACGAGCAGCACTGAAAGAAGAGAGAGAGCTTTTTGGGTGCACTGTCCAATGGGCTAGACTAGATGCACCACAAAACTGAGCATTCAAAGTGAACCTTCTCCAGTGATGGGACCAAAGCACAGCCATCTTCACAGCAAGACAACTTTCTGAACTCAAGTCTCCTGACACACATATCTATTCTGGAGCTAACTCAAACAGAGGATTGCAAGCAAGCTGGGACATTTTAAATATCTTGGAAGAAAGCAAAAGAAAAGAAACTGAGAATGCCTGGGCCAGCAAACCCTGCAGTAAGTACCCCTGGCTGAGATGGAAGAGGGATGATTTACAGCCTCTGCGCTGAATAGGTTTTCCCACTCCCCAGGCCCTGATCAGCACGGGTGATCAGTGTTGGGATAAAGGGCAAAGGATGCCTCTTTTTCTCTGGTTTGCAAATCTCAGTATTTCTATAGATGAATCTATTCAACATTTTTTTTCGCAAATAGTTAATACCAAAACATTCCCTGCGTTCTTGTATAGTAGTAACATCCTGCATATTAAGCATCATTTCTGCCCAGCATTTCACTTGAGGATGAAGCATTCACGTCCATAGGAATGAGAGCTATAAAGCCAGATCCTGTGTTTTTGGCATTTTTGGCCATGTTGCACTTTGCAGCAAGAAATGAAAAAGCAGGAAGTCAGTTCTCATATGGAGGAGGAAAGAGAAATCAGGATAAAACACAAACATGAGAACAGTAATTCAAAACTTTCTGCTTTGTCCAGATGCTAAGGCAGATGACAGCTGACAGGGCAGCTGACAAACGCCAGGCTGGATGAAAACATCGGAGTTATAATGTATTTTAAACTTGTTGATAGGGCTTCTGAGTTCTCCCACAACTTCTTGAATTTTTTTTTTGTTATTAAATGACTAATCATATTAAAGGGAAGAGAAAGTACATTTCATTAAAGGAATGCTGAATGAGTGGGAATACCCACTGGAGTCCCTAAAAATACCTGAATGCTTATATACTCATAATCTTGAGCTGCAGGAGACGTGCTCCAGACTTTTTGAGACAGTAACTTTATTGCTTAAATAACATCTCTGTTCCTCATAAGACAAATGATTCATCCAAGGTCACAAACAGTTGATGTCTCTTGACACCAGACTACACTTGGTGACAGCTCACATGTCTAAACTTAAAGGTGAACTCTGCCTCAGAACAAGGAGCTGCAGCATCACCAAGAGAGAAGACACAGATTGTCACCGACTGATGGTCTCTGGCTTCAGATGCTCTGGTATCAGAAGCATTTTGTAAATCCTTCTCTTAAAGTGCCTCAAGTCCCACATCCCAACCCTGCCACCTTTCATTCAATATATGTTGCTTGTCATGACATCTAACCTTTGTAGCACAGTACAAGTCTGTTAAAAACAATTAAGTTTTTGAGAACTTGCAATTAATACAGATCCTTTTTCCCAGTATATATGGAGACAAATAAGCTGCTTCTATTGAGGAATAACAACTGTAAAACCAAAAACTGTTCCACATTTGTTTTGGGTTTTTATTCACGATGCTGAAGTTGATTACCTACACCCTCAAAAGAGAAGACAAAGAATGTAGTTTTCCTTTATAAATTGCTATTTCTCCTTAATTTCTAAAGATATTTCTTCAACAGCCTACTACATAGCTTATGAACACTGAAGATAAGTATTATCAGGTTCTGCCAAATTAGATACTGAATTTATTAATAATTTACTGGAACTTTTAGCAGCATGGTTAAAAATAGCTCTCCTGTCAGATCTTAATCTACATCAGATGCTGTGGTAATTATCCTTAGAATCTAAATCTTTATAATAAAACCAAAATAACCAGACTGAGTAGAAGCTAAAGCCAAATTTTAACCTTTTTAAGTTTTGTCGCTTTCATGCAAATCCCTGCCTGTATATTGAAGGCCACTGGAACAGAGCTAGTTAATTAGAGATGCTAGTAAAATTAAAAAGAGTATCCATGCAAAAAGTGAGGAAAAAGAGGAATCTCTAAGCCCCTCTTTCCACATGAAGGATTTTAAATCACATTCTTTGCTTTCTTTATAATCCCTCCAGTTGTTTTTTTTTTCTCTCTACACTGCCCCCACCTAAATACAATCACTATGGAAAATAAGCTCATTATAGTGCACCATGGGTAAGCAAATGCAGTCAGAAATGAATCAATTGATCCAAAGGTCCATATTAGTGGCTGCGACTTGCAACATGAGGAAAGTATGATGACATTCCCCATAGGCAGTGACCTACACTGAGAAGAGATACAGATTTGTCTTGAGGAGTTTATGCTACCAGGTTATGATTTTCCTCATCTTCCAGCCCATCTTGCCAGGAATCTCAGCTACAAAATATTAATTTCAATAACTACGGTTATATTACACTAGATTTTCTTTCTACATTAAAGCTAGTTACACAAGGAATGTGCCTGAGGACTTTATGATCATGAAAGAGGCAAATTCATCAATACCTATACACCGCCTTCTCTCCAGGAAGTGTTAACACAGTTGCTCTCTATTTTAAGTTATTTTACTTTGCCTACATAGATGAAGCTGACAAGCAGCCCCTTTGCATTTCTTCCTATTTAATTTTGTCAGAGAATCTGTACATGACTCAGCTGAAGTCAATAGAAGGACACAATTAATATGATTTTGTCTCAAGTTTGTCATAGGAGATTTATGTTGCAATAACAGAGATTTATGCACTAATAAAGCTGTACTATTATTAAACTTTCTACAGTGTGTCAGTAACACAGATTACAGAAGTCATCTCCTATGTGGGAAAACCAAAAGCTGCTATACAAACATTTCTAGATGGTGAGCATTAACAGGATTTTAATTTCTTTTAAATAATGTGTTTCCATGCAGCATCCTGTGTAAATTGAGTAAAATTTTGACCTTCACTTCTTGAAGTATGATCAATACATTCACTTTGTTATGTAATTAATATTTTCTTTCCATGAAAACTATTTTTTGTAGTCTTCAAAATGCTCTAACAGACTTTCTGTATTTATACTTATATCCCAAAAAATTCCAAAGAGGTTCACAAATCACATTTTCAGTACATCTTTACATATCTTCTCCCATTTAAAGTATTTGCTATTTCAGACCTTAGCAAACTGAAATAAAATAGAAGTACAAGGAGAGGTAATAGACCATTAAAAAGAAAAGCTTTTAAGGTAAGTTTAATAGGCATCTCCAGTGCTCTTAAAATCACCCCTGTACATATGTCATCTCACAAACTCACACCATTCATTGGATTGTATGCAACAAAACCCACCCCTAAATTATAAAAGCTCACATTTGACCACCTTTGTCCAAACCATGTTCTACTCCAACAACATTATTTTAAGTCAAATCTACTTGTTTGTCTGTCTTCTTCATGCTGCTGTTACAGCAGCAAGACAGCAGCTCTGCCTCGTAAGGAAACTTACCAAGCAAAACAGAAACACATGCTTTAGTAAGATAACAGCCCATGCAATCTTTAATAAATGTATTGCAGACATACAGAAAACAAAATCAAACTACTGCCCTGAACATCCTCTGTTCACAAGTTCAGTGATTTTTGTGACATTAAGATCCATTAAGACCAAAGCATATTTTCTGATCTCACATAGTTCTCTAGAATTAGCAAAAAGGAGAAACTGCAAACCAGAAAGGGACAAATGTCAGGGGAAAGGGAGATCATGTTTAAAATTCCTTCCATTCCACTGGTATAGTAACCCAGTGCTCAGAAATTACTGAGCCTCTGAAAGAGAGTTATAACTAAGATTCCCAAAAGGATTAAGAGAAATGGGAGGGGAGCCAGCAAACTGAAGCTTTAGGTATCAAACATTCTCTTCAGTAACTCACAAGGCTTGAAATTGGCTCATATTATTTGGCTGAGGTCCAAACTAAGTCTAATTTGTCAAATCCAGAGAGAAGCAAAACAATATATACAGAAGTGACACATGTAATGCATATACTTCATAGACTTGAGGATTAAAATACGTAATTGCTTTCTTGGGAAAACACATTCAACACCATGCTAGTGAGCCTTTTATTTTCAGGTAGGCATGCAATTTGCTTCCTTTCCAGAGCTCTGTGTAAGACATCATGTACTCTCCTTCCCACTTCATGTTTCAAGCCAAATGCATAATGCTGCATGTCCACTAATTTCCATAAAAATCCCATATACAGAAAGCACAAAGTAACAGACACTAAAAGAATGAATTCTTTTCATTTCATCATTTTATCTGACTCTACTACAGCACATAACCCAGCTCATGTATGAGCCAACACCTGTATTGAGACTAAGCTGGCTTCCTGGGTGTCCTTAGCTTCTCCCCGGGGCACTCTGCTTTTAGGGACTGATTCAACCATCAACTTTTCAGAGAAGAAATAACAGCAGGGAAAGCACTTAAGAGAAAATATGGCACTTAGTGAGCCAACTGTGATAGGTGGAAACAGGCAATGCCATCTTTGTAGCGTTTCCAAAGTGCTGTTACCAGCTATTGTAAACCCAGTCCTATTCCATGGCAAAATGGTTTCGTACTCTGAACAGTGTAAAAAATGAAAAATTGACTAGGTTAGCTTATGTACTGCTTCACATTGCTTAATCTGCAAACTGAAAGGCTGGTTCTTACACCTAATTTTAAAATTTTATTGAGACTAGTGGGAAAATAATTTCTGATTATTGTGCAATACTAACACTAGTAATAATATTCATACATACGTATTATCTTAACATAAAATAAATAGCTAGCAAAAATATGCTCCCCCAGAAGAAACACCACTGACCATTTAGAAGACAAGTATCAATTTATTACTATTAGGGAAAAAACCTGGCCTAACTTCTTTTTCAAAAATATTAACTTTACAATAGAGCTAACAGTTCCTTAACTTCAAAGTGAAGATCTAGAATCCTTCACAAAACAACTGCCATGCTCCCCTTGCATTCTGTTTAGCATGCAGACTGCACTTGCCATTATTTGCAGAACAGACATTTATGTTATTCTAACCACAAGGTACTATTGGTGCCAACAAACTTTAATATCTCCCTCAAACTGCACTTGCTATTAAAAAAAAAAAAAAATCCAAGTACTCACTGTAGGGTGAAGAACCTTAGTCCAACCAGTGAGGATGGATACACCAAACAAGTTTATCACATTTTGGATCAACATGTAGATAAAATTAGCAGATTAAGATACAGGCTATACTGCTGAACTAAGGGAGGGCTGAGAAAAACCTTTCATAGAGCGCTGCCGGTTTTCCTAGTACACCAGCCAGCATCCAGAGCAATTCCAGAGAAGAGGAGCGCCCATGTGGTCTGCCAGCTCTATTGGAGTAACTGCTGTGGAACCCACTCATCCATTCCCAGACTACAGGCTGATCACATTGATACAGCAAGCCTGGGAAGCAAAAGGCATTCCCAGAGAAATATCATTCTACTGTAAAAGGTGCTATGAAAAAAATGAAGCCACTCTCAACCCACTCCTTCCATGCTCTACAGGGGACTTGAGCAACACTGGTGGCAAAGACAGGACAAAATCTGGCCAGCAGATACTGTTAGTCTGCAACACACAAATTAGACCAAAACCAATACTGCAGGCACTGTCAGATATATTTCATTTATAAAGAATCACATCCAAATTTTTTCTTTTTATTTAATACTGCTTGCCTATGTTATTTTAAAATTCAAATTACTGCATTACAGTGTGACAATAGCAAGAGTATGTCAGGATACTGGGGCTTGGAAAAGTGAATCTCTTGTCATTTCTGCATGAAAAAATTACTGCAATTTCCCCAAACATCTATGTCCTTTACTTCACCTGTTTTCTCAAATACTATGCAAGCTACCAGAAGAAAACTAAAGGCCACTGCTACCGTAAAACTAATTGGTATATTTTCCCATTTGCTACCAGGTAAGGGAATTCTTCTCTGTGTGATGATTATCTTGAGTGCCTGTTTAATCTCCTTTCCAATGCTTTTTGGCAGAAATCCTTACAGATGGAAGACACAGAGAACATGTAAGAGAACAACATATTTTTAAGTGTAACCACTTATTACTTAAACAATCTATCCACCAATTTTAAATTAAATACAGGAAGACCCTATAATAAATTTATGAAAGGAAATCAGATTTCATTAATAGGTCCAAAGCAGCTCTATTCTAGCCTCGTCTTGATTTGTTTTTTACTCTGTGGCATTTGTGGATATAAAATGCACCCACAGGCTGAACATATCCTGTGACAAAGCTGCAAATAATGACTGCAAACCAATGAACTCAACTCATGAGTTTGGAATTAACTTGCATTAACTGCATTCTACTCAGGAATACCTGCGTGACCAACAGAATTAAACAGCACCTTAATGAGTTATCAGTCTCTACCAATCTTTTGAGCCCTGAAAAGTTCAGCCCAAACTGAACAGACTAATGAACTTCTAGATGGGCCCCAGATCAAGACTATGATTTTGGATTGCAGGATCACACACCTTCTATACTGTAAATGGGTGGGGGTGGGTGGCTGTATCAAAAGAAAAGTGTGTGTGGGAAAAACCCCTTTTCTTACCTGTTCCTTAAAATGTAAGGGTATAAAGTACTGAGATTTAGGAGAAATAGGGCAGTGACACTGGAAGTAGCTGATGGCAGTGATGCAAGTGGAACTGGAAGAAAGAATAAAAATAACTCATGAAAATGTAGCAAAGTAAAAATAAAAAGCTACTACCTGGAGTTGTAACTGTCAAAAAAAAAGCGTGACAATGTGGCTTGATAATTCTCAGATTGCTGGATTCTTTATCTCTTGGGTTCTGTATCTTTCTCCTTCAACTGCCAGCCCTTCCCAGCAGTTCTTCTTCTTGACCTCACAATCCATGAATAAAACACAGTTTCAGTCTTGCACCCTGTCATCCATTCATCACTCTGCTAAGTCCCTTAGCTGGCTCTGCTTCCCAATTTATGCATCGTAAAATTCTGTACACGTTTAACAGAGCAGCAATTTATAAATAGCTTTTATTATACAAGGCAGGCTTGATGCTTAAACAGGAGGCCAGAGATACTGGCACTTAAACTTTTCCATTCTGCTGTTCCCCCCACAATTTCTCACAATTAGCTATGCTCAAAGAACGTTAATGGTGATTTGTAATTATCTTTTCTCTTTGATAAGGCTACTTCTTTAATAGTCTAATACATCCTTTTCATAGGTGAAATAATAGAGAAATGACCCCACCGAGTCATACATCAGCCACAGAGAACCACCTGTAAACAACAAAGCAGGAACGTTTCAGTGACAGACTGAACCCAAGCAGTGCCACTGAAACACCAGGTGAAGCAAAGGATCAGGGTATGGATTTCACATCTAGAAACCACTTCTGTGTACCAAAAGATGACAGCCTTCTTGCATCAACTATTACGGCTTCTTGCCAGAATCAATTCAAGACTGCCACTTTCTGCACACCTGAGAGGAATAAAGCAAAAAAAGGGGCTGTCACTGAGGACAATGGCCAGTGCTGCAGTATGCTGGAACTGACAGCTCCAGAAACAGGTTAACTCTACAAATTTGTATGAGACGAGAAGTTACACAACCTCAAGGATCTACAGGGTAGAGGCCACAAGCAATAGTTCCCTTTCCCTTGATTAATGTTATGCATTGATGGAATACCCTAAAATAGCTGAGTAATGAAGAAGGTTGTATGCTAATGTCTCTCCTTTAAAAGATCTTCCTAACAACCTCTTCCTCTCCTGGCTTGGTTCACTCTCTGGCTCACCAGTTTTTGTGCAGCTATTGATATACTAGATACAAATCTTCCCCACAGCACAAGCTGCAACGATGTTTTCTTTAAAATTAATCCAAAATCGAAGTTCTATAGTGAATTTAAGTAAATTACAGGGAAATATTATTAAGAAATGTAAGAACTCGAAACACTTGCTACTCAATTACCACCTTCAATGCTACCTGAAAATATTAAAGAAAATTATTACTGCTGAGCACTCCGAGACCAGCTAAAGACACCCACTGATATGAAAAGTTGACCCTGCACTTAGATATTTAAATCTTTTTAAGGTTCATAGCCCACCCATCCCTCCCTGAGGTATGATCTGACACACAGCCAAGAGGGAAGGCTGTTTAGAGCTCTAATAGCACAGAAACCCATTTGCAATTGCTCCTTTCATTTGTCCTCTACAAATCAGTCAAGGACCCAAGCTCTTGAAGAAATACTGTTAAATTGAACTCTGGTATAGCTACAATTGCTCAGCTGCAAGGCTGCACGGGGAAATAATACCCAAGGACTAAGAAACTTCACAGCATCCCAGTAAAAGACTAATAAAGAAGAGAAGAATGTGCAGAGAGCCTCAGAATGATCTGTGCTCAGCATGTGCTGAGCGTGTCTTCACCCTGGGCTGGTGGAGAGAGCTGGGGATGCTCTAAAAACTTTCCAGGCCCCATTCTCTATTGCACTGCCTTTGACTTGCACATTGCTGTGTCCAGTGTGTGCAGCAGGAATGTCACTGCCCAGCAAAGCAGAGAGCACCAGGCACAGCTCAGCAGCAGCAGAGGGGACCCAGCACTGGGGAAGCAGCAAGAGAGAAAGCTACTGTGAACAACTTCTCCCAAAACTCACTGTCTCTTCTTCAGTGGAGATAAGGAAAAGAGAAAGGTGGCAGGGACAACAAGGTCAAGCATCGTCATGTTCCATTAAAGCTCTCACTGATGAGAGCTCAAACTCTACTGCTCTAAAATGAGCAGCTATTCATGATGCTCATTTTGGTGGAAATCAGGACAATTTTACCCATCAGAGAAAGCCTTTCCAAATCAAATAAAGAGGGACAAAACACAAACACTAATTATTCTTAGGAGGAAATTTCTGACATTTAAATACATAAATCACCATCGTTGTAAGAGAAAATGACTGGGCTTAGCAACTCTTTTCTAATCAGTTCCAAACTTTAGAGTGCAGATGTGCAATTCTTTCCATTAAGAGGTCACACATTCCAAAAAGGCACAGAATAATATTATTATATAGTCCTACATTACGTGAAAGCTTCGTCCCAATTTCTGTGTGATTGGCAGCACACAGTGCAGCAAGCTGATGCATCTGCAGTTTACTGCATTTATCAGGCTTTTGAAAAGGCTTCATAAAGTCCTCATCTACAAGGAGCACAAGTCTTGAAATATTCCAATTTATTTTTTGAGTGTTTTAATTTTTTCAGGACATGTGAGAGAGGCATGTGTTTATTACTGGTCTGTTCTATTCATTATTATTGTACCCAGGAGAATAAATATTTTTAACTACCCAGAAATACCTTTTCTAAAGCAGAGCACCTCAAGCACTTGCCAAGTATTAATTAAGTCTTGTTATACAGAGATAATATTTTTCTCAAAAGAGATTAAGTAATTTAGGAGAATTTGTATACAGCAGGATTAACATGGAGCTGTTATAGCTGCTGTATCCAGATATCTCTGTGCACCTGATAACCACCTACATTGTATTTATTTATTATTTTGTAAATGTCTAGTTCCATTTCAGAGTAATACTCTATGCATGAGACAGCCTCATTAGAAACATTACACTGTAACTGATAAAAACCAAAGGAGATGAAGTCCAAAATTCAGATTCCAGCAGGCAAGAAAGCAATAGCTGAAATTAATTCCTTACTGAAGTCCTATGACTCGAACAGAATGCAAAGTGCAGCAATTATATTCAAATATGATGAATACCATAATTATGACTTCAGAGATAAGTGGAAATATTTTGAGAAGCAGGAGTTCAACTAAAGCCGTTTTTTAAAAAGGAAGTGCTAGACTTTACTTACTATAGAACAATTGGGGGATTAACAATACTTGTATTTGTAATTGTTTATGTGTAAAATGTGCTCTTTTGGAATTAGAGAAATAACCCTCCTTGCTGAACACACTGCCATTAACAACTGCTCCTATAAAGACATCAAACTTTTCTCTCTCAAGTGAGGAGGAAGTACCTCATTTTTCCTCTAAGACCTGTAAAGATGAGGTCTTCAATACCTCACAGTAACTTTAAAAATATCAGAGAACAAGCAATGAAATATTTCCAGGTAATATAATTGCCAATGAGGTTATTGGAAGAGGGAATGTAGGCAGTTATTCTGCAAGTTTAAAAACTTGCAGGAAAATCAGGAAAAAATAATGCAATTTTGATGGACAGACTGATCATCTATAAACAAAAGCCTTTCCTCATATAATTTTCTTTTTTAAGATAAAGAAAATGATTGCAGGAGAATGACACCTTATCTTTACAAGTTACAGGACGAAAAAGTCACAAGAAGATGAAGTGATTTTCAGCTAATGTGGTACTTCTGAATGCAAGATTAACAAAGGTATTTCTGAGTTCATTAGCTTTGTTTTCAAGTCACTCCACTGTGCACTAGTACAGAATTTCATGGCAGCCATAATTCGAAGGCTGTTCATAACAACTAGCAGGAAATTCTATATCAATATCATCTGTTACTTTGAGCAGGGAGGACAGAATTTTCCAGTAATCTTTACTAAGTATTTCCACCAAAACAAAAGAAGAAACCTTATTCCAAGAAGTTTAGAATTTAGTAGCCAGCTTGCAAGTCTATGTGTTTGAAACTGGCAGAGATGGTAATTCTTCTCTTTAAGCCAAAGTAAAAACTAATCAAATATATCTTCCTGCCAGTATGCAGACTTTGATTTCAAAGGCTATAAGGAGTATTCTGAAATTTGTGACAAGAACACAGCTTAGAAAGACAGAACAGAAGAAGAATGAGTGCAGAGATAGAAATAGGGATACACAGACTTGTCATACAGCTCTTTGAAGGAGAAGATAAACACAAGTTTGAGAAAAACGCTGAAGAAAGGATTGTCAGCAGTGGGACAAGAAAATCATGTAAACATTATGTTGGATAGACCAAGCAAAGAAATGTCAAGGACTTTCCAAGAGATCAGGGACAGAAAGGTATGAAGTATGGGCACTACGAATTATGCTTCAGCAATCAAGAGAAGAGTTTGCATTACAGAAATAAATATGAAGCACTTCCAGAAAGCAAAGAACGTGTGGGTGTTAGAAGAAAAGACAAAAGCACAATGTTATACAACTACAGCAACAAAACCCACAAATGTATAAGCCCACACAAAACCTCATGGATCCTAATTAGACTGAACAGGGCTGACCCATAGTCCTATTTTCTTTCATATATGCAGCCAACAAACTGCAGAGAATTCCAGCAGATAGAATTGACAGTGACATTTTAAGTCAATGAGAATCTATTTTACTCTTCCTCCCACAACACAAATGAATAGTAGTGCTAATGAAATTCCACTCCTATTAGAAATTGACAAAATACAATCCTGCATTTATCCCTTCCAGCAAAATCTGCCTTTTAACAAACTCAAACTATTCTGAAACACCCTGTGGTCACAATATGACAAAACAAAATGCCACCCGCTTCTGCACCACCCTTCTTCCAATTAACTTGACTTTAACAGACCAAGATAAATTTTTATCTACTATATTTTATACCTACAATTTTGAATTAATCACATTAACATTTACCATTTTAGTCACAGACTTTAATACAGTCTCATTATTTAATTCATATTTGATCAACTCTTTCTGACAGAGGATCGGCTTCTATTCATTACACCAAAATAACTTGCTTATAGAAAGAAAAAAATCCCAACCCACATGCACTGTTTTCCAGTGCCATCTTCTTCAAATGCCAAGGAATTATGTTGCATATAGAAATAAAAAGAATTGATTGGATTTTGGAGCAAGGTGCAAAATGTAATCTCTGCACATTATTATTCAGAAAAAAAAAACCTGAAACAATATTCTTATTCCTTCATTTTAAATGAGTTCTCAGAAAGGCCCGATAACCTTTTCCTATTTAATTGTGGTATACTAGGAAAGAAGCTCTTTGGATCTCTCAATGAGAACTGCACAGAGAAATAATTCAGTGTTTCAGGCAAAAATAGCTGTAATACTGATCAAGCAGGAAAGTAGAGTGGAAAATAAATTTTAAAATAGAGAACAGTGTTATGCTGTGAGCTGCTTTTTCTCAGCAGTTAATCAGGGTGGGATCAGCTCTCAATGTAACACCCCAAAAGCACTGGATGATGCAGCAATGCTTTCTCCTCATGTGGTGCTATACAGAAAAAAGAAGGCACGAGTTTTCATAGTTAAAATAAGCTGCCAGACAGTCCATTAGCCATTAGCAAGTGTGAAAAATTCCATGGCATATCTGTGTCTGCTTGACAAATTCCATTGTGAGTGAAGACCTTTTTTCCACAGGCTCTAAGTTTGTCTGTAACTCTTTCCTTCCAGCCCAGGAAAATCATGCACACCACTGAGTACATGCAGTAGTTTGCTCCGCCTGTCAGCTGCCTAACACAGTATGAGCTTGCAAGCTCTCCCATATTCCAGAATTCACCTTCAAGTGGTATTACAGACAGTAATGAAATGCAGAATGGTATCTTCAAAATCCCATGAGTTTTCCTATTTAGCTTCCTTCAATGTAGCTTTCATACCACCTGAATGCTGTACTTCAAATGTCACCACTAGCAATAAAAATAAACAGCTATTTTAGCCATTTTGTAACTCCAGACATGTACTCTATCCCTTGCTTCCACTATCATCCAGCATTCAAAGCCTTTCAAATTCCATTCAAGAATTTGCCTTTTGAACCTCAAGTATCAATACCTCTAATAGTTTTCTTCTTGTCTTGACTTAAATACAGTCTTCTTCAGTCTTTTAGTACTTAAAAACTGCATCTACAATATCTCACCTAGTGCCCTGTCAAGCTTATTATCCCACAAGTCTGCTTCACCCGAAATTCTGACTTTCCACTGAAATGGCATAAATATTAACAACTCTTTACCATGCAATATTTATATTGTAATGGAAATAGTACAAAACTCCTATCTCAAATACAAAGCTAGGATTTAATTCAAATCTTATGTAAAGTCTAACAGGAAAAATTACTTCTGTGATGTTATTTTCAATTAAATGTCCTACTGTGCCAGAATAGCATGACTAGTTCTGAATTCCAAACAGCAAAGATTGCCATGAAAAGTCAGTGAAGATTTGTGTCAACTACAAACTTATTAGCAAAGACCATGCTTGTATATGCTTACTACTAGACCACAGGTATATTTACTGCAATACAGCAGTCCCAAGGTCAGTAGAGATCCCCATTCCACAGAAAATCATTCCAGAAACATACCACAGACATCTTAACCAATGTTTACAGCTTTTAATTATTGTAGTGGGTAATACAGAACACTGTTCCAATATTCCTACCTTCCAGAAAGTCTAGACTCTCCAATTTCTGCTAAAGAGAAGAACTTGCAAGTTTTGGCACAGCAAGATCCATTATGTTGAAATTTTAAACAGGATTTTTACTAACCTTCAACTTCAGTGACTGGGTAAGAAACATCAGCCAGTGAAAGACATAAGTCAAAGGATGAGTTGTATATACATTTCCACCTGCTGGCAGAAAGGGTTTACACAGCAGTAGTATGCTTCTACAGCGGTTTAAGTCTGGAATAAATACAATAAATCAGCAGATTTTTTTTTCAAGTTATAAGAGTAATACAAAGCAGCATTATCCTTCAATGTCACTGGCACACCAAGGGTATTACAGAAAGTCTGCTTTTGATGAGGCTGCACACCTCCACGTCTGGGGGTACAGTATTGGTCTAACTGATGTTTACTTACTCACGTGTTTTTTAATTAAGACCTGAATGCTACCAACATGCACATCAGCTTCCTAAAACTGTAAGTAATAAGCTTAAATTGCTAAATGCAGAAACATGTAATGATAGCATTAACTAGGTTCAGTGCTCAGCAAAGTTTTTCAGTTGGATATTTATTTGAAATTAAAATGTGTTCTAAAGCAACACTCCAAGGAACTGTATTCACCACCAATGAGGCGCTACAACATGGAACCAGCTATTCATGTTTCTCCAGAACTCTCAGTGGAAAACCATAATAAAAATGCCAAAAAAGCCTCCACTGTCTATAAATAGCAAGAATGAACTGCTGTTCTCCACTACCTCAACAATTAGAGAATTCCCAAGTACAGACACCACACTCCCAACCTCACTTGAGGACCTTTCCACACCTTGCAACCCCAGGCTTTCATATGGTGCCACTTTGGGTTCAAAATCAATCAGGGGTTTTAATCAAGTGTAGTACCTGAAAGTTTAACCTTCAACTCCCAAGTGAAAGTTCATAATTTCATGGAAGAGGATAAACTGCATAATCTCTACTGCAGGACTGTTGAAGAGGCATGAAGAGACTGGTTGACTGGTGTAGCAAGCACTAACATTCTACAGTCCTTTCACAAAACTTGGAACATTGAAATGTCTGCTTTCTCTCCCTTCTGACCTTGATGACATGTGTGACAAGGCTGTTTTCAAACATACTTCTAAACTCAGCTCCATAAAAAAACCTTCATGAAAAATATAATACTGCATTAACACATGCTGGAAAGCATCTAATCTTTGTGCTGCCCCCTGTACCTATAAATACCCTGAGACTGACATGCAACTATCAAACATACCAACTTTCTCCAAGAATGCTGAAAATTTTCTTTGTCACTAAATGAAGTGTAACATTTTTGTGCCAAAATATAATCCTATACATGTATATAGAAAAACGTGAAAAAAAACCCAGCAAATATTTTCACAAATGCCTAGTGCCAAGAGAAGAAATGCTCAAAACAAGAAGTACTGCAATCCATTACAGCATTATGAAGTCAATCTTCTGTCAGCTGTCAGTTTGGATTCTGTACAGATACCTATCTTAAGGAGAAGAAACACTTCAGGAAAGCAAAAGAATTACCATACAATAAGCTACAATTTAATTCAAAGAAAGAACATGCTGAAGATACTGTCAACAAAAGGATATGATAATGAGATAAACATGCCCTCATACCCCCAATCAAAAATGCCCTAGGTCCATCCTGGCAGGGGTAGGGAGCAGTGGCAAGAAACAAAGTCTTCCTTTCTACTGATGTGGGCGATGCTAAAGCTACAACTATTACTGGAATTCCAGTCAGGAAGGAGAGGGGGAACAAGCGATGCTTCAAGCTTCTGAGACAGATCAGGGCACGTTTCCCTTCTGTTCCTGACTGCACCATTCCAGGGAAACAATCCCTGCCAGAACTCTCATGGAACAGCACATCTCTGCAGTTGTTCATGCATAACCCTCCAGATGGAGGAGAAATTCAGCTTTAAATCTAAAATGCAAAAGGGACTGTTTTATTAGAGTCCAAATGCTCTCGACTTCACTATGTAGGTATTTTACAACCCACCTCAAAATTCAGTGAAGTCATGAGGTTTTCAACAGGAAGACCCTTTATTTAAGTTATGCAATATATAAATATATATAAATATATAAATACATATATAAATATATAAATTTAAAGCAAAATTTTAAAAAGCAAATTTAAAAAAAAAAACATTGCTTACCATAAGGCATGGAAGTTTACAATGGGAGATTAATACTGAAACTACAAGAAATCAAGAAAGTAGCCCAAAGCCAAATAAAATTGCCTGTCCTCTTGTATGAAGTATACCTTTTAATACCTGAAGGAAAAGTCAAAAAACAGTCACCATGGGATGGTGCAGCAGCTAAATTGGTTGCATTTCAATTCCTACTGTACCTAGTCTGTGAGGAAATGTTTCTGGCATACTAAGGAGCAGGTATTGTAACATATTTCTAAGATAATGCTTTATATTTTTTGTTCAATTATTTTCACCATCCAAGTTTCCTTTATCTGCTTGGAAAGACCTTTTATGAACCTAAATAAAAGGAGAAAATTTGACTAATATTTATGTCTTGTCAATTCTACAGAAGATGTTGCTGTAAGAAATGTAAATCAAGGGACTGGGTCCTAAAGTTTTATTCACTGTAGTTTTAATAGACCGTGCCCATCTTATTCCATCTTGCCAGACATGTCTCCATGAACACTGAATGAATATTAAGAAGGCCTACCATGACTCTTGCTATGCAAGTACAGATTACAAGTTTACAATTTTATCTCCTCATTGGATCCATATGGGGAAATTTGGTATGGCATCTGGGAATATGCCAGCAAAAATATGACAGAGGAGTTGCATCACACATTTGACCAGAACACAAACACTGGCAGCTGGATCTCAAGGATCAGAAGTTACATATTTGTTTTCAATACTAATGTGTGCAAAGAGGTACAGCTCCATTGACAGGCATGCATTAGCATGTTTCCACATGCATATCCCGGATACAGATTAGCAGTCCTTTGAGTCCAGAAAAGCATCCAGGTTTTGAATACAAATGCATTTCAGATAAAGCAGGTTTTCCCCAAGCCACGAAGCAGAAAGCAGGGCAGCACACAATGATGTATCTTACAGACTTCTAAGGCCATCCTTAGCCAGGCAATTCAATGAAACTCTGCTTCAGAGAGCTTAAGAATTTTGCAAACATTTAGTAGACATCCTACAAAAAAGAAAATCTTCCTGTTTCAGTAATCAGTATTTCAGTAGTTCTGATGCTTCCTAAATTATAATTTATTAAATCCATGCATATTGTACATAAGAATCCAATGTACTTTTTTGTATCTATTCAACACCATCACAGGCACTCCCATGGTGTGGATAACAACAAAGGCAAAATCAGGACTCAGCAGCAATTGTGGAAAGCTTGTATGACTATTAACCAGTGATAATCATGTACAGGTAAAGTCTCAGGCACACAACACAGAGTCATCAGACTTAGTTTGTAAACCATGTCATGCAGAGACAATAGTAAAACTTCCCATTTGAGATAAATAGACTTGGCATCAGATAAACCAGATAAAAATAATCTCCAAGGGCCACAGATGAAAAATCCCTAATATAACATCTACATGTAATGTATACTATATGGAGGGGAAATGCCTTTCTAAAATTATTTAGTTCAGATTTGTTTGTGCTGCAAATGCTTATAAAACAAAATGCTAACGTTGGGTAATTTGAGTATTTGGGTCATAACTTATGCTTCCCATACGTAACATAGACTCTTATATGCTCAAGTCTTAATTTAATAAACTAAACTACAATGTTTTTAAGAAATAGCTTACTCGCAAGAAATATCAAGCATATTAAGTAAGAGTTTGATTAATGTATAGTAATCCATCAATTAAAATTAATTCATCACTCTTGATCATTCCAGAAAATACGGTAGAAACCCAAAATAAGCAGCCATAAATCCACAAGCAATGAATTAGGGAAAGAAAATTAATTACAAGGAAAAAAAAAAAGTTCTTAACAGCTTAAAAATACCCATTCTGGATGGCTGAGGTCTGAAATCTGGCAGGCTAGAACAATTTCAAATGAAGTTAACTCCATTTTGTATACTGCAAGCAGAACTGACCATTTAAATCACACAGCTACAGTTCTGGAAATGACTACTTAGCATTAATTTCTGAAAAGGCATTTATTTTTAGTGTTTACGAAATCTTTTCTGGTCAACCATGGGCTAGAAGCTTTTATGTCAAGTTCACTTGTAACAGAATCTTCATAGAAGGGCTTAAAAAAAACTTTTGAAAGTTATTGCATAGCAAGCACAGCATCTCACTTTTTGAAATGTTCACCTTTGTAGAAAATAACCTTTTTCTCAAACGATCCGTGAAAATGCCACTAATAATAATTAACTTTTAATAAAAAGTTGAGAACTAATATACAGTTTTGAAAACTACATTTATTCAGGTAACACCTCCTCTCCAATCCAGATTCCCCATTTATATGACCATTAATAGCTGCAAGTATTCATCCTGCAACACTCCCTGCCTTGTGAGAAGGCACACAGTTTACTCAAATCTACTCCCACAGACAATATAGTAAAACACACTGAAGGATATAATCAAAACTTTTCTAGATAACCAATTTTTGTGGTGCAACAACTTCCAGAGCTGTAGGTATTAAAAAACCCAATATGCTGGCATAACAGAAATGGTTACGACTTCTTTCTCCTAATTAGGAAATACCTTTTTTTTTCCATAAACAAGCAGTACAATAGTTACTTAGTTTTCATGTGACCCTAACTAAAGCAGACTATTATAAGTGGTTTTTGAAAGAAAAGTCTTCATATTCAGACAGTATAATGTTACTCCCACTGAAAGCCACAGAAATGCTACTGCTGACCTCAGTGGGAGTAAGAGCAGTTCCAAATGGCTCCAACTTTCCAGATTTTCCACCACAATGTCTATTGCACAGAAATGCAATTCAATCTCATCATTAAAAGCCACAAACCAATAACCAATCAAAATAAACCTAAAATTGCTTTATAAGTTAGCAGTCTCAGTCAATGAGTTGCACTTGCAAAGAAAATGACTAGCATTCTTTAGGGCTGACAAGCAATAAATTGAAAGCACCATCATTCTGAAAATGTATGGCTCTCCTGATTAAGGGTGACATGCTCTTTAAAAGGAATACAGAGAATACCTAACTTCTGAAACAAGAAATCAGTCTAAGACATGAACTCTGTAAAAAAGCCCTTTGGTAATGATAGGACAATTAGTATTGTTTGAATCTTCAGAGTACAAAAAGCAGGAAGATTTTCAAAGCTGTACATTGCTTACCTTCACAAATATATGGCAGAATAAAAATAGATACATGTTTGTCATGTCTCTGCAAACAGCATTTCATTTGATTGCCTTATACCTTTTTACCTAATTTTGAACAAGTACTGAGGCTGTGTGGTGAAAGATAACACCGTCTGTTCCTATTACTTTATTCCCTTTCATTCCCTACAATATTCCCTACAATAATTTTCTTTTGCTCTAAATAGTTCGCTGAAATACAAATTTCACCTCAGGCTGACTATTATAGTGAAAAATCCCCTAAGAAATCTCCCACCTCTTCTATACTGCTTAGGATATTCAGAAGCAGTAGTTTTCAGTTCTACTTGTACCGTGTAAACTGTATTCCCATCTTTTACCCAAAAATCTACTTTCCCTTAAACAAATTTAAAAGAAGACTGATAAAAAGAAATTAAAGCTTTTAGAAGTTTGAATTATTTGATCATTTTTATTCATTTAGCAAGTACAGCTGTCTTCTGGTTTTAGCCATTTAAGAGATCAGGGTTTTTTTTTAATTATGTTCCTTTATACCAATGTAAATTACTTTTCCTTGTGTAAGGAAGCTTCTGCCTGGTTAGGTCTCAGGAATAACTTCTAAGATCAGTGAAAGTCATACAAATTAATAAATTGCTGGCTCTTTGCCTACATTGACTGTGCTGTTCTGCCAGGGGCCCTTCTCTTACAGCAGGGAGGCTCTGGGGCAGCAAGGCCCACACCCCACCATGCTGGAGGTAACCATGAGTTCAGAACTGTGCAACATTCCCCTGCCACAGATTTCTGCACAGAGAGCTCTGGGAACATCCCCAAATGAAACCTGTCTGTACAGCTGAACCCAAAACTGAGGGGCTGAGGAGGGGCAGTCAGGAGGTGAGAAGTCAGTTCACCTCTTGTCTAAAAGCCAGGCTGCAGCAGAACAAAACATCTTGACAAGGTCCATTTATAAAGTTTTGGAAGCTTTATTATTAGCTACATGATATACAGTTCATTATTCTACATTTTGATTATAACAAACATTTGTTTTTGTTTGTTGATTTGGTATTCCAAGAAGGCTAACTCAAACTCTTGCATATTTTAGCCATACTCAGTTCAAAAGTCCTTCTGTTTGAGAGGAAGGTCACTACAGGCTATTACTATAAAAACAATTTAGCATTTTATCAATTTATTGTTGGCTAATGAATGTCAACTGTGAGACTGCCACTTTTTTAGTCTATTTACTGTCCCAGACAATTTTACTTTATAGATTTCATACACACAAACACATGTAATAATGACAGAAATATAAATATATAAATATAGGTAAGAAATTTTGCCAACTCTTACCACCCTTTCATGCGAGTTGTTAGGCCCCTCCCCTTGTTCATAAAGCACAACTCAGTTTTGGATATCCCTGGAAAACATAAGAGGCAGATCAAACTCTAAATAAACTCTCTAACTAGTGTGACTAAAGGCTTGTTGACCTGAGGAATGAGACAACTTCCTATACAGTTCAGAGCCCAAACACCTGCCAAAGCTGCACTGCTATCCCTAGTTCAAAACAGCTGAATTCAAGGCTTTCATCCATCTCTGGAGTTCCTACTTCCCAAAATCAAAGTTCAAGACAGAAATGTCTATCTGGTTTGCATGCTCTAGTATGTGGCAAAGTTTCTACTGACAGCTTTGGGTCGTAAAATCCAAAATCATTTGTGACTGGAATAAATATATAAATCAATCTATCGATAAATGCCCGTGTGTAGCTATAGCACCACAATGCCAAAGCACCACTGGCCATTGACCTTTCTACCACTGGCTACACTGGATTTCTAGGACAGTAACACTGACACAGGGATTTACAGCAGTGATTTAAGTAATCAATCTCACAAATAATTAGGGTTTATTTTGTTGGGGGAGGTTACTGCTCTGGATGAAGAGTACTCGCCCACAAGGCCTCACCTGAACCCACTAATACCAGACAAAACTAACACTCTGATCCACAAAGGATGTATGTGAACTCAGTGGGAAAAACAGCTTCTTATATCTGAGAAACTGATTTATAAGTGATGTAAAAAGTATAAACTAAACTACCTGCAGACTATTTTTATGAAGGAAGACTGTGGGGTTTGTCCCCCAATTCTTTTAAGCAAGTCAGCATTTGGCTGCCCCCCAAAATCTGTATCTTCTCCTCAGGTATCATCACCTTCCATAGTACATTTTATGTTTCATTTCAAAATATACAAGTTGTAAGATAACACTATGTCTCAACACAGTAATTCCAGGGCCTTCAGGATGACACAATGAAAATCTATCTAATTACTAACAGGATGCTTTATTTATCTTCAATGCTGATAAGTAAATGCTTTTAAGTGCTGCAGAACAAAGGAAAAACCCTATCACAAACACGAAATACAGAGGCAAGTAGAGCACGTACACGGAAATTCAGTTTGTCACAAAATAAAATTCATTAAAAGGGTCACGTTATTCCAGAAACAGCACTGAGGGACATGGTCTAATCATAAAAAACATGTTGAATCGGTGCAAATCCCACCTCAGGCAAGAATTTCTCTCAAAAGTTTCATTTTTATTAGCAATTCAGACTTTGTCTGATGAGCAATTGAATCCAGAGGTCAGAAGCAAAATCTTGCCAATTCTTGCCCTTTTAAAAACCCTTTTTCCAAGAAAAAAAAATGAACACACAATTTCCTCTAAACCAAAAGAAACACACTTATAGTAATAATCAGCAATAATATTAAAAAGATATCAGTAGGGTAATACTACATATTAAAAAAATGCTAATAATAGCTCGAGAAAATTTTAAAACATAGCTACAAATCCTAAACTGCATTTCTAAAATTATTTTTAATTGAATATGTCTATCTTGTATGAGCCATTTTAAAAGCTTCTACTCTTAAAACAAGTGGAAAATTATGATCTGCTTAAAAAAAAAAGTAAATAATCAGTGAATTTCTTAATGATGATGTAAGCTCAAGGTATCACTTGAGCTACTAATCTGGATACCCTGCTACCTACACATGCCTCTAAGACCTAAGAAGAGTTCAGGAAGAAATTATCATTATCTAAAACTTAGATTTATGTATGTTATAACTTTTTCTCTTTTAAGAGCAGCTTTGCTCAAAAAGTGTGTTTGACATTCTGGTAATTAACATTTGATTAAAAATTCATCTCTTCCCAGCATCTGAAGATGTTCATGGGAAGAGAAATTCAAGCGCACTGTAAGAATTTTTGATGACAGCAATCACCTAATATTAAAACAGATCCCTAACTTTCTGCAATGTCATATTCTTAAAATTGCAAGAGGTGTAGATTCAGTGTGATTTTGGATATCTCTGTACACAGCTGAGTAAAGCATTAGTTAAGTCAAGCAGCAGAGCAAGAGAACAAGCTTTCCAGCCTACACTCGTAACCTTGTTTAAAAAGTTTAGTCTGCCAAACTGCAGGTCCCACAAGGTCTGAGTTTCTCAGGAACCAAGCCAATCTTGAAACTACTGTAGTAGTACAAGTGGAGCTGTATTTTGAACTTAAATCAGCATCATGGCTTAACACACAACAGCAAGCAGAGAAGAAATTATGGAAGTAGAGTCTGTCATGAGCTTGAACAAGCTTCATTCTGCCAGACAAGAACTAACGAGTTTACACTCTGACTGCAGGAAGGAGTCTCGTAATAGTTTCTTATAAATATTCAATAGACCCACCATGGCAGCAGCTCCAAACAGAGTGAAGGGTGAAGGTCTCTCAAAGAGCAGCTCAAAGACTAACGCAGCCAATTCTGACTGGAACCTTAAGCTGAACCAATGCCAGCTGACAAGGGCATCACCTTCTATTGATGCTGAAAATGATGACTTGGTTCAAAAATTGTTTCGTTTTGCTGCCACAAATTTAACAGCTCAGGCTTTGTCCCCCTGAGATGAGTAAAACATGCTCATTAGGTAACCTGCTTCCAGAGACAGGACTTTAAACAAAGGCTAAGCACCTTTATTTTAATATTACAAATATGTCTTCAAGGTGCTTTAATGCAGACCAGTTGTTGAGGCGCAAACTGAGCACAGCTGTCCCAGTCCCACAGCTGCCACAGGACACGTTCTCCACAGGAACACTGCTCTGACGGAAGTTACAGGTAACATCAAATATGTCCACAAAAGCACTGAGCAGACATACAGCTCACTACACCATCACAGCAATTCTGAGGCTGTTTGAAAACGCGCACGAATAAAAGCAAGTAATTTTCACTTTGTTTATCCAGACTAGCCCAGCAGGACAATTAAGAATTATTTTAGCAACTTCTTTCAGCTTGTCCAAAACATTTACTGCACGTTGTTTTCATCTTCCTAGTTACAGACATGCCAATGTCAGACAATATCTGTTAAAATCAACTTGGATTTACTATTCCTACCAGCTGTCTTAAGTCTAACCAATAAAGAAATACTGAACAAAAAAATGGTATGAGAGTATCCAAATGCCACAAAGATAAGCAGGCAGTTATTTCTTACTCTGAATGCAGTAACAAGAACTCCAGAGGCCAAAACATTCCAGCTGAGCTAACTATGGCTTCCTGCTGCTGTTACCAACACAGTACTGTAGAAAAGTAATTGCAAATATTACTCACAAAGTACAAAATAGAAGCAAGCAAAATAATGGAAGAAACATGTATCTCCTGACAAAAACAAAAACTCATTAGAAGATTATGTTCAATGTAAGTCAATATGCTTTGAAGCCAGCTGTATAAAGTGACAGTGGAAGCATTAAATTTGAACAAACCTCTTAAAATTCTTTATTGCACTAATGGCAGAAGTTTGACCTTAAATGTTAATTTAAATAGACACAACCAAGTTGGTTAAAATCACAAATTGCAGTCTCATAAACGCAGATGCTAATGGTGCCCTCAGACCTGCAGCCAAATCCCAGCCTGACTCAGCTCTGTCCATCCAGCTCCCCCTTCACAGCCAGCACTGGCAAGGGGAGAGTCACTGATGCCTTATCCCCACTGGTGAGAAACATAAAGGGATATTGTCTTGCAACCTTGGAACTACTTTCTGGTTTTTGCACAGTAGACACAGAACAGCTGAGACTGGAAATACCCTTGGATATCACCTGGCAACTCTCCTGCTCAAAGCAGAGTCAATTTGAGCAAGTTACTCAGGATCTTTTCCAGTCAGGTTTTGAAAATCTCCAGGAACATGATCTCTGCAATCTCTGGCCAACTTGCTCCAGCATTCAGTTCACAATAACAGCAAATTTTTCTTCAGTTTTGACTGAAGTAAGACTTTTTCTACCTGTCAGCATATGACACTGTGCTGCCTGTTGTAATATTCTTGATCAGCACAAGCTGCTTAAATCAATGAGCTCCAAAAATGACAATGAGATGTATAACCATGAAATTTATTGACCATGCCTGCATGCATTAGTAATCACACAGTATGGCCTCTGGGTCCAATAATGCAGAGAGTTGAATTCCTTCATCTTCCAATGACTGCTCTAAATTCCCCAGTCACACAAGGACACACAAAACAAGCACACTTTTATTTTTTTAGTCCTAGATATTACACCTACTTTAAACTAGCTGGATTTTGTCTTGTACACTCTCGGTTAAGTTTCTCTCAATTTCATAGTATCAAAGGTAATTTAAATAGTTAGTTTCTCAGATAATCTATTTTTAATAGTCCTTGCCTCAAAAAATATGATCAAAATCCAGTTATTCTGAGGGGGATCAGTAAGAAACTTGTATGAACTCAAGGCTCTTGAGATTTCTATCAGAAATCAGTCACTTGATTTCATGTGAAATGACAAGTATGCATAAGCATATTTTTTTCGTTCTCTATTACAAAAGTCTCAAGTGACATTTGCTGTAAGAAGGACAACGTTAACAGCCAGTGAAATGTGAAAGGTTTCCCAAGGAGAAGTAAATTCTGTTCATGCTTCCACTCTTAAAGCACTTAGAGTTTAGGTGTACCCAGTCAAACTACACCTGGGTGAAGAAGAGGGAAATAAATATCAGATGTTAATCACTAATACTGAAATTGTGGAACTGTTGCATTTGTGCATAATGCCCTTCTCATTTTATACTGTCTAGAAGAAAATGCCTTTAGAGATTTTTCCCCAAGAGAATTTTCCAACTTGCTGTAAATGTTTTATATAATTTACAGTAGTGCAGCTACTGAAGTCTCTTATTTTAGAGTACAAGACTGATAATTAAGGCAGCCTATTTCAGGGTCTTCCCCCTCCCCCGGCTTCTCCATTACAGCTATTTTCATTCTGGACTCTCCACACTGTGCACCTGTAATCTGTATCTACATTGTATTAGTAGGATCCTCCTAATTAGATTTAATTTCTTCAAGTGAGGAAAAAAGTGACATGCTAAGCCTGCCAGTTCTTTGAAGAATGTCCTAGAAGGTCAAATGGTGTGTATATAAGGGCTTTGTGAGCCGTTTGACACAAGGAAGGTAAGGTTGGTCAACATTTCAGATGCCTTCAGTAATGAAAAGCAAAGTAACTGGTATTGATTCCACCCACATCAATCTCAAAATGGTAAACAAAATAATTATATCCTCTGCATAGCAGTCTCATAGGTATATGCAGATATACTTAACAGATTACAGACAGAAGACAGCTCATTTAAATCAGACACTGCGTGAAATTCTAGTTCTCAGTTGAACTACAATGTAGACATTAAAGCTTCTGAAATCTCTACATGCCTTATCCCTATGTAATTAACCAAAATCAGAAACTGTGAGATCAGTACTTTTCCTACAGATTATAGCTCCACAACTTGTCTATTTCTGAAACAACAGAAATACCTGTATTACTGTTTTTGAAGCTTTTACAGTTCTAAAATACATTGGTTTAGCACATCAAAGAAAAAATAATTTTTAAAATATTAAAATATCCCTCTCTCCTGTGTGAGATCAGCTGCTTTCCCCTAGACTTTAACCTCTTTTCACAAGAAATACTTGTGCTTATCCTGTAATTCTTATTAGTCTTTCCCTGGTTTTGTGGCACCATGACAAACTATACCCTGCATTACTTTAACTAATCAAGGGCTAAAAAGCTTCTATCTCAGGCCTTGTTTTCTGCATTATTGGTGGAATCACACAGTTCAATCCCATATACACCAAATCCCTGCCCAACTGCATTACTGCGACAGACACATCTGCATTTGGCACCTGTTAAGTTCTTTCACTACCAGGATCAGTAGCCAATTTCTTTGGCTAAACACTGCACCTTCAAAACACAGCTATATTTACTCATTATTGCACAGGTAGTAAGCCTGTATTACAAAATTAAAAAATCTATAATAAGCCAACACATTCTTATTTATGCTTAAAATGTCTATTGCCAATTACGGGACTTCTCTCAGCCCAATCCTGAGTTTTCTAAAGGTAATACTACACAGAAAGGCTGCTACATTTCAACATGAGTCATTGTAGTTCTTGAAACAGTGATACTTAAAATTATGTAAAAAAACTACAGAAAATAAAAAATTACAAAAAATACCTTAGATTTCCATTGCTCCCCTGCCTTGGTTGTATCTTTAATGCATTTCAGAAATTTAACTTGTGAAACTTTAAAGATCTTCCTAATCCCTTATGGCACAGAGAATGACCTTCTACTTCTTTCTACATTCAGATGCATAATGTAAAGCAGTTTTTTTCATTTAGGACATATAAATGGTTAATCCAAAAGAAATGGAGCAAATACAAGGTCAAAACAAAATGGGAAAGTAAAACACCTTGTAGGGCACAGCTTAAGACACTGACAGCTCTCTTGGCCAATGTTAAGGATACCAACATCACACTCCTACAGAGAGGGAAATGAGAAGAATTTGCTAAATATAGCTATAAGTGGTTGGAAGGATGCCTATCCTTATTTGTGCATTCATCTGTTTAATTGTGGGCAATATAGTCCACTAGACAGCCTGAAGCAAGTGTAGATGTTCAATATTCTCTGAATTATACAACCTCAACTGGAAACTGGACTTAATTACACAGTTTACATCAGTATAAATGGAAACTTTGTATTTTGAACCTCTCCACAGCTGTATGTACCTTAATTATTTTCTCAGGTTTTGGGGATGTACTAAATGCCTTCAAAACTGTGCAGTTTTAAACAAGGATGGTGAGAAAGTAAACACAAGAATTCCATGGGCTATGTCTTTCAAATTCAAATGTATACAAATACTCATATATGCTGACATCAAAAATCAAGTTTTATGCTCACAGCTTCTTTAAGTTTGGTAGTAGTCTGTGGAGATTGACATTTTTCTTAAACTGATTTGTAAGTGCATTTTTAAAATAGTTGCAGTAATTTAAATATACATATCAATACGTCTTACCAAACTAATCCATCCTGTAACAATCACACAAACCTGAGAGAAACAAGTGAAGGAAGTTTAAACATCTGTGATCTAAGCTTTCTAAAGAATTCCTAAACCTTTGGTTTCAGTGACAATATTGTATAGAAATATAAAAGAATTAAATTGGCACTAGGTGCCTAATTCCCTTTAAGAGTTTGGCCCTACATTCCTAACAGATCACTGCAAGTCTCAGCTAAATAATCTATTTATTTATATGTATAACTGAGATTCTCTCATGTTCCTTTTATATATAAAACAAGCTTCAGTTCAGTTTAACATTAGTTCTTCAGAACCTTAAATACTAAGGTTCCTAAAAATCAGAGTTATCATACTGCTTCTCTGCTTTTAACACAGTGGAAAGTGGTATGTGGGATCATAAATGAAATGAGGTGGTCGTTTCCTTGTCTAGATAGATGAGCATGGGTTGGGATTCAGAAATCCCACCATCAGCATAGCAAGTAGTCTATAAAAGCTGAAGACTGTTTATCACCTACAGGAACACAGCACAATAAAACATAGGAAAAAAAATGTAGGTTTCAAACTTATGGATTGTACAATTTAATAATCTTCCATCGTCACATCACATTAAAAACAGCACCTTACCCTCCAGCTCTAAAATACTTCTTCAGGAGAGGGAACATGGTTTTGACTTCCATTATCCTCCAGCCTGCAGCAAGGAAGTGCCTTGGTCCTGAATCAGAACCCACAGGAATTTAGCAAGTGCTATTTCTGCTTGTAGTAAAATCTTCAATATGTAATTTACATCTTGATATGTCATCATTTCCTGGTATTTAACTTAGTAACAGCTTCTCTAAAGTAGAGATTTTATTACATAAATTATGGAAGTAGCAGACTGGGTGTAGTGGAGACAGCATAAATTTCTGAATCAATACAAAATATGTCCCCAGTAGTAGTTGTTATTCTATGCAGGTATGTTATTGATTACAGTCATAATGGTCTCACTTTAGCTGCCATCAATAACTCACTACTTGTATTGTCACACTGAATTAAAAAAGAACCAGTCTAAAAATATGAGAAGTTATACCAGCATAGCTTGACCCTAGCCTGTGTGCAAAGAAGCAAAACACTGCCAGTTTAAGTTTTCAAGGATTTGTGTTTGAGACTTCACTTGACATTACATTGATAAAACAAATTCACATGTGATCCTTATTCAGGACAAAAGAATATGTGTCTTAAACATTCCAGAAAGCTCTCAAATTTATGGATGCTACATACACTAACAGTTTTCAATACCTTGGGACCATTAGAATACAGATACTGTTACGCAAAACTGAATCAAAGTTTTAGGAGTGGTTATTGACATTCTACTGATGAACATGACTGAAGCTTCCTTGCATCAGATTATGAATTGTAGAAGGAATGTTAGATTATTTCAGCTTTTTTAATTCCTAATTTTGGAAAATAGTCTCCATAAAATACCCATACTTGCTATTCAGCAGAGAAATGGTTCAAAAAACGCCAATTAGAAGACTTGATTCAACCTTATAGACTGGATCAGCCTCCAGAGAAGTCTGTCTGTATCCACTGTTTTACTCCACAGCCAGAAGTGGCTGCCCTCTCTAAATCAGGCATCTAATCAACATGCCTAAAGTTATTGTAGGTACCCCACCTTAAGTGATCTCACAACTGAGATTCTGCTTCCCCAAGACAGTCGGCACTTTATGAACCATATTTTAAGTCACACTGCAATTTGCTTTCCTCTGGGCAATCTCTGCAAGCTTTGCTACTCTGCATACTGTTAAAAAGATTATAATTTTCACCTTTAAAACATGCAAAAATTTGACTATCGAATATCATTATGTACATTCAGCTCTCATCAAGCTGTGAATGCAGTAGCCATGGACACTGTTGATAGTGAAACATCACAACACAGTTTCTCACCAACAGGGTAATCCAGTAAAAAAGCCTGTGCCATCACTTCTATCACTGGTCTGAATAGCAGTTACTTAAAATTTTCTCACTGCATAACCCAAATTAAACAGAGAACATTTACTGTAATAAGAAGGTTCCATGGAGGTATTCTAACTGATGGGTAGAATTTCCACCACCAGAGCAGATGAAGAAGAGGCAGTTAAATTACTGTAAACAGTAGGTCTAGTTTCACTGACTTTCATTGCAATGAATGTCAATCAGTTAATAAGACTTCTTCATACAGGAACAAGTTAGGGCAACATTTTTCTGTACAGAAAAACCCCATGATCATTCCTTTTATGAGAGCAGAAATAAGAGGGGAAGGTAACTAAGATTAGAGCAGAAAAAAGGCATTTGTGATATACAAAGCCCAGCTTCTGTAAAACTACTGCTCAGCACCTCAATCAGTGAGTATCACTGCACCTGTAAGAATTCTTATACAGATTACTTCATCAGGTAATTCCAGCTATATCCAACCAGAATGCAGGTCTTGGTACAGATTCCCTTAGAAGTCCACTCTCAAGGATAAAAGTGCAAAGGAAGCCCTGATGCTTAATTCTAGACTCCAAATTGCTAGGTTCTGAAAGAAATAAGGAAAAGAATAAATATTTTGAGTTTGCTGTAATGACAGAATGTCAGAACTTACCCCAAACTGATTTACTCACGTCTTCCCTCTCACTTGGTTGCAATGTTTAAGCTGTAATTCAATAATGCATTTCAGAAGACAGAAAATGCTTCACAACTCTTAAATAAACCATAAGCAGCTAAACAGTACCTGTTCTGGAGGACAAAGGCCTATTGCTAAAACACTAGACTTCGAGTTTCCAATGGCTTATGACAGCAGTAATAAGGCAAACAAAATAAATTTAAAAAATTAAATTGTCAAAGATACCTCGACAGTGTCCTTTTAATTTTCAGCCAACTTGAGATGTCACGTAAGCACTGAAGCAGCAAAGAGGTGATACTGCTGAGATAGCAAAATCTCAATTCCTCCCTGACCTACAAATCAGAAGCTAATAGATTAGTGGTGCACTGGTGTATATCTGCACAGTATCTCATGGAAACCCTGTCGCAGCTTCTGAAACAAAATGCATGTGCTCTGAGATGCAGAAAAAGCATAACTATAAATAACATCAACTGAAGCATGCACAGAAGATTTTGACAACCCAGTCAAGGACCTTATGGAACAAAAATCCCAAATTGTCTAAGAAAGCCATCATATCTGAAGAGATGAAGCATACTGCATGCAGCTCAGGAACAGAAAGGTCTTCCCAATGCAATATAAACTGGAGAGTGAGACAGAGGCACAACCCTGCCCATATGTTCTCAATGGATCTCAGTACCTTGTAACACTGCCAGCAGCAGCATCACCACTATGCAAGTGGTGGATGAGAACTACCTTCTTGGACCACTTAGTCTGGAATTCGTGATCTGTATATTACAATTTTACTCTTTCTAAATATACAGTCAAAATATATATTTGACTATAGTCAAAAATCACTCAACTTATGGTAATTAACATCAGTTGATTATATAGAGCACTAAGACTTGCAGAATCAAACCAAGACACCTTTCACAGAAATGTTTATCTAGAAGGAACAAACCCCATGTAACTACAATGCAAAATATATATAAATGTATATATATATGTATACAAATGCAGTGTCAATTTTTACAGAATTGGATAAAGTAACCTGTTAAAAAAAGTGAAGCCAGTCACTTCAAGAGTATAATGCTGCCTTAGTTAAGATTCAATTTTTCAGAAAGACACATTCATTCCAACAATGGTAAGCTTCCAGTAATGACAACACTGTAAGAAAAGATATGTTCTTTGTAGGAATGAAGAGTAACTAGATACAAGCTTCATTAACTAAATCTAAGTATTCTCTACAAAAGGTTAGAATATTTAAAAATGCCATCCATATACACATTGCTACTGGGTATCTTACACATTTTTTAATCCATAAGATTAACTGATATTACAAGAAAAGCACTTATTTTGGTGGGGCAAAATGTCAGACTGCCCTGAAACAGTGGCTATCAATGAGTTTCATCAGGACTCCAAAATATTATTTTGTTTGATCACTGTAAATAAATTACTGAGTAATAGATGCTGTCCACTTACTATTAAATGATTAGCCATTTACAGACAACACACCAAATGCTACTTGAAATTGTGAATGCCAGAGGGTTGACTCTCAGGCTTTCAAAAGATTGGATATTACTAAATTAAGCTGTCTGTTCTTAGAATGTTGACAAAACCAGTCACAAAAATAACTGGATTCACTAGAATTAGCTTTTTCTCTTAAATACTGCTTAAAACAAATGTCACCTAATCTAATGGAAAATGTAGACTCTAGAACCTCAGCAGACTGCACCAGAACTAGCTTTTCAGTTTGTTTTGGACTGCCTGTGAAATCCAAGGGTAGGAGTGAAAAAGACAAATAGGGAACAAAACACTTGCACCGCAGTTTTTTGGGGCTGGCTTTGTTTTACACAAGTTAGCTGAAGGAAATAAAAGCCACGTCATTATCTAAGTTGATTGCTTCTTTTCTCAGATGCTCAGGTGGTTGGTTACCTGCCTTGCTTCAGATCACAGGCAGACCACATCCTACCTGAAATTTAAGAAGATCTCAAACCCATGAAACCTCTAATGCACTTCTATGAATAAAATATATTTGTCAAGTTACATGTATACTCTAAGTGTCTTGCATTATGGAAAGAACACATTTTCTAGAAATAGGTGGATTTTAATCTTTAAAATCTCATTGCTATTTTCCAGGAGACACACATGAAGTTTGAATAAGGTAACTGCATGCAACACATGTGAAATTCCTTCCATATCCATATTGGTGTAACCCTAGAGTCGGCCTTTTCCTGCTTATGCTGTAGAGACAGACCAGAAAGCAAAAAAATTGACCTAAGTGCTCTGAAGGTAACTATGATGGCTATTAGGATGCCCCCACATCTGATAGAATACTGTCATACTCTGGTTAAACTGGAAAGACACAAGCCAAATGTAAAATCACACTTAGCTGCTACAGCATTTGTTTACAATGTCTATGTCAATGATTTATACTCACACAATAAAATATTAAGAGCAACAAACTATAAACCTGGTAGCACAAGAACTCTAACAGGTTTTCCTTGCAGTGTATCAATTCTGACACTACCCAAGATCCACCAAAAGCACTGCAGATATAATGTGTTGCATTACATAAAATCAAGTACAGAAGCTTAGTTTTATATAACTGTAATATGCATACAGATGGTCTTCAGGACAAGATATCTAATGTAAACTACAGTTTGTACAAAATTTGAAGTATAACAAAAAGGCAGGAATTTTGCCATTTCTAGTACAGTGTCCTAACACAATAAAATGGGAAACTCCCTCTATTTGTAGCTCTTGCTGGTTCTTCCAGTATTAAAAACTTTCTGATATGGAAATCAATTGCAGAGATTTTGAATTTAATAGATGAAATTCAAAGGAGGGACTTATTTTTCACCTATTTTAGCCAAATAGTACATCAAAACTATGGTTATATAAATTGAAATTCAGTTATTTGACAGTAACTATGGCATAATAATAAACAAAGTCCACTTTATAAAGATCACCAATGTCAAATAAAATGCAAACTATGATCTCTGAACAATACACAAGGATGAACCATGCAGTCAAACTATTGTTCTTGCCTCCCTAATGCATTCCTTTGGCCAAGCAATGGGAAGATAAACCCATTTGCCTAATAGAGCGTATAATTTAAGTATTTCAGACAAGAATTGACAGAGATGCTGCTTAAAATAAATTTAAGAATCATCCATCCAAACACCTTGCAGAATGAAGACCCTCGCATAGTTCACAACTTATTTTTTCCATAGAAACTCCAAACTTTCCAACCCCTGCAGTTACTTTAGTCACCATGCATACCCTGTATTACTTTATTACAACAGACCTTTCCTTTTTTTCCACAGGAGATTTAATACGAAGCTGCATGTTTTCTCTTTTGCAGTGCCTTGCTACATTTCTAAAATCACTAAAATTTCATATTTTACTACTGCACCATGCAGTGCTACACAATTTTGTAAACAAAATATGTCTAAATGTATGGAGCCTTAAAGGACTAATGTATTCAGCAGATTGCAGTATCTTATCCACAGGAAGTTACAGTCAGGCAATGTCAATATTCTGTCATTTAGAAGCAGGATTTTTTACCATAAAGCATTCCCATTAATACAAATCAGGAGAGCTGTTTCCCGCCTCCCCCTCGCAAAATTTGTATTTAGGGTTTAAGCTATTGGTACGATAACAGGTCTTCACTTGATGAAAAAAATCTGCTTAGGGTTTTGTTTTTTAACATGCTATGAATCACGTTTTGCATTGTGACCTACCTAAAGGCACAACAGTACAGCGTAACGAGCAAAGCGCATGTTTTAAGAATTCCCTCTTTCACATACACAAACAAGTGCGTACATGAAAAAAAAAAAAGATAAAAAGCAAGAAAGACAGTCTTTACTATTTTATATTCACTAGAAGTGAACATTTCAAAGAGTTTTTCAACTTCTACAAACGTCAGATTTTAACCGTGGACCTCAATACTGCAGGGAAAGCGAAAATTAAAAAATAACCCCTAACTCGGGCTTTTAAGTCTGTAATGGATGTCGCGTGTGTGAAAAAATAGGTTAATTTTGTTTGGTCTTTGCTACAAAGAGACTCATCTCCTATGCATGCCACAAATAACCTAAGCAATGACTTCCCTCCATGACACGAGCTGCCCATCATATTGCAGAATTATTACAATGTTGGTTTGTTTAGGGCTTGCTTGTGTGTGTGGCTTGCGTATGTAATTCAGGCATTCGCATACATCAACTCCTCGTTGCGCATCTCACAATAAACTGATGAACGCTGTTAAACCTGAACCAGCAACCTTTAGCAAACAAAGAAGTCTAACCCGGAATCGTGATGCAAAATCACCCCAAAACGTACTACACCCTGCAAGAACCTCACAGAAAATAGCCCGGCAACCTCATTCATTCCCCCCCAACCCAGCGATCTGCTCACCATCTCCGTCTTATTTCTCTGTCCTCAGCTTATTTTCCTTGCTGCTGCTGGCTTCAAGAAGGCGGCGTACAAAAAAAAGAAAAAAAAAAAAAGAAAAAAAAAAGAAAAATGTTTAGAAAAATAAAAGGGGAAACCCCCCAACTCTTCAATAAACCGCTGGGCAGGCTCTGGGCAGCATGTCAGCCCCTTGTCTTCCTCTCCCGCTCCCCGCGCAGGAGCCGCTCCCGCCGTGCCCGCCCCGCGGGTGCCCGTCCGTCCCCCGCGCGTTCCCCGGGAGAGCGCCCGGGCTGCACCGGCTCCTCCCGCCTGCTCACCCACCGAGGCAGCCGAGTAGTCGGAGCCGGGCTGATTTTCCCCTCCCACCTCCACATTCCTATTTACAAAGGGTATCCAAGACCATCTTTATCCAACGGGGGGGGGGTGGGAGAGGAAGGAGGGGGAGGTGGAAGTACTCATTAACCCTTTTCTTGCATTTACCTTTTCTACTGTGATTTTTAGAGCACACAGGGGAATTCCCCTTCTCTACAGCGCACATGGACTCGTTGCCATCTGGCCCGCGGGGTCCCCGCTCCCGCACTCCGGCTTGGCCGCTGACGGTGCTCCCGACGGCCCCGAGGCCGCTCCGGCAAAAAGGTCCAAGGGCACGGCTGGAAAACACGCGCCCTCCCCAAACTATTGCTCGGAAAACAACCGGAGCGGCCCGCGGGGAGACGGGAGCGTACTGCCCGGCCCAAACCATGTTGCCACCGCCCGCCCACCTCTCTGTTTATTTATTTATTTTTCCAAACAGGGAACATTCCTCAACACTCGCACCTGGTGGCAGGAGCCCGGCAGGAGCCCGGGAAGCGTGAGGAGGCGTGAGGGGCCGCGCGCCACCGCGCGCCACCGAGCCCCGCGCGCG